>NC_139683.1:31441484-31498984 GCF_964106915.1 Podarcis gaigeae
ATGTGCTAAAATAAAATGAACAGTATGCAGTATCTTCAACTATTAAAATATTTTTGCAAAACTAGAAAGCTGCCAGTTCAATATTTCAACAGATCACCAAAAAATGAAGAGGAAAAAGTCCAAAAACAATCCTGGTATATTTCAATTTCATCTAGTGTTATGGAGGTTATACTTCATTATAAATAGTGACTTGAACATAAATGTTTATACAAATTTTCCATAAATCTGCATGCATGGAATAAGCTTACATTTTCTATAAACAAAAATGTTTCTCTTAATTATATGTTAGATACACTAAAATGTTAAGTAACTTAATTTGTAGTTTAACCTAATTCAAAACAGACTATGATGAGAAACTTTTAAATACAGTCATAGTGACCCACAACAAATTTCTGCTTTTAAAAAAATCTGTTTTCGCAAGCATTGCTGAGTCTGATTTCTGCCCACAGCGTGTAACAAGATCCTTTTCCATTCTGATTTTTTCAATGGAAAACCTTCACAACTTCCAAACATATTCTGTTACAGTAGTTGCTTTAAAAACAAAAAAATCTGAATTATATTGAGGCACATCAAATGTATTCCAAAGGCACTGCAAATATATCTCAAAAATATGACTAATAACGTACCCAAAGGCAAACTCATACGTCTAGTAAACATTCTAGATACCTATTATCAGGTTGCAGGTGGCCCTTATTATACAGCCATACGTTACATTTTAGGTGTACTGCTCTAAAGTTGCTTTGGTCATTTTCCAAATAAAAAGATGCTGATTTTCACTATTGCCCTTTTCAACTGAACTAAAAAAGGGAAATTAGCTGGTGGAATTTTCTAGTTTCCAAAGGAAAATGACCCATTGTTATTCTTGTAATCACCTTTTGTTCACTATTTGCCAGGTTTTTGGTAGCATTCTATGGAAATGTCTTTTGTATATAAAAGTCCCAACTTCACTAGAACAGAATAAATATTGTAGCAAAACTGTAGACTGGGGATCTCCCATGAAAAACAATTACACTGGTAACTCGCCTTCATAATCATGGTAAATACCAAGGATCTGTTACTTAGCAATTCCATCTTGTGCACAAGTTCCTTAAGGGTTTCTTTTATCTGTATCTTACTCAATACCAATGAACTCAGGGAAGGTTGCAGTAGTATCATTAACAGACACACAATCCAAGCCTACAATCTGTCTAATGACTACAAAATGTTTGATAAAATGAAGTACAAACAAAAATAAAACTATTTTTTTTCTTTCCACCTACTGAATGTCTCTTCTGCACATGAAGAATGCTGCTCACACAATGAAGTCACACAATCTACATCTTAGAGCTTTTGACGACTGGATTTTTTTTTTTTAACATATTGTACCGAAATATAGAATGATCTGCTTTATTATAGAGGGGTGAAACCTGAATCTGTCTTATGTATGTGTTTTATAAGACCATTTATTAGCACATAATTTGTAGTATTCAGTCAACAATTAAACCCATCATCTTCAAAGATGTTCACTCTACTGCCAATGTAAACTGGACATTCCTGTTCATATGGTACACCTGGTTGAGAATCTTACATGGTAACTTAAACTGAATTTAAATTAATTAGAAGGGGGGGGAGAGTAATTTGAAAGGATCCCCCTCCAGTTTAACAAAGCAAGTACTGTCTAAAGCAGAATACTGTTTCTTATAACCTGGATGTGTGAAGAACAGCAGGTCTCTGCCATTCTCCCTGTCCAACAACTTCAAATTTTCATTTGAACTATTTCCCTTTAAAAAAAAAACCAAACTCTTTTGCCAGCCCATCTTCACTAATATTGTGTCTCTTAAAGCTTTCTGCCAATGTTCTACCCCTAAGTAAGTCAAGCATATCAAGTGTGTCTGCTATGCACAGGATAATGAACAATGCACAAAAACAAAAGTAACAGCAGGATTCCTATTATCTGATCTTCCATAAAACACAAAAAATGCCTTTTCTGGTACAGAGGAAGTGCCAGTAAGCCTGCAGGTGTGAGCCAGTTAAAAGAAAAGGCTTTGGCTAAATAGATTCTTTGACTGTCAGGGATTAGAGTCATGGCACCAGTGGTAACACACATCTTTTTCTTTAATTTACAAAATTTTCTCACGAGTTTGCAAGAGTTCACCCCATCAGGGGCTTTCTGAGACCATTGAAATGTCTTAAGTTTTAATTAAGTTGGAGTTGTCAGAAGAAAGCTTTTTTGGCACAGAGTCAGGGTCATTAATTACCGCTATCTTTGTTTCTTTCCAAAAAAAAGAATTCCACTGACTTGTGTTCCTTAAAGCATGCATTTTCTTTCTATCCTGAAGGCTTTATTCATTTTCAAGCAAGACTTGTTTAAGCAATTACTTCCCTCAATGTTATGGATAGCCTTCAATTTCAAAGTGTTCCTCACTACTGATTTGTGGTAGAGAATTAATAATTATTACATTTAGTGTGATATTCAAATTCTAGTTATGTAATTCACAACTTCACTATTTTATATATATATTTAATATATTCATACCCCACCTTTCATCCAGGGAACTCAAGGCAGCAAACACAATTTCTTCCTTTCAAGATTTTTGATAACTATTCGGCTACAGAAAGGGAGTAAACTATGAAGATTCATATTAATTGCCACAATTATTTACAATAAATGTTTTATTGCTGAAGTAGCTTGTTCTCTGCGGCGATCATTTTACACTGAAATTAATATACTTTCTGAATGCAAACTATGTGCACACTAAATGATCACTAATTGAAAGCAGAGGGATAACTAAGATAAACTTTGAAAGTTGCTATCATGTCATAGCAGTTTGGTGTGATAAGAAAAGTCACTTTCCTTTGAGAGATGGATTCATATGGATACACAATTGTGGTAGCAGCTCTACTATCATGTAGAGATATAAAACAGATAATCTGCTATCCTCTGTACAGCAAACCTCTCTTTACGTAGAAATATACAAGGTTTTGACTCACACTGCACTCTCTATAAAAAAGAACAGGAATGTAACTAAGAGGCTCTTACATGGAGAAAATAGAGCTAATTTACAGTAGGCAGTAGGGATCATTCACATAGCAGATTAGTAGAATTGTCCTCTCTCAAGGTTCTTGCGTGCCTCCTAGTCATACAGAGACCATATTATCTGTTGACCTTTCACTCAATCGCTGTATGCACAGCTGGCCAATTTCCATGTATCTCAAGTGTTCAACACTAAAAGTTACAGATATTCAAAACACACAATATGTTCTGAGTTTTGGAGAGATGTGCATATGATGGAGTAAGTAACTTTGCCAAAACTTTTATTATTTTACTTGATGGATTTGTAAATTGCCTATCAGTATGAATTTTCAGGGTGCTTCACATAAAAGATGATAGATGATAGATAGATAGATGATAGATGATGATAGATAGATAGATAGATAGATAGATAGATAGATAGATAGATAGATAGATAGATGATAGATGATAGATGATAGATGATAGATAGATAGATAGATAGATATAGATAGATTAGATAGATAGATAGATGATAGATAGATAGATAGATAGATAGATAGATAGATAGATAGATAGATAGATGATAGATAGATATAGATGATAGATAGATGATAGAGATAGATAACAACAGGCACAATGACACAGTGATTTGTTATTATTAATTTACAAAAAATGAACAGCAGCATAAAATTATCAAGCTAAAGAGGCTTAAGAAATACATTAACATAAGCATCAGGCAAGCCTCTCTAGTAAACCAAAATTAGATCTCTTCCTATTCCGCCTGATGCTTCTATACTTTGCATCGGATAACTGGGACACATAGAGGAGAGGCCTCCAAAGATGATCTCAGTGCATGGGCAAGTTGATGTGGGAACAGGCATTCTTTCAGGTACCTTGGTCCAAAGTGGTGGTCTTGAGTACTTTGATTTGTCTCAGAAATGTTCTAGCAACTAGTGCAGTGCTGCTTTTTCAGCACCAGTGAGATGTGTTTGCAACAAGCAGCCCAGTTAGAAGCCTACATTGCACTAAACAGTTTTTGAGTAACAATGTACTTTTCACCTCCTAGACACAGCTGGTCATTCACCCTTGGCTATCTGTTATAAGCCATGGTGCACAGCCATTGCTGTACCTTTTATCCACATCCTCAGGCTGCTGAAAAGGTATTCCTCCCACAAACCAAGATGGTGCTCTAGATACATTACTTGTATGCAGAACTCATGCTGGTTAGGTTAAAGCAGATATGAGCATGTCACAAAGTAAGCCTCCATTGGTTTCTTCACATCACCCTGTAACAGGCTTCACACCTCTTGAAAAACTCTGCCACACAGAATCCCATGGATGCAATGGAAGTGAACTATCATTCTTTGCTGGATATATGTCAGACTATGCCTGATAATGAGTTCATACTTAAGATCAGTAGCATTCACACACAGTCTTCTGGCACCTCTATTCTATAGTCACCTCTCTGCCTGCTTCCATGGTCCAGGTTACCTGGAAAACCAAGGGACTGAGCAGTCTCTGTATTGTAGGGAAAGGGTGCTGAACACTGCTTAATGTGTCCACCCCTCACTCATAATGGCATCCCATAGAGAAATACAGTAGAACTTTAACAGGGATGCCAGTCATGTCATTAGGATGTTTCCCAATGGCATTCAGGAAACCTTAATAATTCACTAACCATGCAAAGGAAACTATTAAGTCTAAGTCTATTGCACTATTAAGTGCAAGTCTAAGTCTTAGCAGAAAACGATTATAACACAGGAGACCAGAAATGTTATCTAGAAGATGGCAAAGCAATGCGGGTCACTCCAGTTAGAGGAAGGACCAGATAGGGATATTTAAGTGTCTGTCCTCCCTTCCCTTTCATGGCTAATCCAGTTCACACCCGCATCACTATACCCTATAACAGTAGTGCCTCCTTTCACTCCTGCTCCCCAATTACTGTTTCAATTTGGTTTCAGGACAGGGACTGCTTTAGTCACATTGGTGGCTGATAGATGCTAGGAGATGGACAAAGGAGGGTTTTTTGACATCATCAGGCATGACAGCTGTCTAGGTCACTTCTCATGTTTAAGAAGAAGTGACTCCATTAGCTCTTAAAAGAGTTGTTCTATTTTTCTTCTGAATCTTACCCATACACAAGGACTAAAATATTATTGTTTCTATCTTTGTTCTTTCTATAAAATGAACATTAGCTCTTCCTGTTATGCCTACTATTCCCACAAAAGTTAGCCTACAAATGTTTAAGCTGTATTACTTGTGAATAAACATCATTGAACTCAGTGGGACTTAACTCTACGTACACATACAGAACTAAGCTGCAAAACATAACCTTGAACATTTTATATTTTGTATATTTATATTTTGTTATTTTCTAGGAAGGAAACAGTCATAACTGTGTAACAGGAATAGTAAACATTTTCAGTGGTATGTTAGAATGACTAACCATGAACTAGCTTCTTCTCACAAGTAAGGTTTCAAGGTCTGAATTTCAGAATCATGCACCACTGCAGCCAGGCTTACAAAATGTACCGTATTTTTTCGTCTATAAGACGCCCCCATGTATAAGACACCCCCTATTTTTGGACATTGTTTTTTAGGAAAAAAACCTAGTCTTATACAGTGCACGGAAAAATACAGTAAGTTCATAAGATAAAGCATACACAATTGATGCAGAATTATTGTTGAGTAACATCCAGTCATTTCACTAGGGCTTAGGCAACTTTACAAAAGCCTCTTTGAAATTAATGGTGACTACAGTACACACCAACCGTATAAGATATTTTAAAAGGCATCTGTTGTTTTAGGCCTCCCTGCCTAGTATTTCTGACAAGACCAATTTTTCCGCATTAAGAAATCCTTTTTAATATACGTTTTTTGAAGTTAATACCTCATTTTTTATATTGTTGATATTACCAATGTTACACTGTGAAAGAATAATATTATTAATCACTCTTGAAACAGTGCTTACCCTTTACAAATAAAAAAAACCCCTGCATTATGGAAACCTCCAAATTTCTAGAAAACTGAAAAGGGCTTGGACTAAGATATTTCTTCTGAAGTGTTGTTTTCAGTTACAATATTGGCAAAATTGTGTTTGTGTGTGTGTGTGTGTGTGTGTGTGTGTGTGTGTGTGTCCCGAAACCCTCTCTTGGGTTTCTGATTTGGGGAATAGGCTATACCATTTTGAACTGCTCTGCCCACCAATTGGTTGCATTCAGACAGAGCAATTTTTTAGATGTTTTGCGGCTAGTACAAATTATTTTTCCCTTTCCAATCTCCCTTGTGGCTTTACTTAATTTCTCGCATTCAGTCATGGTACTTCACATAAAATGGGAGAGGTGGGGATTTAAAAACTATCCACTCACCACCATTTTAATTTAACTTGAAAAAGCTGAGAGTACCAGGAAAGTACATTAAACAGATGTGTAAACTTCAAAACTTGTAACTTAAAATATATATATGCACACACCTATCTATTTTATGAGATGTACAACTTATTTCCAAGCTTCAAAAACCATGTTTGTCACTAGGTATAAATACTTCTTGTGCTATTTGGAAGTCACAGCAAATTCAGCTTTCCTAAATTCCCAGAATGTGTATACCTACATATTTATAACAAATAACAAAACAAAACAAAAAATAGAAATAGGTGCAGAAAACGGAGATATTAATATTAAACCTTTTTAAAAAGAAGCTCAGACAGTTATAAGAAATATGATTGCATCAGCTCTTAAGGCTTCGTTTTCATACTCCAACTGAACAGACTTTAAGGAAACTGGTGTTCTGAGTCATAAGCTGTGTTCAGGTGCTTATGTCTAATCATGGTTTGGTGTTGTGAGAACCAACAGGTTTACACACTCCCTCCTTTCTTGGCTTGTGGAGATCAGTAACTCATCATTTGCAGTAAACTATAGCGTGCTTTTTCCTCCAACCAGGCAAACTGGGATCTAAATATCAGTATGTGAAGGGAATGAGAAGGAAGGAGTGTGTGAGCTTAAGGCTCGGTCTCATAACAGCAATCCATGATAGCACCCATGGTGTCAATTTACTCATAA
Source organism: Podarcis gaigeae (assembly GCF_964106915.1). Taxonomy (NCBI): domain Eukaryota; kingdom Metazoa; phylum Chordata; class Lepidosauria; order Squamata; family Lacertidae; genus Podarcis; species Podarcis gaigeae. The sequence goes on from NC_139683.1 coordinate 31,448,535, forward strand.
ACGTAAGATACTGGAGGCCAATTGATTTTTTATTGTCTCCTATACCATCTGGACTAGCAGCAGATACCACCTTGCCAAAGCAGTAATGGTAGCTCTGAACAGCACAGAGAAGAAAGTCTTTATGAAGTACTCTGTGTGCAGTATTGGCTATATTGACAATCGTTCTGAAGGTTTGCAAAATAATTCTTCCCTGGTATATACATCTTTTTCTGCTAACATAGGCAGATACTTGCTAGGAAGGATAAAATAATGGATGATTTGATTTTTTTAAAATTGAATTTTCAATAAAACAAATGATATCTGGGGCTTTTTTAATATACTTCCTTTTACTAATATATCAATATTCATGGTTAGGTGATGCTATAATTGGTCCTGTATAAACAGCAGTTAAAGTATGTGTTTCCTCATAGCTTTCAACAAAAAATCTGTTGCTGCAGTCTATTATTCAATACCCATTGTCTCCATTCACACATTGTGGCAGGTCATAAACCATAAACAAACCTTAGCTTTCCATCATGGTTTCTTTGGAGAGAAACAAACCACAGGCACTGATTCACACAACACAGTAAGCCAAGGCTTACTGCTCCTAACCTGAGAAAGGGCAGAGTGAAACAGTAGTGTGCACAAGCACGCAACTTGTTCATGGTAAGCCATGGTTTATGGTTTACCATGACATGCAAATGCATGCAGAATCAAAATTTATGGCTGCCTTCTCATATATCAGAATGTAGTGTATTTGCTTCTGAGTCAAATGGCTCATCCACACTTTTTCTTGACCCATGTTTTGATTAATTTCCCAAGATCTCATTGTTTTGCAGCTGTCCCTTGCAAAAATCTGATCTTACCACTGAGCTGAAGCTGAAGCAAAATCTCTCTTCGGATTTTACAGGAATCTCATAATATCTGGTTCAGTGTGTAAAAACAAATTATATGCCTTGAACCAATACACTGGGTACTGGACTCCTCTTTCCCATTTCCCTGCATCAGTGCTTCACAACTATTTTAAAATTATTTTGACTGTGTATTTTCCATCTTGTCAGATTCTTTTAAAGGGGGGGGGGGGGAGAATAAGAATCAGCAAACATTGCCATCCCATCCACATCCAATAGTTCAAATGAATCATGCTTTCATCACTGTAAAGTGGCGTATAAACCCAAAAAATTAAACTGGCCAGTGCTTTGACTATTTCGAAAAGTCCAAATTTTACCATACCCATTGAGTCAATTACCCATCTCCTACTACCCTTCTGAGAAAAACCCCACCCCACCTTCCCACTATATATAAGGGTCTGGTGACTTCTGTTTCAGTGTATCTGAAGAAGTGTGCATGCACCCAAAAGCTTATAGAGAGAACAAACTTAGTTGGTCTCTAAGGTGCTACTGGACAATTTTTCTATTTATTTCAACTGCATCAGACCAACATGGCTACCTACCTGAATCCAAAATTTGTGTCATTCTTTATGGCAGAATGAAATGGAAAGTAGGATTCTTTTCTCTTGAGTAACTATTTTGAAGACTATGTCTTGCATTTCCTATTGCTGCTAGCAGATAATTTTCTGATGGCCAATTAATTTCAAGTCCCACTGCTGAGTTAGCCCAATACCATCAACTCAGTACGCTTTACTCCAGAAGAGCAAGTGAAAGAAAAAGAGCCATTTGAGGACAACCTAGATATATGTGATTACATGGGCTAAAGAGTCTATCTATGGTATAATAATTTAGCTTATAGCTTGTGTAACCTTCAACCAGTCATAGTCCAGACACTGTGCTGGTCTTTGGATCAGAGGACCTATCTTTAAAAATGTTATACCAATGCCAAATGCTTGGGGGGGGGGAATTAAGCGACCCTTGATATTTTATTGAAAGCAGGGTACAAATCCCACAAATAAAAAGCCTCTAACTGCACAAATAGACTTCTAAAATACCACTAGAAAGCAAGGGAAACATCTAACATCAGCTCAAAGTGCAGCAAAAAATTTCAGTGCAGATAGCACCCACTCTTTCCCCCTCTAAGGTCAAAACAGAAAATGCCACAAGACTGCCTGCAATCCTATAAACATTTACCTGCTAATATACCCCACAGAACTCGAACGGAGCCTACTTCTGAGTAGATATGTATAAGATTGCACTAGTATATTAGGTAACTTAACTCTTGTGGTGACTTTTATTCCACATTAACAGTTACTGTACTGTTTCAGAAAACCCAGCACCTTAAGCTATGAGGAAATATTACCATTTATCCCATTTTAAGTGAAGTGAAAAAAAGCTTTATTAATTTTCCCATTCACCTGTATCTCAATATGGGACAACATTTCCTTTTGTATTTTGAGTACCTTGGTTAGTTCTGGGTGAAAAATACCAAAATATACATTGCATCACTAGTTTTTCTGACAGGCCATCATGAAAAGTCAGTATATCACACAAAGTCTATATATCTCAGGGCGTGTGAGAATTAAAATCTTGTCTCTTCATGATAATTTTGCTCTTGAAACATTACACCAGTAAAATACATCAATTAATTCTTTTAACTGCCTACCCTTTGGGCAAGGATCATTCTGTTTCTGTGTTTCCTACAGTATTATCTACCACTTATAGGAAATAAATATTAGAAGCCAGAGTAGTATAGCAGCAGTTGTTGTCACACCCCAGCCAGGTGGTTTCACATCTGCTATAATCCTAGGATTTGGTTAATATAAATTATTTCCTTTTGAATAAATTGTAAATTGACTGAGATCAATGTACAACGTAAGGAGTCAATGTCAAGCCAAGGAATTACCAAGAAAACACAAAACGACCAACTAATGTTTTCTAGATAGGAATGAGATACATGATTATTCCACAGCATGTTGAATATCTATATGCAATTTGTTGTCCACTATCACAATTGAATCCCCCCCCCCCCCAATTTTTTGGTAGCATTTAATTTTCATGCCATTGTTGTTGCTACATCTGTACTGCATTCCATTCTACTTTGATCAATCCCAATTTGCTGTTTTCTGAACGTATTCTGTGATCATGTCTAACTATACCATATCATATGTTTCTGCTTTAGTTGGCGTTTAGCACAATCTCCACATATGACAGTCATGCCTTCCTTTTCCAGTCCTCTATATTGGATCCCTTTACTGCTTCCTCAAAATCCTTCATGTGCTGTAACATGTTCAAAGTGTTCCAGACAATTTTAAATCTACCGACTCATTACACAATGTCATGCAACATTTCACTGGGATTTTTAAAAGGGGGGAATAATTAATAACTAATTAATTCATTGAGCTTTTTAGTAGTCTTCCAAAATAGTTTATATGTTTTACTTAGTTCAATATAATTAATAATAAATAATAATAAAATAATAATTTATTATTTATACCCCACCCATCTGGCTAGGTTTCCCCGAGTGTTAAAAACAATACAGCATTAAATAATAAAAACTTCCCTAAACAGGGCTGCCTTCAGATGTCTTTTAAAAATAGGATAGCTGCTTATTTCCTTGACATCTGATGGAAGGGCGTTCCACAGGGTGGGCACCACTACCAAGAAGGCCCTCTGCCTGGTTCCCTGTAACCTCACTTCCCGCAATGAGGGAACCGCCAGAAGGCCCTTGGCGCTGGATCTCAGTGTCAGGGCTGAACGATGGGGTGGAGATGCTCCTTCAGGTATACAGGACTGAGGCCGTTTAGGGCTTTAAAGGTCGGCACCAACACTTTGAATTGTGCTCAGAAACGTACTGGGATCCAATGCGGATTTCTCTTCAAGCGGCATATTTATTATTTTACTTAAAATTAACTATATTGCATATGATATAAGCATTCTCACCCCAGTGTCTAACAGAACTATAATTCATCCACAGCCTCCATGCTGGCACTGAGATTGCAAGAGCAGCTGAGTTCAAGAGGGCCATAATAATCATATGTACACATAGTGGTGAAACATATTTGTTGCCATGTAATGCAAGAAGACCCTGAAATATGAATACAAGTGATATCAAATCATTGGGGCTTTGCTTTATGCTGTACAGAGGTTGAAAGCTCACAAATGCACTGTTCTTAGACGAATGAAAGTGATCATGTACTACTGGATGAAAATAAAGCTAAAAATAAGGATGTCCAAAAAAAGCTATTTTGAAAGTCATGGATATCAGTCTAATAAATCTAAATTAGCCCATTAAGAACACCCCAAAATCAAAATTATTGTGTTGATCAACTATGGTCCCTTGAGCTCTCTGCTTTTCCAGGTGGCTGCAGTCAGATCTCTTGGAATAATGGAGTGCTCAAATCTCTGATAGTTAATTGTGCTGGATTACTGTTTGGCAACCAACCAACTTCTGGGCCTAGGGATAGATCATTTTATTTAATGGTTCATCACAAGACTCCAAACAGCATGCAAACATAGATCACTGGTCCATTTCTGCCAAGGAACAACAAGAAAAACATGGAGGAAGGAGGAAGATTATCACACCTGCAAGATACCTGTTAGACTGTTAGCTAAGTGATCATCTGAAAAATCAGGATGGTGGATGAGGATTTTTCTTTTTAAACTCTGGGCTGGATATTAAATAGTAAGAGCTGTGCTCTAAAAAGTTTAAAAGTAGCAACTAAACACCGTACAAAAGATCCAGTAAAAACAACCTGATGCCCTCCAGATGTTGAACTACAGCTTCCATTTATTGGTTGTAGTGCCAAGGACAGATGGGAGTTGGGATCCAACAATATCGGTAAGACATCAGGTTCCCCACTCTAGGTTTACCATTTTGATTTTCAGACATGTTTATTTGCAAGAAGAAACAAACATGTTTTATCATGTATAAATATTCCTCAGATATATCTCAGCAAAATAGGATTAGTCACTGTGCATAAATCAAGTACACAGCATTGCTCTTTATCTAAATTCAGAAGTGCAGTCTGCATGTACATCAGTAGCTTTCAGGTAAAGAATATTATATCCTATTGTCTCACAGTGAAGAAGAGGAGCAAAGTACTTTGTTTTGCAAGTGTAAAGTCACACCCCAGTTGCACCTGTTTCCACCGTCAAACCCACAAGTAACTATTAACAGGGAGGAAACTCCTACTCTCTAGAAATTGCTAACAATTCATTTATTCTATATATTTTAAAACTTTAATTCTTGATGGCTAGAAGTTTATATAAGAAAATATGTACTCCTCCAGCAATTCAATAAACCACCACTACCATTTACTTGTGGGCACATTAGTCTGACATTTGAAACCATGAGTTGTTCTTCTGTAAGCTGGAAGTTCCCCTCTGTCCCTCCCACCTCTCTCACACACAACTCACAACTTTTCTCTGGGGCAGCACCTCCTTCTTGTGGTTGACAAACGGACAACCATGCTTGTGTGCCTCCCCTGGGCCAGCTGAGAGGGAGCGAAAGGCCACCACCACCGCCACTGCCCACTGAGGAGGGAGTAAGAGGAAGGCGGGAAAGCACTGCCGGAGCCATGTATGTTGCCCAGAACGCTTCACTAGAAGGACAGGAGGGAGAGGCAACACAGTGGCGCTCCTGGCTTCACGCTTCTCTGCCTTATCCCTGCTTCCAGGTTGGGACTAGTTTGCAAGGAGAGACTCCCTTGATTAGACCAGCAAAGGGAATGACCACTGCCCAGTCCACTGGGGAGCACAACACTTGCCCCACCAGGGGTGCCGGCAACCCACGCTATGTCTCTGCTCCCAAGCTATCACCTGTGACTGACTGTTAGATGCCAAGGTTGTTGTTTTTATAGAGTCTGCATGCCTGACGTTTGCCCATTCCTGCTCAGAGATCACTGGGGCAGTTTGGCTAAGAAAAAAGAGTTTCAGATTTTCCATTTACCATGTCACCATCCAAGCATCAATTCTACTATCTTCTGGTACTAGTTGCAGCCAGGGGAAAAAACAGGAAATGGTCATAAATTCACTTTATTCTTTGAGACAGGTCAATGTTGAGTGGCCTAGTTGCATCTGTTCCAGTTATAAAAACTTTTGTTGCTACATTTTTATGAGCTTAGCTGACAGAGGCACAAAGCCAACAAATACTATGATGAGAAACAACAACACTTTGGGGAACCACTCCTTAATTCTGTTCATCTGACTTCCGCAAATAGTCATGAAAATAATCACTGGAATATTTTTTTAAAAAAACAAACAAACCCTACAATCTTTATGCTGGCTTGATCAGTAGTTTTTTTTTTTTAAGGGGTAGAAAAGACAGGGGTTAGAGCATCTTATCTAAGTGCAAATGTGGAAATTCTCCTTGGATTGTAAAAGTCCCCAGGGGAAGGCTTTCTGATACCGCAAGCATTCAAGACACCAATCTTGGTTAATCACTAACAGGTTAACATCTCTGAAAGTAATACTGTCTAACAAGAGAGGAATGTACAGTCTGGTTCTCATAAAATTTCAGACCTAGGACAAAACAGAGGAATCTGGTAGGACTACTACTTTCAAAAATATTAATTAATAACACATTACCAGTCTGATAAAAAATATGGCCTGCCATTATCTGCTTTCCAGACATAAAATGAGACTTAGAAGGTTTATAAATGGCTCTTACCATTATAAAAAATACACATCATTCTATACTCAGGTGTCTGAATAAAAGTTGGGAAAGTAGAAGCAGCTATTTCAGAATTAAATACATTGCCAAAACAAAGGACAAGGTCCCGGGAAGTACAAGAAACAACAGACAAGGTTATAGGAACCTTATATATATTACATTATTCAAAGCAAAGACTAGGCTGCCATTTTTAGGTATAAAAATTCACTGGACATATTGAAAACATAGATCAGTTTGTGTTGTGGTGGTTCAGAGATATGTTCTTTTAAGTGTGTGCTTGAATGGGCTATTATCAGACACATTTCCATTAATTTCAGTGCTTTTCAGGTCACAGAGAAGTGTATGCAGACACAGTTCTTGAAATATTCTGGAATCAGCCCTTAACAACTTTGCCCTGAGTTTTATGAATATTAGAGATTACTATTTAACTAACTACAATCAGTCCATTTTTAGTATCTACAAAATTAGGACCTTTGTTTATCTGAGATATCTACAATCACTAACCACTTCTTGAAAATTAATATTGGGCTGTAGTATTGCCTTGGAATAAGGCCTGCAAGTAGCTGCTCAGCTGGAAATGCTATGATGTGTAGATGAAAATAAACCAATACTCTAGTGGGACACTGCTGCACCATGCTCTGCTTGACATTGGGCACAAGGATGCTCAACTCAGCACCGACATTCAGTGGAGCAAGGAGAGCTGAATACACTGCTAGCAGAGAGGTAAACTTCTGAATTATCTCCATATTTGAAATCAAGGAGAGCTAGCATATCTAAGGTTGGAAAGGAGACCCTCATACAACCGTTTTCCAGTCCAGCCTTAGAGCTCAAAGCCAAGAGAAGAGGGACAGGCTCAGCCTAACACATGATTGTTTCATTGTTTTCTTCCAACCTAAAAGCAGAAGCAGATAGGTCAAAGGATGGAAAGGAGAGCATCCTTGTGCCCAGTGTCAACAGCACAACTCTAAATATGAAGCAAAGTGCTGCTTCGTTTTATCATGTCAACCAGCAGAAGGAAGACAAAAAAGCAATAGAAATCGGCAATGCCCATTCATCACAAGGACATGGCAAGGAAGGAACATTCAAGAAGTATCAACAAAGCAGAGGATCCATAGCACAGCAATTTCTAGAACCTTCCACCCTGTGCCTCGCTACAGATTCCAGATATTTTGAATCACAGTGCACTACATAGTAGTGAAAGTCCAGGAAGAAATTTGGCTGGAAAAATAATGCAAATTTTGGGGGCCATCTTTGCTCCAGCACTAAGATACAAAAAGCTGCTTAATCAAAATATTTTTAAAAAGCCAACACGGTTAAATGCCAATATTATGTCCAGTAATACTGCTAACAATAATTGAAAGGTGTAATCCACAAAATAGTAGTGTCCAGAGGCAAGAATTCAATTGTTGGTTTCACTGTGAGATTTTAATACAATTTGTTTTGAAGGATAACTTTATACTATCTTTTTATTTTTATTTTAAAAGTTTCTGGTTTTACTTTTTCAAAGCAATATGATGTCAAATGAATTCCTGAGGGTGTTATTTTTTTTTTTTTTTATTTGAAGGGGGTTATAAAACTTTTAAAAGGCTGATTTATTTTAGACCATTTTAAACACATACCAACCTTACTTGGACCCAGGCCAGACAAAAAATTCCATCTGAACTGACACCCTACAAACACATGTTACCAGTAACCACTATTGAGCTTAAAGAAATAAATGAAATACTATACCTTTGGCAATGCAGCACTTGGCACCTTGTCAAGGATTCATAGGAGAAAGGTATGTCTCCTATTCTATACTGTGCTCTGGCCTATGCAATAAATATTTTCTCTATCTACAGAAACTAAGTTTCCATTACAATTTTTAAAAATAAATTATGACCTATTTTACAAAAGTCATCCTAGAGCAAAATAAAGATCACAGTGACTGCTCTTCTCAACATGCACTATATTAAAAAGTGTGTATTTGTGTGTGTTAGTGTGTACACATTGATGCAGGGGCAGGATAAAATAACAACATGATTTCTTGAAGTGTAAATAGAATGATCTAGTGAGATCCAGAAAATAGCTAAGATTTCCTAACCACTGTGATTCAGTATGTGTGATGGGCAGCCATCACACCATGTCTACCACCAAGATAGCACAGTCATGATCCTATTCTGAACCAGCAGCAGGGCAACAGATCAAATAGCTGTAAAACAAAACAAATGTAGCAACAATGACAGCTACACCCATAGTATCTCTGGTAAATCCACTAACAAGCACCAATCAGGTGGTTGCAACTTTTGACATCCCCATATTACCAACACCAATGCAATTGCAAAACAAAAAAGCCTAAACATGAACTAACCACTTCAATATACACATCCCGTCTGCCCACAATTCATAAGGTACAATGGCACTGCACATAGGAGGTCTCCACAAAGAACCAAGAGATGTCAAAAGGGAAGGGAAGGGAACAGAGAACAGTGGTCAGACTGTCTGACCAAGATCTGGGAGAGCAGGATTCAAATCCTCACTTGGCCATCATACTTTAATTGGGTGACCTTGGGCCAGTCACTGTCTCTCAGCCTAACATATCTCACAGGATCGTTGTGAGGATTAAATGAGGAGGAGAACCATGCCTACCAAATTGAGCTCTTTGAAGAAAAAGGTGGGATAGAAATGCAATAAAATAAAGATATGAGTCCAGCTATGACCATATGCAGACAAATGCTATAATCCTGCAGGCAATGTGTGTGCAATACATTCTTTTGTAGGTTGAGGGATGGAGGTTACCAGCCTATGGAACTGAAGCAATCACATAAAGCTTACAATGGTCAGCGTTATAAGCTTCCCAAACACAAACCATCTTTTTAATTAACAATAAATTCAGATGAATAAAGGTAGAAGCAGCAATCAGACCCCAAATCCGACTACAGAAACCAACATTCTATCCACACAGCCCTAAGTGCAGTTGGAAGACAGATCCATTATGAGGCATTTATAATGTCCCAGAGTTAAATTCATGACATTCCCCCTACAAGCATGGGAGTGCTCCCAGCCATAGTACTGAAGGGCCCCTGAATGGGAAATAATTGTTGAGGTTGTAAAACCAATAAAAAATTATTTACAAAAAATAAAAAAGTGAAGGAACAGTGGTGGCAGGTCCTTTAGCCTTCCCCTTTATTGGAGGAGAGCTATACTGGACGTGCTGCATTGCCTACCCTGCAGCCCCAAAGCTTAGCCTGCAGTCCTGTTGCCAGTGTTGAAATTCAACTACCAGTCCAGTCAGCTTGTGGAACAAGAGTGCAGATGTTGTCTTGTGCTTCGACTCAGAAAGCAAAATGCCTTATGCCGATCCCAGTTATAAGTTTCTCCATGTACTCAATTCATGGAGACCAGCTGCTGGATTTAACATCGCAGCAGTAACAAGGGACAATATTTAACTTCACCTCTGCTATTGATGAGTAGTTGTGGTAGTTAAGAACCCACTGCCTCCTCTTCTCAATATAGGAGTCCCCAAATTGATGTACCTGATGTAACCATTAGAAAGCTAGTGATTCACAATCCACAAACTATCAGAGACACAGCTAAAGCAGTCACAGCTTTCAGGGATGCCAAACTTTCTGCTCTTGAAAGGCCTCAGCCTGAGAAAGCAGCATGAGGGAGAAAAGCTTTTGCTATCACTGCATATCCATGCCAGGTTGAGCTGGACCTGTGCACTCTGTGACTATATGACAGCCCTGCTCAAATCCTACAGAATCCTACACAAGAACAGCTTGTTTCCATTGGTCATTACAGCTTATGGTCTGCATGGTGAAAGGCTGCCTGGTGACCTGTGGGGAAACAACAGAAACAGAGGGATGGTGATAAATAATGGGCAGCAACAAGAACCAAAAGTTCTGGCAACTAAGTGCTCATTATGGGTTGGTGAGTGCAAAACTGAGAAAGTATGCTAACAGCAAGATGCTGTTCATTCCCCCATGACTCCACTTAGCTCTCCACTCTCTTCTAACTAGCAGTTGGCCCCTCCCATCTCTGGCACTTATGGACTTTCTCCTGATAAAGGACATAATGTAGTCATTAATGCAATGCTCACCCATTATTATAGGAATACTAACTGTAATTTCTGTTTGTTCATGTACTCTCTCTTTGATCCTGCAAGACAAAATGAGTCATGCATGTTTGGCCTGCAATGGTAGTTTAAGTAGAGCAGAGTAGACTGGTCAACCAATAACGGTGGCCATATTCTCCATTGCTTCTTCTAGTACATGGCAGGAGCTTGGTGGCATTTGGGTGTCTGTGGTCAACAGAGGCTCCCTTCCTGGAAAGTATACACTTACCCTGTAGAGGAGACTATGCTACTTCTGGCTTATTAAGCCTATTAAGTGTCTTCTCATATTCTTAAAAGTGAAAGTTGCACTGTTGTTATTGGTATTGTCTCCACTTCCATCCCTTTTCTTGACATTTAATGAAAGAAGGATGGAGGATGTACAGGTATCATAGTCTGAGGCATGGTCTCCACTTCCTCCCTCCAGTTTCACCTTCCGTGGCTTACCTGTGTGGAATGCCTTGGTGTTGTGTCTTCAGCTGCACAGTGGTAGTAGTTCCTGATGAATTAGATTGTCAAGAATCGGAAAGCAAGTTTATTGTGTTGCTTCTGGGAACACGTGTTCTTTGTTCTTCTTGGCTGTTGAGTGTTTATTAGTAGCACAAAATGCTTGCTTTGTACAACGTATCTTATCACCAGAGTTCTTATTTGTACCGAATAGAGTCTCTGGGTAGAGGGTCAAAGTGAGGTAGCTCACACCACACAACTTGAAATATATCTGTTGTTTCCTGGCTGGACATGATATTACCCTTATCAATGGGCTTAAGAATTAATTCAAATGATACTTATATTATCAGTGTGGGGATGGAGAGGTGATGAGAAAAGTCATTTCGGAGTCCTCCCACTGACCCCCAGTGGGACTATTCTAATTTATACCAACTCTTTGGTATGTATTATATAATTTTTGAAAGAGAATCAACTCTTGTGAACGTAGGATACCAACTTCCACTCCTTGCTCCCATCGTGATGCCTCTACATCTTCACTAGGTTGTCTCCTTTGTGCTAACAGAGTCCTGCCAGCAGCTGATGCTTCTGCCCTCATCCACCTAGTGTTGTGCTTTGGTTGCCTATGTTAGTTTAGGAACAATCTTATCCTCAAGTTATATTCACCAGGAGTACTAATTGATAATATTTCCTTGTAACTGGATTTCACTAATTCAGAGACTTCCTAAAAAATAACTCATAATTCATTTAAAAATCTAATAATGAGTAACAGGTTTGTTTTTTTAAAAAAAGGAAAAAGGTTAAGCTGAACTCAGAGGAAATAAAGGATAATGTAACATTAAACACCTCTTTTATCATTCTGTTTAACTTGTGTACATCAACATACACTACTGCCTCTGCAAATTCTGGGTACTACTTTTGAGGCAAGTTGTTTCCCATTTGGTAAGGGGGGAAGAATTTGGTCTGGAGTGCAAGCTTCCAGGAAGAATCAAACACCAATGGGCTAAGAAACAGAAAGGGGTCGAGCTGCAGAGATAAAATTGTGTAGGCAGATTACTTAAACAAAGGCTCCCATCATAATTTGTATTTTATTTTCTCCCTAATAAGTAATTTTTGCTAGTGTACTGATGGTGTACAAACCAAACAAGAGAAACCTGGGTCAGCACACATGTAAAATATACACTTAGCAAATGTATGGACTTCATGCTTAGGAAATAACTTAAGGGGAAAATACATGATTTGCTTTTACTTTTTCATTTGCTTGGGTGTCAATTTATTTACAGTGGTACCTCGGGTTAAGTACTTAATTCGTTCCGGAGGTCCATTCTTAACCTGAAACTGTTCTTAACCTGAAGTACCACTTTAGCTAATGGGGCCTCCCGCTGCTGCCGCGCGATTTCTGTTCTAATCCTGAAGCAAAGTTCTTAACCCGAGGCACTATTTCTGGGTTAGCGGAGTCTGTAAACTGAAGCGTATGTAACCTGAAACATATGTAACCCAAGGTACCACTGTATTATGAATTATGGTTTTGGCAAATATCACACTTCTCACTCATCAGAGCACTTTCTCTAAACTTTCAGTTCTCACATCCCAAATTAATCAGCAGAAACAACAGCAGCACCAGCGACAGTTGTCTGGGGTATAAGAAAAAGAGTTTTTAATAGTTTTGGGTGCTTTAACATTATTTAGATCCATGCCAGAAAGCTCATGCTATCAGTTCCTTAAGTAATATTCTGTACCATTCATTTATTTTTATATTTTAAATTGTAAACTGTCATGGGTGCCTCGGCAACAAACAAAGAAACAAACAAAATAATCAACTTTCCAGGATTCTAGCACATTCTAGCAACGTGTCAAAAAACTGAGCTCAAGGTGGGTCTATATTAAGGATAAAAATGCTAAGTCATCAAATTCCGAATAATTTTATGTGATGAAGTAAACAACGTATAATATGGGTAAGTGTGGGATACAGAACTAATAGGAGTCCATTTTCTGCAAGTGCATTGTATTGGAAAAGTCTTTTATATCATTTTTATATCTTATTGACTCATATGGTTTTTCTTTGTGTTACCTGATATACTCTTGTGCATAGCTGCAGAGCACTTAATCGCTATAAAATGGCCTCCTTTGACGATTTCATTGTCTATTCTTTAAGTAAGTCCAACACTTACAGGAAAGCATACAATGAACTAAACATAATTGATCTGTGGTATAGTAACCAATTGATTTCTGTTAATGTAAATTCTGTTCACTGATTTAACAAAACAAAAATAGAATGATTTCCTCCCCTATGCTTTCAGTACTTGGTGTTGCACTCAAAATTTCCTTTACAAGAAAAGCCACCAAGTTCTCAACTAGATGCAAGAGAGCTGTTAGCATAAAGTCATTTTTTAAAATTATATTTTAATCCCTAGGGATAAACATTTATCTCCTTAGATATGGGGATAAAGATTTTAATGGCATCTTGCTTCAGGATTCAAAATAAATAAGGCAAAGATGAGTTTCCATCTTCTTAAAACAAAATTACAGAGATTAAAATATATAAACACAAAATGAATGTATTCCATTTGCATATTATATTTCGCTCTTAAAGTTGATATTGAAGATTAAGGGTCAGCATTTAATCCTCACTATCCTAATCCCTAAAATTACAAAGACAAGCATAAGTGCATGTCTGCTGCACTAAATTACCTTGAAAGAAAGCAAATTCCAAATGAAAAGGGAAGCATATTTATATTATGGTGATTTAAAATCTGTCGCCTAAACACATCTTCTCTCCTCCATCCATTGACCTAAATTGCACACTAAAAGCTTGCTTGTCTGCAAATGGGCAGCTAACACTTTGAGACAATCCAGAGATTCTTCTCCTATGAAGTATTGTGCCAACAATTTTTCTGACTACAATAAACACTGTCTTGTTCATGTTATGCAGAAACAAGAGACATGTTATAAAATACAAGAGTTTCTCTTCTCCTTTTCAGCTGATTTTTCAGGATACAACTAATTATTTCAAAAATCAGCCTTATTAAAAGGGGATAAAAGATGGGGAAATATATAAACTTATGGTGGTTGCAAAACATATTGACTGAAAGAGAGTATAATTGGCTGATTCTCACACTTTCACTGTAAGAGGAGTTACTGGGTTGGAGCCTAAGATACTGGACTTTCACATATTGAGCTCTTGTCTTCCCTGTAGTAGCCCCCTGTTCCCCACAAAAACGCTGTTGAGGGTCAAAGGGCACTCAGGGATTGCATAGGATGTGAGAAAGTGATAGCTCTTTAGGTAGAGTATGACACTCTTCTTAACCTCTGGGTCATGGGTTCAAGCCTCACATTCGGCAAAAAGACACCTGCATCACAAGAAGTTGATCTAGCTAACTCTCGCGTTCCCTTCCAACTCTACAATTCTATATGTGGTGCGGAGCAGCTTCCATTGGGTGAGGCAACCGGGACAATTTAATACAGTGGTACCTCGGGTTAAGTACTTAATTCGTTCCGGAGGTCCGTTCTTAACCTGAAACTGTTCTTAACCTGAAGCACCACTTCAGCTAATGGGGCCTCCTGCTGCTGCTGCTGCTGCTGCTGCGCCGCCGGAGCACTATTTCTGTTTTCATCCTGAAGCAAAGTTCTTAACCCAAGGTACTATTTCTGGGTTAGCGGAGTCTGTAACCTGAAGCATCTGTAACCTGAAGTGTATGTAACCCGAGGTACCACTGTACACACATTCTGATGTGCTTTATTAAAAATTACATTCATGTTGGCATGTTTGGTCTTCCATCTTCAAAAAGGTGCACAAATCTTAGAACCACAAATAATTAAGAAGAAAATCCTGAAATATTTACTCACAAAACAGATGGCAGGATAGCCACCCTAAAGTGAAAGATTTTCCATTATTAGCTGACTACATCATAATCTGTGGACTACATTTTTTTAAAAAAAAAAAAAAGCTTCATTGGGATGCATCACTTTAAGCCAGCCTCCCCCACTGTTTCAGGCTTCTGCTAGTATGTGATTTTTAAAAGACTCACTTTAATCATAACCATTTAGAGGGAAGAAGACCTGATCTGGACATGTACCTAAAGAATAGCTAAGGAGTTCAGAATATGACAGAGGGGTTCCCTATCTTTCAAAATAAAGATAATAATTTTTCTTACATGGGGATAAGGGAATAGGAATTGAAGTGTGCTTCTCCGGAGTACCTCCTCCAACTTCCAAACTACTTCTGGCAAAGCATCTCTCTGCTTTCTGGGGCTCAGGTGTTCTGCTTGTGGTCTGCTAGTGGCCCTCTCCACTACTTAGGAAAGATTACCATATTTTCTGCTCTATAAGACTCACTTTTTCCCCTCCTAAAAAGTAAGGGGAAATGTGTGTGCGTCTTATGGAGCAAATGTAGGCTGTGCAGCTATCCCAGAAGCCAGAACAGCAAGAGGGATTGCGGCTTTCGCTGCGCAGTGATCCCTCTTGTTGTTCTGGCTTCTGAGATTCAGAATATTTTTTTTCTTGTTTTCCTCCTCCAAAAACTAGGTGCGTCTTATGGTCTGGTGCGTCTTATAGAGCGAAAAATACGGTACTCTCTTAGGACTGGCCTCATACCAGGCTTATGTCTTCCCCTGTGGAAAAAAGTCTTAAAAGTCTTTTCCTTAAAGTCTTCCCTGTTCCTTTTCTTCTTTCAGGCTCCTCCCTCCTAGACTCCCCTGGATACATATTACAGCTGTCTTAAGTTAGACCAAAGCAGCAAAAACTATTCTTTACTGGACTGAATTCACATTAAAGCTTTAAACTATTTGTTTGTTTGTTTCGTTTATATATAATCAGTTAAACCTCAAATTAGCATTTATTTATTTTCACCCACAACTATGTAAAATATTTACTCCATCATGGCTGTGGAAATGTCTTGTTATGTCACAATTACATGTTGAGATTCAGTGACATCTTGCACTTTAATACACCATTTCCTCTTTTTATTAAAACTCTATAAACAAAATACAGCACCAAGATTTTTTTTTGGGGGGGGGGCAATGGTGCACACAGGAACTGAAGGGGCTTGTATTGTGAGGGGCTTGGGGCAAATCACCCCAGTTGCTGCCACCCCCGCCCCACTGGCAGTCTGGCAGCTTTCTGGTATTACCAAGTTACATGGAACTTTTATTTAGCATACGTGACATTAAAGTGGAAAGTGAAAAAGAAACTTTAAACTTAACTGAAGAAAGATCATTTTTGTAGTTAGTGCCCAAATAACCTGTAAATTACGTGCGTGTGTGCAGGTTGATGATGCCATGTGGGTTTTCTCCCCTCACTGTTAATTCCTTTCATGACTTGCTGATGTAGGGTCATGCCTCTTTGTGATTGGTGCATGTGGCTTTTGTTGTCCAAGGGCAATGCAAGGGCAATCTCCCTGTTTCCACACTCTAAGAAAGTTATTTTTTTGCAATTTAATCTAGAAACTGATTCTCACTAAGCTGTTCAACTGACATATGCAGATTATTATATGAACTTTGACACACACAAAATGATATAAATAGGTGGTATTTAAAATGATATAAATAGGTTTAAAGGTATCCCTGACCATTAGGTCCAGTCACGGACGACTCTGGGGTTGCAGTGCTCATCTCGCTTTACTGGCTGATGGAGCAGGCATTTGTCCGCAGACAGCTTCCGGGTCATGCCGCTTCTGGTGAACCAGAGCAGCTCACGGAAATGCCGTTTACCTTCCCGCCGGAGCAGTACCTATTTATCTACTTGCACTTTGACATGCTTTCGAACTGCTAGGTTGGCAGGAGCAGGGACCGAGCAACAGGAGCTCACCCCACCACGGGGATTTGAACCGCCAACCTTCTGATCGGCAAGCCCTAGGCTCTATGGTTTAGACCACAGCACCACCCGTGTCCCTAAAATGATGGTAGCATTGTATTATATGCGCTAAGATTCTTGGAGAATGGACCAATATTTGGTCCATGTAACTGTAGATACCTCCATGGTAGTGTATAAAAATAAGAATAGTATATGTGATCAACACTGTTACATAACTTTTAGTACATAACTTCAGCTTCTTGTTATAGTTTATTGGGGTTTTTTTTAGGGGGAAAACCCAAATTTATTTAACTGTTGGAAAAGATTTTAAATTAGAAATAAAAACTTTACAAAAACAAGTTTAAAAACACCTGTGGATTGGGTCTTCAAGATTCAATCAATTGACCAAACAATTCTCTTTCTTTTCTGTTGAGAATGCAGGCAAAGTTGATTCTTACATGCTACTCTGAAGGTCAATTTCAATTCTGGTTAGAACCGACTGCATTTGGGTTTGTATACAGCCATTTTTATGAGAATGTGCTCATTATCATTAAATGAACAAGTGGGGGGGGAGAGCATTTTTATAACCATGCTTTTGGTATTATTTCCTTGTGCCCCTTTTTAAAAAGTTGATTGGTCAGACAAAATAATAATTGCTTATATGAAATAAAGCATTATACTGGGTGTAGAGAAAGAGGAGGGTTTCCATAACCTTAGAACTCGGGGTTGTGCAATAAAATTCAATGGGAATAGATTCAGAACAAACAAAAGAACGCAGTTCGCATGTCACATAATTGTAAAATCCATTGCCATGAGATGTGGTGTTAGACACTAGCTTAAATGACTTGAAAAGGGGATTAGACAAATTCATACAGGATATGTCTATAACTGACCAAACTGCGGGATGCAGTGGAAGACAGGAGTGCCTGGCGTACACTAGTCCATGGGGT
Organism: Podarcis gaigeae; assembly: GCF_964106915.1. Classification (NCBI taxonomy): domain Eukaryota; kingdom Metazoa; phylum Chordata; class Lepidosauria; order Squamata; family Lacertidae; genus Podarcis; species Podarcis gaigeae. The sequence continues at coordinate 31,466,355 of NC_139683.1, forward strand.
CATGAAGAGTCGGACATGACTAAACGACTAAACAACAACAATGTCTATAACTGGCTGCTAGTTGTCATTCCTAAATAGACCTTCAAGCCCTGCTTTGTGGCTTCCCAGAGGTATCTGTTGACTATGTAGGGAACAGAATGCTGGACTAGATGGATCTTTTCTAGATCCAGCAGGGCTGTTTGTAGGTCCCATCTGTGCTGGGTGTTGAAAAAGTAAAACACCTTCTAGCCTGAGCTTCATAAAACTGCAAATTTTAATGTCTGTTTTAAAGCATTTCTGCTTTGGGTTAATGCCTTTACAAGCACTGACCATGGTAAAAACAATGTACTGTACTAATTTATTTTTCAGGAATAATATCCATTGCAGTTGGCTAACATATCAACATAATTATATAGATATTAATATCAGTATAAAGTTCTGCTCTGAGTCACAGTTATCTGAAGAGACAGCAAACTACATTTGTTTGTTTTTTTTATCTTAGGCTATGTTTAGATTATAATTTTTAAACAACAATGAGTGTGCTTCCCCCTTAATGGCACAATGATTCCCATACCAGTCAACCTTTGATACCTTAATAAGCATACTACTGCAAACTATGAGCATACTATTGCATTTGTGCTAAAGGAGCAGGATAGTAGCTTGCAGGTGCTCCTTGACTCATCTTTCTTCCTGAGGGTTCAGGTGGCCTCAGTGGCCTGGAGTACCTTTCACCAGCTTCAGCTGGAGCTTCAAAAGACAGTTTGGCCACAATGATCTACACATTATTGCGATGCATTTGGAAACTGCAGCTAGTACAAACTGTGATGGCAAATATGCTCAGTGCTATATTCTACCATGCACGTATGCCACCTGTGCTAAACAAATAGCATTGGGTGCCTATTTGTTGCAAATAGAGTTGAAGGTTTTGTTGATAATTTATAAGAACTTGAACAGCTTAGGACCAGGTTACCTGAGGAGTGTCTCCTTCCATAAAATCCAGTTGAGTCACTGAGATTGTCAGAGGGCCTACAACACCCAGTTGAGATCCTTCCATGGTGATTTTAAAGAAGGCCTTCTCCACTGTTGGCCTCATACTATAGAATGACCTTCCCCCTAGAGGTCCAGTGCTCATCTAATGGTGTTCTGCTCACTGATTTAAACATATCTATTTGTGAGAGCATTCATGATCATAGAATTCTAGTACTGGCACTATATCTTTGATATCTGTCAGGGGGTTGTATTTCGCTGTTTTACTGTATTGAGTTTATCCTTCAAATTGGTTTGTGTATTAATGTTTAAACAAAAATAAAGGAGAGGTTCTGCTGCTTTACAGGTGATTGGGGCAATTAATTCCTACCCCAATTCCCATTGCTTCCCTTGGTCTTGTGTATGTATGAAACTGCCCAGCACTAAGTAACACAATTGATCCATCTAGCTTTGTACTGTCCACTTTGATGAGCAGTGACTCTTAAGTTCTCACAAAGTGGTCTTTTCAGACCCACTAGCTCAAATCATTTTAACAAAAGACTTGCTACATTCAAAACATATGATCTACCATATAGCTATGACCTTGTTCTATACGGGTCAGCACTGTTGAAAATGGCACAAGATTGTAAGTACTGGTTCTTCAATCTAGTTAATTGCACTAGACCAGTAAACCACCGGTGAGAGGGGACAGGTAGTCATGCTATTTATTTGCGCTACATGTACAAATATATGAATATCACTCATTCCTTCATCATCACCTGCACAAAAGGGAAAGCTTTCAAACTGTTCTAAGCATATGGAGATACGTAACTCATCATGCACCCTGTACAACAGGTGTTCACAACAATCATACCATAATGTACACATCTACCACAGCACTGCTGGATACACTGCAGAGCTAGATTCAGCTGTTCACAGATACCACTATATAAACTTGCAAAACCTGTATGATCAGAGAGCACAGTAGGACAGGGAAAAACAACAACATGTGCACCACAGGATGTAAGCGCTCTACAGTGCCGCCACCACCACCTCTCTGGAAATAGTCTTAAAAGAATAAATAAAAGCAAAATATACTGTTGCACATTAGCAGGAGTCACAGCACACTAGGCAATTTTAATGTCCTTTTTGGACCTGTATGAACTTCTAGAGTATATATATAATTGGCTCAGGAATTTTGACTCCATTCTCAGAGTCTGTGCACCTTTGCCTCTCTTTTGCCCTTTCTTCTCCTTTCAAACCATTCTGTTTTGGCTTCCTTCACTCTCCAGCTGAACCATTCCGCATTTATTTCTTCTTGCAGTTTATATTCATTCTTATATGTGTCATGTTCCATGCTGACCCCAAACTAGAAACATTTTCAAAACTGACACGGGGATAAATGGAAGAGGACGCCTTCACTCTGGTATGGCTCCCCTTTATCGCATACGATTTATCACATACACAGCCCAACAAGACAACACCACAAACCCACTGACAGCATATGATTCAATATGACCAACTTAACCCAACAGCAACCCCCCACGCATAAACAAATCCCACTGCGGCCAACCAATACAATCAACCACACCCTAGGCCACCCCAATTTCTGTCACTACCAAGGAAACATAACAAGTGAATAGAAAGAGAACCTACCCAAGTGACGCAGACACAAAAAGCCCACTAAGTAAAAGAACGTAAGCTTGGCGGCCCACCACCACACCCTTTTCTTCCTGACCCTATACTGCATAGAACACCAATGTCTCACAACAAATGTAACTGATCTGCATAAAACACAACCTGAAGAGACAATGCATTTGCTTTCGTAAACAAGGAAAATATTTAATATTTTTTACACTAAATAAATAAAATGAACTAGAAACCTTTTCTCTGTTGCTGCCTGACATTCCCTTCTTATAATTTTTTTACTCCCATTTCTCCTACCTTATTATGCTCCTTTCTTGGATTCTGGAAGCACTTGAATAAAGGGAGCTCTGTGCATAGAAAAATCAAACCAAAAAATCCACAATACTTGAGACAATCTTGGCTATGAGACCTGGAAGAGATGATCCCTGTCCTGCAGGCCTTTCCCCACCTGCCCTGGGAGACTGACTCCAGCTACAAAAGCTGAGGCTGCTGAAGAAGCCAGAGACCATCTTGGCTGTTTCTAACTGAAGACCCAGGTGTTTGTGCCTGAGCTTCCACAGCTGTTGCTCACTATGAATCACCATAGGCAGGATTCGAAGCAACAGCAGCAAATAAGTTCTATGCTTATGATAATATTTCATTCTCTTGTTAATTATGCTATTTTATATGTGTGTTTTATATTGGACTTCATTTGCTAATATTTTCTTCTGAAATGTTTAAGATTTTGTTTTGTTTTGTTAACATTGCTGTGCATTCTGTAGTTGACCTCTTTTGAAATCTTTTCAAATCTTTAAGATAATATTTTAGTTGTCTGTTAATTACGTTGTTTTGAATATATACTTCATTTGACTTTCTGTAATACTTTATTCTGGATTGTTTTATTTCATATTTTAATGTGTTGCTTTGAAATATTTTTCTTAAAAATATAAAGTGGTATAGAAATGAAATTAATTATAATGATGATAGTAAACAGCTGTTTATTTAAAGCTTATACAAATGCATGGGAGACCTTTAAGAGGTTTTAAGATGTCTTTTGTAATAGAAAAAAATATCAGAAGTAGAAACTATTTATTTGTTTCCCTTGTCTATTCACAGTACAAAGCATGCCATTCACAATTACAGTGGTACCTCGGGTTACATATACTTCAGGTTATAGACGCTTCAGGTTACATACTCCGCTAACCCAGAAATAGTACCTCGGATTAAGAACTTTGCTTCAGGATAAGAACAGAAATCATGCAGTGGCGGCAGCGGGAGGCCCCATTAGCTAAAGTGGTACCTCAGGTTAAGTGCAGTTTCAGGTTAAGAATGGACCTCCGGAATGACTTAAGTACTTAACCCGAGGTACCACTGTAATTCCTATCACTATTAATAACTACCTCTAGTTAATCTATGAAATATATTAAATTTAAAGCATGAGACAAAATAGAGAGGACTATATTGTAATTAAGGAATGTGGAATTTACACTTTAATCAGAACGTACTTCATTATCTTCTGTGGGAACAGAAGGGCAACACAGTCTTGGCATCTGCTGTGTACAACTCTGTTCACGGTATTCTTGAATTTCTCACTTTTACCCAAGAAACTAATTTATAACTTCGCTCCCCTCAAAAATGTGTGTGTGTGTGTGTGTGTGTGTGTGTGTGTGTGTGTAGAATAATCACGAAGGTTCATTTCCAAAATGATTTAAAAGGAATACATGGAAATATGGCAATGTGTCAGCTGTGTCAGTATGTCTCACATACAACCTCCTAATCCATCTATGAACAGTCTAGGCCTGTCATAGTCATAGGCTTATGAGAAAGGATAGTAGCATGTAAGGGGTGCTTTAGAAACTCTTCAGTCTTAGATGATGCATTTTTAGGTGATCTGTTGTAACTGAGGTGCTTTGAAGCTCCGTTTTAAAAAGTAGAGCATATTGTTTTTCAAAATGCTAAACTGACAAAGAATAAAACGTGTACAGGTGTGGGGTTGCTGTTTTTAATCACTTGCCGTTTCAGTGAAACAAAACAGTCAATAAAACTGTACCCGATTTACATTTGAAACACTCAGCAATATAGCCACCGAATACTGTTCGCTAAAGTAAAATAACGTTCAGAGACATACATGCTGGAAATGCAGAAGTTACTACACACTGTCATCTAAACCACTCTATCATGCTGTCTGATGTTAAGCTGCCCCTAAAGAATTAAGAATGGTAACAAGTGTTTGCACAATAGAGAGACTCCTATGTGACTTTGAAAGTGCTGGATTAAAGGAAATGTGAGCCAGATACCAAATGATATTTTGGGACTCCAAAGCTTTTTTGCCCTGTATATCTCACTGTTTTCTGTCTGCACCTACACAGACACACTTACATGCAGACTTATATAAAGACAGACAGTTCTCACAATGGAGGTTGAAAATTAAGCTGCCAGTGTCATAATGCCATTATACATATCTATAACACAACTGCACTTGGAATAGTCTGTGCAGTTCGAGATATTGCACCTCAAAAAGGATATTGTAATATTGGAAATGTTTCAAAAAGGACAATCAAAATGATTGTGATGTTTGCGTTTTAGTAACTATGCTTTGTAAAGAGAAACTCTCAAAAAGTGCAATACAGTGGTACCTTGGGTTAAGAACTTAATTCGTTCTGGAGGTCCGTTCTTAACCTGAAATTGTTCTAAACCTGAGGTACCACTTTAGCTTATGGGGCCTCCTGCTGCCACCGCACTGCTGCTGCATGATTTCTGTTCTCATCCTGAAGCAAAATTCTGAACCCAAGGTACTATTTCTGGGTTAGCAGAGTCTGTAACCTGAAGCGTAACCTGAAGCATCTGTAACGTGAGGTACCACTGTACAATTTATTAAATAAATGGAAAAACTACATCATTTTTTTGCAATTGGCACTGAAAATGTCATCTTTGGATGAAAATGTCAGAATAACTGCCTTTAGAGAGGCAAAACAATGCAAGCTAATTTTATGCATATATACACAGAGGAAAGTATCGTTAAGCTCAGTGTGAAAAATTGAAGACCTGGAACCAGGAGAAGGACCTCGGGTTAAGATAAAAGTGTTTGGATAGGTTCACATTGGGAGAGGTACTCTAGAAGATATCTGAGTTCTGAGCTGCAAAGAGCTTTATAGTTTAAAAACAGCACTTTGAATTGGCCTGGAAACGTACAGGCAGGCAGTTTAACCTCGCCAAGATTGATGTTATATGAATGGCTTGCTTGAAGCCTGTCAAAAATTGAGCAGCTGCACCCTGAAGTTTCCAAACCATCTTCAAAGGCAATATAACATTTAAAATACAGAAAGGTCCACTCCAGCTATATATACTGCCTGCCAAAGTCCATTGAAAAGAGAGGTGTTCTCACAGCCCTGTTGAATCTTGCAAGGCATAAGACCTTCCAAATTTCCAAAGGAAAAGAATCCTACAACTGAGAGGCTAAACACTGAAAAAGCTATATTGCAAATGTCAACAACCTGATCATCTTTACAGGTGGGCCGTTTGATGAAGATATCAAGGTACAGACAAGCTGATATGGGTGTAAGTAACCTGGCCCCAAACCATTCAGAACTTTAACTAAGACCATAACCAGCACTTTGAACTGGGCCTGGAAATGCACTGGGAACCCATTGCATCTCTGCAATTAAATTTTAGCTTGTTCATGCTCATAATCTCAAAACAGCCTTCAGTCATTATAATAGACATGTAGACGGATGCACAGCTGCTACACGTGGAGGTAATATACCAAGTCATGACTGGTTCACACTGCTAAATTTCTTCATGCGATCTTGGACAGAGGATACATGAGTGCGAACAATATAAACAGTAAGCCAGCAATTCACTTATATTATTGTGACTATGCTCTTTAATGTAACCACAGTAAAAGAAATGACTGCTGGCTCACTATTTGTAAAGCCTGGTTCAAGCTACCTATTCCCCATATCAACATGTACTTGCATACATAACTATGCAGCAAAATTCACCAATGAGAACCTACTCAACAGATGTAGCATGTAACACTACCATCAAAGGGCTATATCCTATACAAAACAATATCCAAATTTTCTGTTCAGCGAATTCCAATGCAGTACACAAGACAGAAGAAACATATTTTGCGGTCATGGACTTTCCCACTGACAAAAGCCCTTTCTTCTGGCGTCTTTAGACAGATCTCCATCCCATCTTTTCATAACTACTGCAGAATTTCAGAACTACTACAGAATCCCTATCTACCTACTGCCCAGTCATCCCTACCATTCAATCATTCAGCCTTATGGGTAAAAAAAAAAACCAACCCTACAGCATTTTGATGGCCAACCTCTTTCTTGCTTGAAGGTCTGTGTGACATTGCTACATTAGAAGCCCCACTTACATGTTATGTTTGTGGTATGGCTGCCATCCATGAATCAACTGCAATGGTGCTGAACCATGCAGACAGCAGTTTCCACGGTGTGATTATAATTATGCCAGAATCCATGTTCCATTTTCCTTCCCAGTAGCAACTACGTTGCAATGGGAACATAACATAATAACTGGACCATAATAACTAGGCTAGAAAAAGGAACTGGGGCAATAGAATGGCACTAGCCAAAGCACTGGAGCATTTGTAGTTACAGCCAGGAACAGCCTTTAGTCCACAGCCAGCTTCATTCAACTGACAATCCACCCAGTGATTCATTCCAAGTTTGTACAGGTCACTACAGTATTTCCCTTATTCCAGCCCTAATCCTGGACACAATAACTAAAGTATTCTCTCTCTGAATATAGTACACAGTATACAGACATTACCAAAGTGCTGCTTCCCCAAAAGATAGCCCCCCATCAGTTGCCATGAGAAACCTCTCCTATTATCTTGGCTATCCCAAAACCATCCTCTGTTATTCATTTTTTTAGTATTACTACAGTGCTTTTCACCCAAAATTCCACAGCAGTCTTTAAAAATAAAACATTCAACACAGTCAGCCATAAAATAATAAAGTACAACATTAACTAAAATCAAAGCAATCAGCCGTTTATTAGCAGCAGTAGAAAACCAACAGAGGAATCCGTGGTGCGGGGCATGCAAAACAACAGCTCTCAAAGGCTCTTTGAAAAAGGAAGGTTTTTACACAGCTCTGGAAAGGTAACGGGAAGGAGGATGCATAGGTCACTATCAAATTACAGTTCTAGAGCAGGGTGCATGCGGCCCTCAAGACATTTTTAATGGCCCTCAACATCTGTCCTCCCCCAGCCCTCACACTACCTTTCCAAAGTTGGGTAAGTGAGGTCCTGGACTTTGGGAAGGAGCAATTATTTTTTTCGCTTTATCACTGATGTGTTTACTAGCCTGGGCTGCTTTGGGAGAAAGGATGTTATATAAATTTAAGAAATAGTTTTTCAAAGGCATATGGATTACAATGGTTCAATCTACAAGTTACCAAAGCATGGATAACTGTAGCTAGAGTATCCTGGTCCAGCGGAATACACAGCAGATGCATAGGCACTCTGGTATACTGAGGCCACCTGTACATCTAATGACAAAACTGGCTCCAAGAGTATCCCTAAGCTATGCACCTGCTCCTTCAAGGGGAGTACAACCACATCTGGAGCCGACTGTACCTCCAAATGCCAGATCTGAGAACTAGGGAATGCAACCCGTCAGAAAGGCTGAACACCTCTTCCAACATCAGCCAACCAAAAGTATGTTCATATCGCACCGCTCGGAGATTGGGATGGCATGTAACAGTATTTAAATCCCTATGTTCTCTTAAATTACTGCTTAAAGGTATTTAAAAATGTAATTTGATACATTTAGACTGCTGAGATCTGCACTGTAACGTTCAGAGAAGTGCAAAATTCATTGGATTCCTATGCTCTGATCTGCACATTAATCCAAGAGGTGCAGAGCAAGACATTCCATGTGGGAATTGGCAAAGACTGAATTCCTCAAGCATCCTAACTTCCCACTGTATTGTTTTGCTAATTTAAACCCACCACCAACACACTAGTTTATGAAATACATTGCTGCCCATTAGATTATTATTGTGCAACTTTTATCACTAGTTGTTTAGAGCACCTTACCATCATAAAACCCCGTCCAGCAATAAATAGGACAATAAATTTAATCAATTTATTTTCTCAACAATTAACCTCATTACAACTATTAATAAAACAATCATAATTTAAATATACAAGCCTGGTAATTTCAAAGTTGACTTGGGCTGGAATCCTATAGTCATTACCTCAAATCACAGGAAATAAATTGGCATGTCATAAGAGAAGGGGTTTAGAAGGGCCTCCATAACGGTTTCTAGGTAACTTAATACAGTGTCCTTCAATGACAGCATTATCTAGTTCTTCTTTCTGTCCTGAAAACAGTTTAAAGCTACAAGATCTGTGGACAGCTTTGGAAGAAGCAGAAGTCACCTGGTCTCCACTATGCTGCCTCTCCAGAGCTCTCCTGCTTCCTCCTACATTATGAAATTGCATCACAGGTTTATACTTGTCCCCTCATTTTCATAAATGGATCAGTTAAATAATACTAATTCTAGTATCTATCTTTCAGGGCTCCATGTTTTATGTTTCTCCTTTGTGAAGAAAACACTTCCATGGCTTAGTTCACCAAACTGGCTCTGTGATAGCTGACTTTGGTAGGTGTAATACACCATGGTAGCTCTAAACATTTCCCCAACATTTCTGTAGACACCTTGATATGCCACTTCTGCCAAATACATGGATATGAGAAACAGTGGATCAATAACTGCTGAGAGTGAAACTCACCGATGTATCTATCTGTGGAAGGAACTGCCCCACAGATAAAACTGGCACAATAGTTGATTTGCAAGAAGTGCCTCATGCACAGTGCCATAGGCACTGTCCCAGTTTTCCTAAGTCCTTGAAAAAAATAAAATGGGGACTAAAAAAGAAGCAACAGAAAAGAAGGTGGAAAATTAAAGACTGGCTAAAATGATTATTCATTTATTGTACAGTAAGCAGATGTGTGATCAAAATTAGACAAGGTGAAAGTTCCAGTGCAGTAATGAGTTCCTGCAGAAGTACTGTCCTTAGCTACTTATGAGCAGATCAGAAAAGAACAAAATGGCCCTCTTAGCTTCCAAGGCCTGTGGAATGTTGAGGCCATAAAGATGAGAGAATGTTGGAAAAATTAATCTCATTGTTTGCAGAGGGAACTTCCAGATTCACAAGGAACACCAACTGCTCCCCACCAAATTCCTGTCTTTGCTGCTACTGCTTGATTAAGAGAGCAAGGGGATTGGGCACTCCTGCCCAATCACAGATATGCTGAAATCCTGAATTTCCTTACTGTTTTCTTCTCAGTTCAGGCTTTGGCACTTTATAGCACAATGAGGAAAACTTTCAGGATGTCCGGAGGAATCTCAAGTGCAGTGAGGAGCAAACAGTGATACAAGGCTCCTGTTCTGGGATGGCTAGCTAAATTCCTGAGTAGGAACACTCCCATTTGTGGCTGGCACTAATACAACATTATGTTACAAGCTGCTACTACTACTACTACTACTACTACTACTACTACTACTACTACAATATTCCTTTCTTGAAGCATGGTAAAATCAACATAGTGACCAAATCATACAACCAAAAGGGGGCAAAAGCCAAACCCAAAGCACAGTGAAACAAAAAGGTATTAACAACATGCCAAAATATCAATAGAGAAAACAAAAAAAAAATTCCTTCCGGTAGCACCTTAAAGACCAACTAGGTCAGTTCTTGGTATGAGCTTTCGTGTGCATGCACACTTCCTCAGATACACAGAAAGCTCATACCAAGAACTGACTTAGTTGGTCTTTAAGGTGCTACTAGAATGAATTTTTTTTTTTTGTTTTGACTATGGCAGACCAACACGACTACCTAACTGTAACTATCAATAGAGAGTTTGCCAACTGGGACAGTGGCTGTGCTGTGCCAGTTATAACAGTGATTTTTATCTTATTAACAAGCTAGGCACAACAAAATCAGGTGCATTAGGTTGTAGCTGACTAAGCTCTACTTAGAGGGAGCCCATGCCTACTCTGAGCAGAACTAGATACAACCCAAAATAACTAACTATATGCCAATAGGAAGAGGTTAACATTGTGTAAGGTTCTTTTTCTGGAACCTACACTGGCTGTCAGGGCTCAGATCTATAAGATGCAACACAGTTCCTGAAAACGAAAACAAGAACAAGGAGGAGAAGGACATAAAGAGCAACTTGCTTCACCACAGATTACTGTAGCCTTCACATAAACCTCTGGCGTTGAGGGGATTAGACTACCAGTTGCCTTGAACTCCTGAATTGTTCTAACACAGCACACGAAAAAAGAAGCAGCAAACCATGTTCCAGGAGCAGGCAGAGAGCGGGAAGTTATTCTATGGCTTTTACAGGAGGTTACCAACCTTTAGGAAGATTTTAGCAAAACCACTATAGGACTGAATGGCACTCAAAGATTAATCCATCTCTCTGCCCATATAGGGATGTGCTTTGCGTAGCTTAGCTTCAGTCTGCGTTTAAATATAGGTCATCAAATCAAATGTAGTGATTCAGGTCAGTTGTAACTATAAGTCTTAATCATATAACAGCTGCTTGGTTGTTGATGAGAAATGAATTTGTGCTCCCACTCAACTTAAAATAAAACTTACAATAAAATAAAAAATAACCCGTACAACTGGTAGTGTTGTCACTGTCAGAATGAGGGCCCGACATGATCTGCCCCAGAGAATTAAATGTAATTTCTGTGATGAAGATAGTAGCCTCATATCATATTGGAACCATGATTCAGAGGCCATGAAGGGACTGCGGACACTGACTGTGCCCTATCTGTAGGCAGAATATTTGAGCTACAAAAGATTAAAATCTGGCACCTTCTGTGAGCACTAAAACTCATTAAAAATTCATTTTGAAAAAGTCAATGCACAAATGAAGACCAGCTATTTAAAGCTACTGGTATACTACACAAGATGTCTAACACTAGGAGTAAGTGGAACAAAGCTAAAAGGATTTGTACTACAAAATCCATTTACAACTCAGCATGAATTTTACATTTGAGCCTGTAAAATAAGAATGATGTCCTTAAAACTCATTAAGGGCCTTCAGTGTATGTATGTGTGTATGTATGTATGTATGTATGTATGCATTATTATTATTATTTTACTCATCACATGCTGCACATGCTCCCAAAAGGTTAATGCATCTAGATGAGCAGAAATTCATGAGCATAATCCTAAACAAGTAAGTTGAAGTTCTATCAGGTCTATTTCATAGCATCAGGGATTACTGCTAGCATTCTAATCCTACTGAGCCTAAGGGAGGTACATTGTATTGTATTTGAAATCCCAGCCAGGAAAGAACAGAAGGTTAAATGGGTGCCTTGCTCTGTAATCAAATATCAGAGGCACTACTTATCTATTCAATGAACAACTAATGTAGAAAATCAATTAAGAAACAAATAGCTGTTTCTTTTGAATTTTTACCTAACCAAATTATCTGTTTCAACTTTTAAATGATTGCTGAAAACTTTTCTATTCTGTCAGGCTTATGCTAGCAATTTAAGAATGCATCTTTCTGTAACAGTAAGCAAATCATACAAACAAACAAACAAACAAACAAACAAACAAACAAACACATATGTCTGGTTTTATGTACTGTGGTAAAGTACTCCTTTTTTTAAAAAATGAATAGTGGTGTATAAATATTTTTATAAATAAAGATAAATAAAAATATTAAATATCCTAAAGCTGAAATAAAAGCATGCACTAATACAATACACACAGATACTAAAACTTGCAAAGCTAGGCTAAAAAGCATCCAAGGTACACAACTTTCATGTTGTAGTAGTATATCTTATTCAGATTGGGCCCCCGGAATCAATGTACATAATTATTAAATCTATTGATGGGTCTACTATGGGTATGACTTCGTTAAATACAATCCATAAGTTTCTTAATTCCACTTTAAAAAAAAAAACCACAACCCAAACAAACAAACAAACAAACAAGACTGGATTATTTAGTTACCTCAACAATTTAACATTATTCAATTACAAAAGAATGCCTGGTTTGTTCATTAGAATTTAGATAACAGACAATGCTGGAGCTTGATTAATAGTAAACAAATTTTACGCACATGCATATACAGTGTGTGTGTGTGTGTGTGTGTGTGTAATGAATATCTTCAATTTTTTATTAGTTGTGAAAAGCATTTTGTTCAGCTGCGCATCATCTTCTGTGTAGTTAGTTAAACTCCCGGGAGTGCTGAAAAAGGCAAAAGCTCCTGCTGGCCTTTGTTCCCAGCAGTGAAATGTCCCGTTTGGTGGTCCTAAGGTTAACACCCTACCCCACCCCCTCCTTCCTATACCTGTCATTTTTAATAGACTTCACAGTTCATGCACACAGACAAACAGGCCAACCTATCCAGCTAGCATGACCTTTATACAGGAAGAAGATCACATATGGTTCATAATATTGGACCGCTAAGGGAAAATGTAGTATTTGAGGAACTGGAAAAGCATAGCAATTATACAGAAAGTACTGCATGTCAGTCATAGATGGTGCCTGTTTGATATAATGCCTATTAAGTATTCAAACACTGCTCTGGTATTTATTTATATGCTGAGTGGTATATACATTTTTGGTAAATAAATAAAGTGAATGTTTGCCATTGTTGCTTAGAAGTTTCAAGCAAAATATCTGAGCAGAACTGTGAAAACTATAGTTGGCACATCTGGTCTTACATTTTAATTCTTTCTTTCCACCTTGCTTTTAAATTGTACCTGGAAATTGATAGATGGTCCTTTCTTTGAAAAAGCATTCCCTTCTGAACGGGAGACAAGGGGTCAAACTAGACATTATGTGAGAGTTTTATGACTGGAGCTGCCAATATATTTCTTCGTTTGCAAAAAAAAAAAAAGGAAAAAAACAGATTTATAGACAGAAACCTTATAAACTGACTGGAATGCAATTCTTTCATTTTCAGCTTCTCCAAACACACCAAAATATGCACAACAGTATTTTTGCTTGCTTATTCTTGTAGTTTTATTCTCTCTCTACAATAAAAAGGACATAATGAGGGGTTTTAGGCTAAACTACATACTCCATTGAAAGTGTGGTTTGCACTTGCATCTTTTTGAAAAGAAAAAAACAGAGAGGGATCAATCCAGATTGGGACAATGGGGTGGGGTGGAGTTTACATTTCCCTCATATACTGTCCCACAAAAATAGCCTCTTGAAACTGCTATTTGGCCTGGGAAATAAGGCCTGTATTGAGTCTCTGTGGCTTCTCTAAAATAAAATGTAAAAAAATGTCCGTGTGAATCATGGATTTAATAACATGTAATTTATAAACACATGCGTGTTTTCCCATACTTCATGCTTTATCTAGCCAGCATTTTAATTTCTCAGTAGAAGAAATGGGCAGATGCGCACAAACGCACACAAACCATCTCACAGATACATCTTTCTTTCATCTTTTAGTCAAGAACCTTGGCATTAAGGTTATTTAAAACTCTAATTCTAGATGTTAAAAGTAGAGTCTATACATTTGCACTGGCTAAATCACTGACAACTGGTGAATGCTGAACTGGTGAAGGAATTACATAGTTCCTTCCCAACTGCAACAAAACCAAGCCTATTCTTTATTGTACAAGGTTATTTTTTTACTTTTTTATTCATTTTAATTTTTTAAAAAATTTTAAACCCCACTGCATCTAAATAAATGCCAGGGAAGGGTACAATAATAAAATATAATAATAAGAATGCAACATTGCTCATACAAGCAATAAAACATAGAGGCAACAAAACTACATTAAGCCAGAGGTGGGGAATTGCCAACCATGGTGTAGATCTGGCTCTCATAGGGTCCCCATCTGGCAGAAGGCTCTCCTCCTTCCAGCTAGTTTCTGGAAAGCAAGAGTTTCCATCCACCCAGCACAGAAGATAAACAATCTCACAGCAAACAAGCAGATCAATTTTATTCCTTGTTGGATTCTAGTGTCCAGCAGGAAAATAGCAGTAGGAAAAGATAAGGACTTGCAAGGGCCATGGAGGAGGGGCAAAAAGAAAAAAGGCTGGAGGAACAAGAGGAAAAGGCTTTTACGGGGCAAGAAAGAGCGAGTACGATGAACACTGGGCCCCTGCGTGGGATCTGATGGTGAAGTTTCTGAATAGAAGATCTATTCAGTCTGTTGATCTATGAAATTTAAACATAAATCTGGGATGGAGCCTACATCCATGTATGAGTGTGTGTGTGTGTTTGCGAGTTTCTGTGTGTTACTACTGCATGAAAATGGGAATGAACTGATAATAAATAGGAAATTGAGAAAATGGTGTCAAGGAGAGAGAGAAAAGGGGTGGCAGAATAGGGAAGTCCATAGATGAGTATGAATGGAGATTGATTGATTGATTGATTGATTGATTGATTTTGAAATAATTGTTCCATCCATTAATTTCAAAGTGGGATACATAAAAAGTTAAAGCTATAGCCTGGTTTGCTCCTAGCAAGAAGCCAGTGTATGGCTTACCACTGCTACATGAGAGCGTTGGCTCCTGGAGAGAAACTTACACAAACCCAGGCTTTCTAGCACAGTGTGGCATGAAGCTAAGTCAAGGTCTGGCATAATGTGATGTCTGAACCTAGGATTGTGGTTTGGGTTTCTACCTCCATAACCATGTTTTGTAGCCAAGGTTTGTCCTTTGAGTCATACTTTTAGCTTTGGCCCTACC
This sequence comes from Podarcis gaigeae, assembly GCF_964106915.1. Classification (NCBI taxonomy): domain Eukaryota; kingdom Metazoa; phylum Chordata; class Lepidosauria; order Squamata; family Lacertidae; genus Podarcis; species Podarcis gaigeae. Next base: position 31,481,655 of record NC_139683.1, read on the forward strand.
CAATTTGGCTTTGATCACACCCAATTATGACTTTTGCTATTTACCCCCACCCTCTACATTCCTCCACTTTCTCTCAATTTTGAAGCTGAAAGGTCCTTGGAGCAAAACTCCATCTTCTTTTAATTTGTAAGTTGCCTTAGGCATTGATGGTACAATATAAATAACAACATTCATCACATAGATTACATCTTAACTTTCATATTCAGAGGACCAGAGAAGGAAGAAATAGGGGAGCTGCTACCAAAATTGCTTAAGGATCCCAAAGCATTAAAAAACGGAAATACTTTAAATTACAAAAAAATACCAAAATCCACAGCGATATCTTTATTAGGACCAATAACAATTTGACAAAATAGTGGCAAGCTTTTGAGTTCTTCATCTTGTGAGCTTTTTTTTACGGACTAACAATGCTACCTTTGTTTTTTTAATGATGAGGAATTTAATTTGTTATAAAGAAACAATATGAAAGAAATCCCACTCCTTGTCCACAATAATACAACACAAATACAGGACTTTGTATTCAGAACTGGATCAATGCCAAGGATGGACCCACTCCAATTAAAGAATTAGAATTAAGACCCCTGTCTGGTATCTTAGCAGAGATTTAAATGGGTGCTTTGCTGCAATGGAAATGAGAGACATCTAACACTCCGATGGAACATGAGGCAGTTGCATTTTAGCCTTGAAAAGTCCCAAGACGTCAGGCTTCAAAACCATAACGTTCGGAGAACGGAAAAGCTATTATAAGAAAAATGCTGGCAATTTCTGAAATGTATTAGTCATAACTTTTCTCTGCCTTGGCATTAACAGAGCTCAGCTTTGTATGTGCAGGATATGAAAAATAATATCTGTGCAGTTAAAAGAATTACCTGAAAACATTTCTGAAATACTTTCCTTGCTATAATTAGTAGGTTGAGAATATAGGATTGTTTCTTTAGGGCCTGGTGGCAAAACTGACTTGTGATTTTACCGTCTCCTTATGATGAAGCTATCTTAAGAGCACAACCCTGAAGCAATGGGAACACAGGAAACTGTCTTATATCAGACCATTGATCCATATAGCTCAGCACAGTTTACTCTGGCAGTGACTCTCAAGGGTTTCAGACTGAATTCTTCCCCAGCTGAATGTGGAGATTCCAGGGACTGAACATGAAACCTTTTGTATGCAACGCCCCTCTTCATTAACTACAACCCTTCTTGTAGTTTTAATACATAACTGTACATATTTAGAAATTACTCAACAACATTTGAAAACAAGTGCACACAAAATGACGGAAGACAGCTGACTATTCATACAAAGTTAGTGAAGAGAGCTATAATGCTTCATTATAAATGGATCAATCCATGCAGACATGAAGCACATGAGTGTTTCAACTATGTCACAGGAAAACAAATAAACAGAAAGAGGAAGAGGAAGAGGACTTGCCATGTTACTAGTGTGGTGCAACTACCACTGAAAAATTATTTCAGCAGAATAGGTATCCGCGATTCAGCAGTAATCCAGAAAACATTGGTTTGGGGGGATTTTTCATGTTAAAACTCTTGGAAGGCACAGAAGGTGTCCTGGCAGTGGAATTTTCTGTGTGGTTGTTCCCAAATTGTGTAGCTCACATTGCTGATGTAGCATTGATCCTGACCTGCTGGAGCACTTTGGTAGCTATCACGCTGCAACAAAAAAGTGATAATTGGGCCAAACAAATAGCTAGATGAGATGAAACAATTGTTGACTATGTAGTATATAGCAAAAACTTCTGAAAGGAGGAAACCCACATCTGCAGACAAATGTGGATTGGGTGGGGCTTGATTATTACAACAAAAAAATAGTGCACAAATGCAGAAGTCACCACAACATGCTACATGCTGTAGAAGAGAGGGGAACATTCTCTCTCTCTCTCTCTCTCTCTCTCTCTCTCTCTCTCTCTGCCCTTGTAAGCACACACACATCTAACTCAAGTTCCTTTGTCCCGCTTCAGAGCTAGCTAGCATCTTCAAAAGTTTAAAGGTTATCAGTCAGAATTCGAAATCAAACAAAATAAATCATTGGACTAGCAAATAAATGTTTGATTTTTGTTAACCACAGTATGTTTTCTGTTTGTTGGTTTCTATCCGCACTATGAACTTTCTGCATAAACTTGCTCTTAATAAAGGGGGGGGGGGGAGTGCTTTCTAAACAAATCTTGTAAAACTGTGCCATTTCGAATCCCATGAAAAACACTGTTGTTAAGACATTGAGGGATGTGTGCTCTGAGGGCCATTGTAGGAGCTTTAAGGAAGTTTATTCTGGGATAATGGTATGGTCTTGCTTTCCAAATTACCAAAAGCTCAAAAAAAGTATCCCCTGGTTTTCTGTCATTTTGACCCTTTTTGGTAATCAACTTTTAACCAATAGCATTAGAAATAAGGGGATTGCCTTGGGTGAACCATAGAACATAAAACACTATCGCTGGACAGTGGAACCACCCAATTTGAACTCTGAAGCTAAAATATATTTGAAGTAAGAAATAATGACTGAAGAACATACAAACACCTCTAAAAATACCCTTTCATCAAAGGGGTACATGATTTCTCTAATGAAAAAAGGACACCCAAATTACAGCTTTCCAACTTGTGGACACTTGTACATCCTTTCTTACAGGAGGTCTCTTTAATGCTTTGCTTCCTATGTATCCCACAGAGTGCACCAGAAATCAGCAGAAATACTAAAAATAAACTAAAAGCCAAACTCTGCAATTACAACCTGCATTCTGAAAAGTCATCCAATTAATAGAACATTCTAGAATTTTGAAAACCCTTTGAAACTCCCAAGAAATAATAGTAGTTAAGCCACAAGAATTCTGTGTACTGGCTAATGATCACAGACAAGTGACACCGCTTTAATGAGAAATGCCCTGGACCACATCACTGACTGGCATATACTCACTGTTATTAAGCAAAAGGATGAGTTTCTTTCACTCACGTATCAGAAGAACACCATGTAAGTCTTCCCTTTTGACATTACTGCTGTGTAGTGATCAGTGTGTTGGACTGAGAAACCTGGGTTCAAATCCCCAATTTGGTCACCAAACTCACTGGATGCTTGGGACAGTCATTATCTGTCAGCCTTTTTGGGGGTAGGAATGATTTTTATTTGATTTTACAAATTCATTCACAAAAAATTACAAATAATAAAAATTAAAGAGGATTCTTCTGAATCTCTAGACTTCCCTCCTCCCCTCCGTGGGTTCTTTAGTTAACCTTTTCAGCTGCATACTGTACACTATAAATCCTCCTAACTTTTCAGTCCTACATTGTATCCAAAGTCTATGTAACATTAAAAGAGTTATTTAAGACTGTCAGCCTAACCTATATCATATATTGTTGTGAGAATAAAGAGACAGGATGGGGATAAAAAAAAAAATTCTGTCCTAAGCCACACAGAATAAAGCTCTGATGGTAATAATAATAGTAGTAGTTACTTGAGCATTAAAAGAGGTAAAATGCCAAGAATGATGAAGGGCTTTTTGTACTCAAAAATGGCTCACCGTTAAGACCACACCAGGTTCTCAAATGTGGCACACCCCTCCTATGGTGCGCCCAAAATGTCTCTGCTTAAAAATTCAAAATACCAGAGAAGAATGGCAGATCAAGTTGATGGATTATGCCAAAATGTCTAAAATGTCTGGAAGAATCAGAAATCAGGAAGACCAAAATTTTAATAAGGAACTTTATAACTTATCTTAAAGACCATTGTAAACAGTTAAAATCATTAGTAGGATTGCAATATCACTTGTAGTTAAATGGTGAATTTTGGATACAATGGAGAGATAAAAGGTTTGGATTATTATAAAAGATGCAGGAGGAAATGATTAACAATAAGGGAAGGATGGAAGTCCAGGAGATTCCTTGGAATCTTGTTTTTATGTTGTATGTTGGAAATATGACTGTAAAGTTTTAATCTGAAAAACCAAATAAATAAATTTATTTATTTTTTAATAAATAAATGCAGGAGAGACTATTTGCCACCCCCATACAGAACCTGTTTGCACTATGTCAGCCCTCTCCTACATTAAACACGTCCCGTAAACATGACCACATTTCATTGGATGCTTGGACTATGTATCTTGCACTGCCTTCTGTTCTGAATATAGGAGAGGTGCAAAGTGTAATGGTGGCTGACAAATGTGCCTTTTTCTCCTCCTCTCTTTTATTTTTGCTAACAGGGGTGACGTCCTAATATTCTAACTTCTGAGGTTACCAATAGTACTACTCCATTATGTAGTAATGGTGAACTAGTCACAAATTTGAGAAAACAAGTCATTACACTGGACAGTGTCAGGAATGCATTAAGATTAAATAAAAATGTATGGACTTCTAACATCAACATCAAGATTCCTTGCATGTCACAATGCATATAACCATTTTCATTGAGAAAATTCTGGTATCTTAAGTCTATAAATATTTTAGTGTTAACCTAAGAATCCAAAAATTAATCTGGCAGTTAGTTTAGGCATTTTTAAAAAATCTGATAATGTCCTTCAGAAAAAGCTATTAAGAAACTGTGAACTTGTGGGATGAAAACTGAACTGGTGACATGATACAAAGAGTTACAAAACAAATTAGGAATTAATGGTCCATGTACAACATGGAAAAAAAATCAGAATGGGTTGCCCAAATGTTCCATAATAAGAGAAGTCTTGCTTAATGTATTTATTAATGATCTGAAAAGGCAATGGCCAATGAGGTGTCAAAGATTGTAGATGACATAAAATAAGTTAGGTTAGTTGTAACTACAAAAGGAGCTTTATAGAGCCACAAGAAAACTAAATAAACGGGCAATATGGTGGAAGGTAAAAATTTAAAAGGAAGGATGTTCTTTATGAAATAGCCCCTGAAGAATGTCTGTGCATTATTTTAGGTGGAAAAGGGAAGCTCTTTTCTCCACATGTAACAACAATATGTATATTAAAGCAAATGGTTTTCTTGCCTCCCGTTTTGCAGCAATCCTAGTATTAGACAAAGGATGCCGGAGTCAAGTTGACCAGTTTTCCCATACAAAAGCGCACAGAAACATTGTTTACATTCCCGCTGCAGCAGTACCTATTTATCTACTTGCACTGGTGTGCTTTTGAACTGGCAGAAGCTGGGACAGAGCAATAGGAGCTCACCCCATTGCGCAGATTCGAACCGCCAACCTTCCGATCAGCAAGCCCAAGAGGTACAGTGGTTTTGTGCTCCCCTGCCCATTCAAAGATGTTATGTGAATAAGACAAGAAAGGGAACTTTATAAAAAAGTAAGCAACATAAATATTAAAAGTCTAAGACACCCTTACATTTCTAAACCTAGAATTGACAAGAAGCAACTGTCTCCCCACACATTTGTATGCAATTTTTTCTCTCTCATGACATTAAAAGAAAAGAAAAAAGTAGACCACCATGTCACAGATGAGGGGATTGACTGTGTATTGAAAATTGGCACTTATACCGTACACACACACACAGAGAGAGAGAGAGACTGCAGCTTTTCTCTTGCTTTCGTTTCTAAAGCTCAGTTGAAACTAAAGCTGAAAGAGGATGTTATCATTCTATATGCGTACTATGAAAGCACAGAATTCTAGAGGTGAAGGGAATCCCTTACTGTAAAATTACAACTGAACCATTCCTATGATGTTTATCTAATTCAGCTTTGGGTAATTTGTCCACTACTGTGTGCCACATTAGAAATATACCATCAGTTGTGCAAAGCCGAATTTTTTAATATTTTTATACAATATGATATAGTTTCATGAAATATATGTGAAAATATATGTGAAAATATATTTTTTTAGAGGAAATCAGCAAAATCTAAGAAAATATTCCCCTTTGCATACCTCTTAAAGTGCGGTTGCACACACTGAATACAATATTTCAGCTTAGGCTTGGTGAGTAATACATAGTGTGGAAGATTTTCCTGTATTTTCTTTATAGTGCCTCTGCAGCAGTGCTGACTACTGAGGTTTTACCATGGGACAGCCTGCATTCACTGTCAACAACAATGAGCTCATTCTTCAGTAACTTTTTTTTATTAAATCTGATGAACTCTTTTATCTCTGTTCCTTTACCTCTTCCCATAGTTGAACAGGAACTTTTTAGTCTGAAATTCATTTTTTTTAAAAAAATAAATAAATAATGGAGGCACCACTATTAACGTTAATATCAGTTGCAGTAGTTTAGACAAAAATGGTTTGAGGATATGGCCTTAGTATGTCTACTAGGTATACCACATTTCTTAACTTTTAACGTAGAAAAGGTATTTCACTCAGCTGGTTCTGACATTTAAATCAAAGAGACATGTTGGAATATGTTAGGTATATTATCCATTTAGGGAAGCTGTTCACCCTTTGGTGAGTATGGATACATTTGAGAAGGCAGTGATAGTGCCTGGGATTAAGAGGGCAATTACGTAACTGGTCAACATTTCAAGAGCAAGCAAAGTTCTTTCAGTATGAAGCAATACACTGAAGCTGGGTCAAACAGTAGAAGCTATAAATAGTTTAGTTTTCTCACATAACACAAGAGAAAATTGATTAGAGGGAGGAACAATACACTCAATTTAAACTGTTTCTTCAATTTGGTTTTTGCTGTTGTTATGATTTGCTCTTGTGGATTTGCTTGACTTTATATCCATTTCCATTTATTTCAACATCCTCTGCTTTTAAACACTAAAGTTTATAGTAATACCTTTGCTCCCACAAACACTTGCAGTTTCCTCTGGGACCATGTTAGATGAAGACTATATCTGAAGACTATATAGCACATGAGGGTTAACTCCATTTCTCTGGAGACCAAGAGGGTCATTTCCATGACATGCTTGTTTTTGGTACTCCACTAGGAGACGTTCTGTGAACTTTACTGTTAATATAAACGTGCCCCTGTATTTGGGAAGGGGAGGTCAAACAAACACTATTTCACTATGTGATGTGCCATTCCCAAGAGACAGAAGAAGGAAAAGGAAAACGAAAAGTAACTTACAACCTCCAGTTCTGGCATTACGAAAGAAGGCTGCTTATGTATTTGCAGTACATTCTTTGATTAAGAATAACATTCACAATAACTGTGTCATTAACAGTTGATCCAGCAAAGCAAAACTGTCTGCAAAACATGCATAATTCAGTGGAATTATGTGGAAGTTTACACAAAGCAAGCAAACTTGGGAATGCTATTCCTTTTTGTTACAAAGAGGCATCCCCCTGGCCGAAATATATAATCTACAAACTGAACACATAATGAGGAACTTTAAAGTTTCGGACCAAATCCACATTTTCATTTAGCCCATGCAGCTTCACCATGGTTCTAATAATTTGATCACATCTTGCTCTGACCTTTGTCAACTGGGAAAGGCTTTATTTCCTCTGGAAAAGTCTAAGTTATCTTGTTAGAGATTCTCTATGAAAATAGGACTATGTAGCTGTATATACATACAATTCAGAAAATGTAGAAATCTGTGTACGATATTTATTGTGAATGTAATAGTGCATATATACACTGATCTATGTAGATATCTTATATAGTCAGGATAGCATTCCTGCACATTTTGATAATCACCACTTAGCCTTACAATTTGACATGAAAAAGTTTCATAATTTTTACTCAATAGTCCTCTCACATATCAGAAAAGGTATTCCATTTACTCCCATATAGGGCAAGGATTCCCAGATAAAGCACCTCCCTGGGAAACACAAGAAACATTGTAGGGCACCACGAGATAACAGCTAAAAGGGGCAACAGCCTCCTTATCCCATAATTCTGGCAGATGGTCCAAATAGCAAGCCATTCAAATAGAGATGAAAATCAGTGGATACTGTGACTTGGTGCATTAGTGGCTGTGTGAGGAACATAGAGTGCAAGGGAGAACTAAGCTAAAATATTTTAGGGCAGGGGTGGTACCCACAGAAAACATTATTAGCAGTCACATGCAAGTAAAAAGCACCTATTGTGCCTCAAAAGAGTTTGACAATGTGGACCAGGCTAGTTGACAACTGACATGCTCTGCACTTTCACCTCTGAAGGCCTGCATCAGGCCAGCTGACAGTCAACCCAATCCACATTTCCAGAGGCATCCCTCATCAGGTGGAAGGCTGCCCAGTACCTTATGAGAGCTGTGAAGATGCAGATTGGGCTTGCTGGCATTCAACCCAGCCTATGATTTCACCTCTGAGCATGCCTGAACCATGCTTTTAAAGTTGTCCCCCCCCCCCCCTCAGGCGGGAGGCTTCCCCTTGCTGGGCAGCCTCCAACGCGATAAGGGAGAGCTATGAAGCTGCTGATTGGCTGGGTGTGAGACATCTGATTCATGTTTTTGAAGGTGAAAGCAGATTCAGTTGGCTGTTTGCCATCCCAGTCCACACCTTCAAAGTTCAGGGGATGAGATGCAACACAGTGAAGGGCTGTATCCAACTTCCAAACCATAGGTTCTTACCTAGCTTTTAGAGACTAGCTCTAAATGTGATATCAAATACATTTTTGCATTTGCAGAAAAACCTGTATTTCGATCCAATTTTTTAGATCATATTTTGAGGGAAAACTGCAGATTTATTTTTAAGGTACTGAAAATAAATATTTTAAAATTGATTGTCATAGTACGGTATATATCCTCAACATGACAGAAAGGCCTGACTAAAAATATATGATGTTTAAACAGAATAATAAAGTGTGGGTTATTTACAAGTTGTTATTCCCACTAAACTAGAAGGCAAAAGGAACCCTTTAAAATTATTACCCCACCATTTGTTCATTAGCACACACATGCATTTATGTAGACATGAAGTATATTTATATTTTAATAGGCTGATACAAAAATGGTTTCTTAACATTTCCCTTATCATTATACATGTTAATATAATAGCATAATTCAAATTACTTGACACACATAAACAGCCATGGGAATTTAATTTTAGATATTTCAACCCTGAAATGACCACAAATGTTAAATCACTATTAAAAAATGAAATATTTTTCAGTGACAACTATGTTTAAGAGCAAGAAAATAATAACTTTTATTTATCTCTCCAAACAGCTTTCTTTATCTAAACAAATGACTATAGTAAGATTAAGGAAACCATGTTTTGACTCTCGAATGTACCGAAACATTCCAATTTCTTTTTGCACAATGACTTTTATGCAAATAAGCACAGCACAATCTCACAACCTCTTTTACTATCATATTGGGACAATGACAGTTCAATAATTGGAATGGCACATATCTGGGATATTTGATTTTAAATTGGAAACTTAGGAGAAGACTATTGAAATTTAAATTATGGAACTCTGTTAATTCTACACTGATCAAAGTATCATCATTGCATGCTAAACAAAATATAGCAAACAAATGTAGCTTGTGTTGTAGATAGATTTCTCTCTCCCCCTTCCTTTGTTATTTCATACCTACTCTCCCAAATACAATTTTTAATTTTTAACACTGATGCTTTCATCCATAACAAGAATAATGAGGAAAACACTAGCAATGTTCATTGGGGAAATAGTAGTCTTGAAGTTACCTAAATCCCAGTTGTCTCATTCATAAACAAGGAGACACAAGCAATGCATTCAATATCTCTGGCTGATTTAAAATCTGAATATGCAAACAGCATTAAGAGAATCCAGACAGACTATTCTGCTTCACTGATGACAGATGCAGAGCAAGACCAGTATAATTAAGCTTTCTACTTTGGACCAGACTTGAGGTGGGAAATAGTTCCCTTCCAAAAGCAGAAGAGTGCTAGCCGCCCAGCTGAAGAGCAGGTGCTATATGGTATTTACATTTCCTGCTGAGGATGCTCGCCAGCAGGCCCAACCAGCTGACCGTGAAAATTCTTGGCCCTAAGTGACCCAAGGACAGGCTATAAATCTATCCTATAAAATATAGTCAATGCTCCATTTGTTCTTCTAGCCTTTCTGAATGCAATCTTATATATTCGTGATAATTTAGTTTCACTGGGCTATTTTAAAGGCTGGTAGCAGTCATTTGTTGACAAAATAAAGGACGGTAGTGAACTTTTTCTTTAAATAAACATATCAGAGTCAGCAACACCCAGGGGAATCCTGCTTTAGAATTCTTACGCAAAACGTTATTCTGCATTTATCTGAAAAAGTGAACCAAATATATAAAATCAAATTCTAAAATGATGGCAAGGAAGTACCAAATTAATGTCACTGAAAAGGGATCCAGTTATAAAAAGATGGACTCCGCCAAGCACTGCTGTTATGCTAATAGTGTTCATTGCAATGGATTCCCCCACGCCAGATCTCTGCATAAGTCTCAATGGAGAGAGTATATCTGCAGTACATGGCATATAGACAGCTAGTTCTCGAGTTTAAAGGTAGCATAGGAAATGAATTTAGCACACCCTAAACTACCACTTTACATATAAGTTGTACTTGATACAATGTACACAAAAGCAGTTTCGAGGATCTTCCTTCAGATACATGTTGTTATTTTGGTCTGTTGCCTGATGTATTTGTGGTACTGTGTACTACGTACACAAGTTTTAAAACATACTCAGTGAACACCTTAAGTCACTGCAATTATTTTTGATGCACAGATTGCATATTCTTCTACACCATAGCAAAATTAGTGCAGTAAGTTTGAGAAAATGAAACACATTATCCCTACACATTATCCAATAGAGGCATTGACTGAGATGAGTAGGTGAAGAGGAGGAAATTTTCATTGATTCCCCCTTCCTGTTACAGCCACTATGTCTTCCCTCCAAATCTGTTCCAGAGCAGCACTGACAGTAGCAGAGGGGTTACATGAGGAAGTGGGAATCAGAGAAAATCACACGCTCACCCTTTCTCATAGTGGACGCATCTGATGAATAATGTTATTTAATAAGAAAACTACTGCATTGGATTTTACCCTATATTTCCAAAGGGCATATAGGAACCAAATTTTCTGAGTTGAAGAACTATACTACATTCTGCAACAAAACCACATTACACTCACAAGTCAAAAAGACAAATACAGTTTTGTATTGGCACAATGGTGTTCATGGCTAAAGTTAGGGGACTCAACTCACCCCATTTCCCCCATCACAAAGTCCCCGCCTTATGGTTTCCCTAAATATTCACTATTTTCAAACAAACAAACAAAACAAAATGCTGCTCAAAAATTATTAAAAAGCTATATATGATATTTGGCTGAAATTTGAAGTTGTCCACAGGGAGTATGTGGACAGAATTCATTCCTGCTTTTGTGCAAGTGGAGAATGCCACATGGAAGTCACACAGCTTCAAAGTACAAATAAGGCCTTTCACAGCTATTTGCATTTTTGTACTATGTGGTCGAGTAAGTGCAGCTCCTTACATTTGAACTGCCAGGAACTACATTTAGCTTACAAACCACAGTTTGGTCACCTTGGCTATAAACACAAAGTGCATGCTTACATATACATAAGGAACAGTCTTGATTATAGTTTTAAATGCCGGTGTTCCAATCGTATGCAAATGGGAAGCACGCATTTTCCAAATACAATCCTGACTGAAATTCTTTTTTAAGGATTCAGAGGAAAACAGTCTGCTTAGCCATGAATATAGCTTTGTTTGAGCAATAGACATAAATATATTCTGTTGTGGAATCCATATGGAAAGATCATCAACACTTTTTGCTTTGGGTCTTCTGCCAAAATACCATATCCCACATGTTTTCTACTATAAAACATAAAAGAAAAGGTGTTGCTCTGGTCAAATAAAAAATAATGTTTACTAGCGTACATCTAATGTTAAAGCTGCCCAAATCCTGCCAAAGACATTAAAACACCATCTGTAAAACAGATTTTCATTAAATTGATCAGTTTAAAACTAAGCAGTTAGGCAGATGATGCTTTTGTGCTAACCTTTAACCTTCTTAAACTGGAAATAGGTCATGCAACTTTCCTCTTGTTTGAGAATGGGAGGTGAAGTGATCTATTCAAATTGAGCTGACAATCATAACGTGAATAGTGTATGAATCAATAGTTTGTCGATAAAGCAAAAAGCAAAATATATTTTATACATTTAACCTCACCTAACTGCTGCTGTCAGGTGTCCTTAACATTTTAAATGACTATGTAAGAGGAACAAGCAAATAAATGCTCAATAAAACTTATACTTGCCATTAAACCACAAATAACTGAAGCAGTCCAATTTTATTATTTGTTCTCATAATTGCAAAATAATTTTGCTAGCACCCAAATATGTATATCACCCTAAACCTCAGTGTATTAAGTTGAAGTAAGCCTCACTGATTGCAATGTAAACCTACTTCCAATTAAGTGTTCCTAGGATTGTAAGTTAATTGTTCTCATAAAGCAGCATTGCTTTGTCACATTAGGCAACTAATTACACAAATTGCTTCATGAATTCAGTGGGCAGGGGCTGCGGTTTTAATACATTAGTAGCTTTCACATCTTACAAGAGGGCTTATACACAAACAACCAATTTTAGTACTGCTGTTGTGATGCATGCAACATCTTTTTCCAAAGCACTGAAGTTATTAACATTGCAGCTGTTGCAAGGAGTCCAGACATTTTGCCTCAAGAAGGCATTTATGTTGCATTTTCCTCTTATTAAAAGTCACAGTGGATGATATCCAACCAAGACATACTCAGAATAAACGCATTAAAATTAATGTACTTCAGTACATTGATTTCAGTGGGTCTACTCAGAGTATGACTAACAGTGATATCATCCAATATTTTGTGAATGGAAAAAAATGGGATTCCCCCAAAGCTTTTCTGCTGTGGTCATTAATGCTTTCTGGACTACAGCATCATGGGTACTGGCTAGATTTCAACCCAGGGATACTTCATGTGCATTCAAAACATTCTGAGGGAGCCAAAAAGTACACAGCCACCTGGCTATTTCTCCTTTCCTCCATTTTTCTCTTTGTTCACCGGTCTGGCCCAGTTAGTTGAAGGGAAGACTGGAGGCTACTTTTTACAGCAGGCAGAAAAGGAGAGTGAATGAAGGCATTAATGAAGAAATGGAACGGGAAACACAAAACACAGCATGCTCTCCTACTGACGTGGAATATTTAACGGAATTAGCAAAGCTTTGTAATTGTGATTTGGCAACTCTAGAAATGACTGATGGTGCCTGCGACACCACATTTCCTAAGCCAGGCCTGTGCCATTTGGTAAATTTGTCATTTATTTTTATTGAACCTTAGAGGGTGAACACTTACTAGTTAAGTGTAAGCCAAGCTCCTTTCAACAAAGGGGAATAGCCTCTTCCTCCAAACCTACTCCAGGCATTGCTCTCACACCCTTTAATGGACTATTCTCCAAGTGTGGATCCCTATGTAGCCAAAAGAGCACCATCCATGGACAAGAGAGAAGTATTTGCAGTCTTGGGGGAATCCCAAGACTTGCAAAAGTACAAAATAACTTTGAGGGGTGAAGCCCCCAACTGGGGGGTGGGGACAGGGACTGCCGATCACAATGTAGGCTGGCTATGTTCAGTTGGCACAGAATGCTGGCTGACATTTGGAGATAAAACAGAAAATGGGGAGGAAGGAAAGGAGATAAAACAGTGAAATGGGGCATTACTAGCTGACTGGAACTCTCAACAGGTACAAATCAGACTGCAACTTTTTGTTGCAGCGTGGCCCAGCATGTTCTATTTTCTCTGTCTTCTCAAGAGTACTGGTATTGTAATTAAATCTCATGAGAGGGTAGCATAGCAGGAAGATAACCATATTGTGGGATTCTATAGTTTCTTAAAGCTACAAAATGGTCTACTTAGAATTGCTGCAAGAGCATGTGCTTTACAGAGATCACTGTTTTTTCCTGGGCTTCTAAACAGGATAATGTAAATGGAAACACTTTACTCAACTATTTAAATACTATTTGTGCTGTTGATATACAAATGATAGATACATACAAGGGTAGGGGGGGGTCTACACTTTACAGAAGGAGAAAAACATTTGCATGGAAAATAAGCTTTGCCCCTGCCCCCAGCCTGTACTGTACACTACTACTTTACACAATTCTGCCTGCCCCCCAACTCCAATACTAAAAGTGAGATAAGCTGGAGGAAAACAGCTTAAAGCAACAGCGGACATAACATCTTACACCAGTTTGTTTTGGAGATTTGTAAAGGCCTATAAGGTCTATAAAGCTCTGCTTTGGTGGGTAAGTGTCTAGAATGTTTTGATCAATTCATGTTCCATATAGTGATATTTTTTTTCTGTGCAAAATTCAAATTTAGACTTTTATTCCACCTTAAAGTGGTAGTAGATAATGCTTTTAGCAATCTGCCAGCAAGGAGATGAATTTAATCGTGGATGAATCAGGTCAAGCATGTAAAGGTCAGCTTAGGCTAATATCCTAAGGTCTGAAAGGGAAACGCTGAAAGCCAAGTATGGTCAGAAAAGTCTCCTATAAAGTGGGGAGGCCAGCTTGTTCACAACCACCAGCACAATTTGCTCACCTTGAAAGGTTTTTCCTCAGCTTCCTTGCTAGGGGTTGTTGTCAACCAACTCCTACTTACAGCAGACCCAGTGAAATCAATGGGCATGACTACCTAGGTATATTGATTTCAATAGGCCTAGTCTGATTAGCAGTTAATTGTATACAACCCTCTGCCTTTAAATACTAATTCATTCCTTTTAGGTACTAAGGAAGATATGTGAATGCATTTGAGTTTGGTTATCAGTGTCCTGTATGGACAGACTTGCATTTGGTATCCAAACACAGAAGTAGATATATACATCTACATTCTAAAGCGGATATGGATTTAAATCTGTAGTATTTACATCCCCTTCATTTGCTGTCTGGAGTATACAAATGGAGTATATTATGTTCAGCTACATGTCTGCCATTTGTTTCAACAAAGTGGTTTATGCACAACCAACGATAGAACATTCATTTTATTTGCCTATAGAACTGCTGATTTATTTACTTATTTATTTATATGTGTGCAAATTTTATAACAGCATTTTAGAAAATTCATGCTTATTATTCATGATAAAGTTAAAGGCAAGCTCTAGTGTATGTGTGTTACACTTACCACGTGGACTTTCTCACTATATTTAAAATACACTGACAAATTGTTATATCCTTGTGGAAAAAAACCTCAAACAAAATAGTGCTTGATATCTGAAAGCCATAAATAAATGTACAACACTTTATACATAAACCAAGCCCAACAGGACAATCCAGTAAACAAAACAAAATAAAATCCAGTAATTGGGGTTTGGAAAAAGTCATGGCATGATTGGTAGTAAATGATATTTGCCACTCCCACACATAGTATAGTTTTTCCCCAGGCCAGAAAAAAAGTGTGTTTGCCATTACGCTAATATTTATCTGCACCACACCCTTTCATGTAAAATCATTTCATAGTAAAAAATGATTATTGACTAATCAAAAGCAAAGGTAGGCAAAGAGATATCAAGAGTTTGCTTCTGAATACTCATAGTAATACTGTGATACAAGTGTGTGTTTTTACTATAAAAATTGAGGTGGAACATTTTGGGTTGGGATCATTTAAACATCCTCAATGCTAGGAGCCATTTCCTTTCCTATACAAGATATGCAAGTATCACATAAAGTACACAAAAGAATTCACAGTTAACAGTTAGCTAACAAAGGCTACTATAGAATTTAGAAGAGAAACTCATTTAGCCATTTGCAACACAAGAAATATAAATTTAAGTTTAAGACGTTAGGCTGCATCCAATGCCCATTAACTTGGGACTAAACTCCATCTAACTCAATGGGACTTGCACCTGAGTAAACATACATATAGGACTGTGCTGACAGTGATATATATATAAAGGTTCAAATAAAGGGAAAGCTAAATGAGCTATAAGGTATAACACTTTCCAGGTGCAGCGCTTCTAGCTCAGTAGTCTAATTTTTGTTGCTTTATTAAGAGTATGTTCAATAAGCCTCTAATTTGCACATCACTCAAAAAAACACCGTTCTCCTAACATTTCAAGAGTTAACTGCTGCTTCCTATTTTAAGCCAACTTAAATTGCTGGTGGGTGCTTACCTTGTAAAGTTTCAGGGCTGCCTCGTGTCTGTGATTGGTGGTATGTAAGCGCAATTTATCCACACTGTTGGTGTAGTAGTCACAGGCATTACATTTTAGGTGAACTGGGTTGCCAATGGCAATGCACTTCAGCCTCCACTCGTTAGTTTTGCCTCCTTCTTTAATGTGAGCCACCAGTTGATATTTTTGCATGTGTTTGTCAGTCTTGCAGTGAAGCTGGAAGTTGGCTTTGAGCTGCGTGTTGTAGTTACAGAGCTTGCATTGGTAGATGTCTCCAATTACAGCCCTCCACTCCTCTTCAGGGAGAGAACGTTCACTGCTCACATGCACACTTAGGGCCTCCAGGCTGTCAGAGGTGAATTTGTTGCAAACAGCACACTGGAATAGCTTCAGCGCTGGGTCACTGATATAAGGTGACAGCTCTCCTGCAGTAAGGAGGGACAGGTCATCACCCATTAGCTGACCACTGGCAAGCCGGATTTCAGGTGGCAGCTCATTATTTACTACAGGGGAAAAAATTAAAAGGGAAAGTAGAGACCAGAAAGTATAGAGCACATATACACACATACACACACAAAGGAATCTATAAAATAAAGCCTTGACAAGGGGCTTGCTTTCTCTAGAGCTTAAACTATAAAAAGCTGTAATAGGATTGAATCAGGATCAATTACAATCATCCCTTTCAACTTCTAAATTCCCTCATCAGATAGCTTTAATTACTCCTACTGGGCATGATGTCATCCTGGAATTTTTATTTTCAAAGGCATGAGAGTTGATCAATAAAATAACAAAACAGCTAAGCTTTTGCAACTTAAAAGCCTAGATTAACCCTACTAAACTAATTTTAGTTTCATTATATCCTTTAAAAGCTGCTAATTGTACTTCTCAGATATATATCACACATATGCATATATGAAAAACAGGGCTGCGATGATTCAGAAAGTAACTTCCATTTCACGACTTTCAAATAATATAATACACCCTATTGTTACAAAAGCTTTAATTGGACAACAGTTCTTACGTTTTGCTTCCTGTTTTAGGCCACCTTAAACTGTTGCTGAGCGCAGGCATAGTATAAGTGACAGAGAATGATAATAAACTTAGTGGCCTGCCTAAGATCACCTTTGTCTCAGTCTCAGGTCTCTGTCTGAAATATGGGATTAATACTGGCCTGTCTGAAAGGGTTGTTCTAAGAGAGGGTAGCTAATGTGGTACCCTCCTGATGTTGTGTAGTCTAGCTCCCATCAGCCCCACCCAGCATGGTCAATAGTCAGGGATGTTGGCAGCTGAAGCCCACAATTTCTAGTTCGCACCATGTTGGCTAGCCCTAC
Organism: Podarcis gaigeae; assembly: GCF_964106915.1. Classification (NCBI taxonomy): domain Eukaryota; kingdom Metazoa; phylum Chordata; class Lepidosauria; order Squamata; family Lacertidae; genus Podarcis; species Podarcis gaigeae. The sequence goes on from NC_139683.1 coordinate 31,498,977, forward strand.
TCTAAGAA
>NC_139683.1:33303984-33746120 GCF_964106915.1 Podarcis gaigeae
GAACATAAAACTTAGGTTGGCCGGAATACCCATTCAATGCAATGCCCACGTTAATGCAAATAGTGCAGCAGAAAAGTATAGTAGTAAGATAAATCGCATGGTGCGACTTCAGCTCGGGTGAGGGTTTATCCACACACTGTCTTGCCCGCTGCTTTCCACTGGGGAAAACCACTCTTTGGTGCTCAGTCAGAGCAAACAGCGATTCAAGTTTCCCCCAGATTGCCATTTGTTCCGATCTATTGCTAAAGAGTGGGTTCTCTGTTGGACAGGAGCAGGGTGAAGGGGAAACTGCTCAGACCCTTGCTTTCTAAGCACTGGAATTGTGAATGAGCCCTCAGGACAGCACATGCATAGCCCTTGTGCATAACCAGCTGATCAAAGGAGGGAACAAAAGGCTGAATATAGATCCACTAAATCCTTCTCCTCTGTGAACAGATGAGTGGTGCTGTTGCTAACTATCTGAGATCCCTGGCTGGTGCTCTCATGTGCATTTGGATCTCTGCTCAGGTACAGAAACACATTGTCTTGCTCAGAAGGAAGCACTGGGAGAGCAAGAAAGGGGGATTCATGGTGGCAGACATGCTTTCCTTAATTAAAGATCTTAGCAATAAAATGACTTGGTTCATGTCTCCAGAATCTAGTGCTAATCTTCTCTGTATTTATAGCAACATGAAATAGAGTAAAAGCATCTTCACTGCTCATGTTTGTAATTCAGCTGCAATTTTGTTTATTTGTTTCCTAATACTTGCTTCTGCTAATTATATTTTTGAATAGCTCTCATAGTAGTAGCAATATTAGAAGTAGTATTTGTGTTCCTTAAAAACAACTGAGATATTCAAAGCCCTTTAAGCATGCTTGCATTCATACATGTGTTCATGTGTGTGTGTGTGTGTGTGTGTGTGTGTGTATATATATATATATTCATTACTTCACTTTGCCTTGCTTGGTTGGAAATAAACTCCAGACTAGGTTGAGACTCTCTCTCTCCATCTGGCATGGTCCTGGCACCAGCAGGTATAAATATATCAGCAGGATTTGTTCCAAACATGATTTGCTCTTGCTCGCAAATTCTTTTTGCAATTAGCAAAAACACAGACTTGTGACAAGTGGCTCATGGAACCATGTACTCAGGGCTGAAGAATGTCAGACTTCAACAAACAACAACAACATCTGTCCCAAAGTGAACCTTGTTCTGCTGAAACCTCCTTTTGACCGGCAATGAGTGCTGTTTTTATCTGCAATATTAGCTAAATAAAATAAAATAAAATAATTACCTTCTTTTGCTTTGCGCTGCTGAACACCCGCCCACCGACCCACCCGTTAATTAGGTCATGTTTGGCCGTGCTTTTGGACTTCGGTTGGTCTCCTGTTTTGGAATGGGGGCCAGGTAGGAATTTTTCCCAATGTTGGAGATTGGCTGTCGCCACTTGGTTTTTGCCTACCTCTTAGCAATTGTCACAACTTTGTAAGGTTTGGCGGTTAGGCATTGGTTTAGGTGAATGTGGGGAGGGGAGGTGCGGCCATCACCTACCCCTCAAATAAATAGGGTATTCCATTAAAGGAATCTGTGGGTCTGGATCTCGTCCGAAGCCCGGAGAGGGGCTAGGGCCATGCCAAGACCCCCGGGAACCCCAGGGGTGAGCACCAGTCAATATACACTGATGGAGATCCCCCTGCTGGTTGTTTACCCTTCCAGACTTCCTGCAGGGTGGGGCAGGAGCCAGATATAGTTTGATACCAATGCCTAAGCCAATACCAGTCACATTTGTGTATTTTAATAAAATTGTGGCCAAAATTTGCCCATTAACATTTAAACTAAATTCTGTCTCTGCTGTGTCTTTATTTCCATTCGGGGTGGGTTTGGGGGCTCAAAGCACAACATGTATAGATCTCTGTATCCAAGAAAGGATGGGGGGGGGGTCCTCAAAAGTATCCATGTAAATAGCTTTGCTTTCTCGACCAGACAGCATAACTTTCTTTGCAACTAGCCATGATGTGGGGGGGGGGGGGCTTGTCTTGAAAGTGCTAGCTGTCAGGTTGCAAAAGGTTACATTAATTTCATTGTGCCATAATGATCCATGAAGTTCTGGAAAGAGGAAAATGCATTATTTTCATTCGAGGAAGGATGTTGGCTTTAATTATTAGCTACCACTAATCTACTTCTTTATACCAATGGGTTTCAATAGATTTCTAAATAATAAAATGGCTGACTCCTTGTTGTTGTAAACTTCTCAACTGAAAATAACCAGGGAGAAGATATAAAAGGGGCACAATCCAACTCAGGATTGAATGTGCTTAAGTAAGTGCACTGAAATTATTGGTTTTAAGCATATCTGTTTCATGGACTGTGCCCGTGAATAACATGAATAACCTTTGGAACACAGTGGAAGCTGCCTTATCCTGAATCACATTGGTCTGTCCAGCTCAGTATTGCCTGTCCAGACTGATAGCACCTCTCCTGGGTTTCAGACAGGCTTCCTCCCCAGCCCTATCTGGAGACACCCAGGACTGAATCTAGCACCTTCTGCATGCAAAGAACAATGGTTCTTCCCTCATGGAATGCCAGCACCAGCATGTATGTCAGCCACTTGGCTTGTTAGCCAGATGGGAAGACTTTGCTGTATTTGGATTTAGCTCAGAGGCTATAAACGGGTAGAATTAAGTGCATCTACTAATAATCTGCAGGATAGTTTGCAAAGACACAGCAGACAAACAAAATTGTTAGTCCAAATTGAAAGAAAACACCATTTCTTTCAGAGTGTTTTAGGAGGGTGTTGCACAGCTGAGCATATTTTATTTCTTACAAGGGAAAAGATTGTAAGTGAATCACTTAACATTACTGAGAACATGAAAACATGAAACGAAAGTATTGATCCAAGAATTCACTGAAGAAAAGAATAAGATGCTCATCAGTGTGTTTGATTTTTTAGAAAAGGGGTACATGCATTGTTTATCGGGAAAAGTTAGAGCTTGGCTCTTTAGCCCTGCCATGCACAACTCAAACATACATGAAGGCAAGTGTTATTTGTGTTGTTAATTTTACATTATGCCCACTTTAACTGCATCAGCTGCTAAACAGAGCCAGGAATAATGGCATTTAAAAAGGAAAATTGCAATAATCTTCAGAAGGCTGCTCCATAATGGAGGAGCCTAATTAATTTAACCGTGCAGCCTTCCATAATGGCAGTACTTTATCATTTCCACAGATGGAGGCTGAAGGAATTAGCAATGTTTTTCCCTCCAGCCGACATCTCTCCCTGTGTTTAACCAATGACCATTTGCTTTTTGAAGATGCAATGCTTTGCCAAGTCAAGCATTTGCAATGGTTGCTTGAATTCCCCAGAGTTACAGGCTTGTACTATATTGAAAAGAAGAGAGGAATGTGCCACATTACTGGGAGAGCCACATTCTTCAGGCAAAGTTTAACCAATGAGCTTCCTGGCATGCTGCAGAGCAGTCTTCACAACACTTTAAATTTCAATTCCCCCCGGACGATTTGTCCAACCCTTAGCATTGCTTTGTGGGAAAGCATCCTGGGTCAGTTTTTAACCAGTGTTAGTGTTCACCAGATACTTAGTTCTCATATACCATTTGATAGGAGAAAAACCTTAACTGATTACCTGAAACATTTCTACACCTCAAACAGTAAAACTTCATTTATTCTCTGAATTTGTTAGTTCTGCTACTGTCTTTTTAAAAAACTATTATTATTATTATTATTATTATTATTATTATTATTATTATTATTTTGTTGTTGTTGTTGTTTTTACTGTTATTAAATTTGTGAATCACCGCTTACATGTGTATCTAGGCAGCTTACAAGCATAGCCATAGAATCAGCAAAGAACAAATTTAAAAACAAAGAAAAAGCAACAACTAAACTAGCCTAAAAGCAGGACTTTTCTCAGCCGGAACTTGCTGGAACTCAGTTCCAGCAGCTCTCAGGTGGGTGTGATTGCCACTATAAATCTGAATTTATAGTGAATTGATTTTAGAATGTATTTCAATTAATTGATTGTGATTTTATGTAAAATGTGTTACTTTTACTGTTGTTAGCCACTCTGAGCCCGGCTTCGGCTGGGGATGGTGGGATATAAATAAATAAATAAATTATTATTATTATTATTATTATTATTATTATTATTATTATTATTATAGAACAAGGGAGATGTTCATGGTGAGTTCCAGAACTTCTTTTTTCTAGAAAAATAGCACTGCCTAAAAGCAATACAAAACAAATGCCTAAACATTTTCACCCTGTTGGATAAGCTTGTTGAAATAAAGACAGAGTCAGTTCTTCCCAGAAAGCACAGGTAGTGTTTTAAGTGTTATATTGATTCGTCTATGTTTTCAAAATGGTTGTTAGCTGCCATAAGCATGATTTATGGAAAAGTGGGACGTCATTATTTATAGCAGATAAATAAAAGTAGTTCATTTTAACAATTAAGGTAATTATTTCATGAAGCATGTGTGGATTTCAAGCTGCTCTGTTCCCCTGGAGTGTAATGGAGGCACACACATACATATAACTGAGAGGACTTAAAAATGGTATCTGCTCTGAGGTCTGGTATGCATTCTGACCTGGGGAGATGACCTGCTGTTTGGGGTATGTTTTTGTTTTTGCTTTTATTTATATATCCTACAATTGCCCAGTTAAGTGTTGATTACTTTCCACTGTGAACACTCATGTGAAATGATGAAAGTAAAACCTAACTGGAGGAGCTTGGTAGCTTCCTGATATAAGGCTTCCTTGCTCTCACTGTTATGCCATAGACCCAAACAACACTCCAGGCAGAGAGTGCCCTTGGCTCCACTCTCTGGTTTTTCAACTTTTGAATACCATTTTGCAGTCACAGCCCATTCACAGCTTTGATGCATGCAAATTGTCAGGTTTCCAATCCTGTTACATAATACAATGGATTTGCATGCATAGATCTGATCACAATGACTCTCTCTCTCACACACACACGATTTGTTGAATGGGCAATGATGTCGTACATTTTCTTGCAAATAATTTTTTGAAAAATTGAGTCTTAACACTCCTAGTCATCCATGGATCGGTGTTGCTGTGTATGTCAAAGAAGATACAGAGTCAAACAAGCTAGGACTCTGAAAAGGGGGAGGCTTCTCCATAGAGCTCTGAGACTAATTCCTGCCACTGCCACCCAAGTGGTCTTCATTGAGGTGGCGAATGAAATCAAGGAGGGAAGAAGAAGAAGAAGAAGAAGAAGAAGAAGAAGAAGAAGAAGAAGAAGAGGAGGAGGAGTAGTTTGGATTTGATATCCCGCTTTATCACTACCCGAAGGAGTCTCAAAGCGGCTAACATTCTCCTTTCCCTTCCTCCCCCACAACATACACTCTGTGAGCTGAGTGAGGCTGAGAGACTTCAGAGAAGTGTGACTAGCCCAAGGTCACCCAGCAGCTGCATGTGGAGGGGCTGAGACGCGAACCCGGTTCACCAGATTACGAGTCTTCCGCTTTTAACCACTACACCACACTGGCTCTGTAAAGTGGTAATGGGAGATTTCAATTGCCCTCACATACATTGAGTAAATACATGCTGCAGTCATGACAAAGGGGTAAAATTTCTAGATATTCTAAATGACTGCACCCTACAACAGTTGCTCATGGAACCGACCAGAAAGAAGGTTACCCTGGATTTAATATTACGTGGTGCCCAATACCTGGTACAATATGCAAGTGTTGCTGAACTAGTTTCGAACAGCTGGGAACATAGTAGTGTTAAATTCAACATGTAGGTGGATAATTGCCAAAGAAGTCCCATAGAGCCACGTTTGACTCCCAAAGAGACTTCTTCAAAGTGAGGAGATTTAAAAGGAAAGTCAAGCTGGGAGTTTTGGGATTCTGAGAGCAGCCTCAGTAGAGCATAAACACACTTTGAGGCCACATAGGACAGGAGGGCTGGATGCCCCCATAAAGTTTTCCCAGACCAAATGGCCCCCCAGGCAAAAAAGAAAGAAAGAAAGAACTTCAGCGTCCCTCCTCCATTTTGTTCAACCTTTGGATACTTTTTTTGTTGTATTTATAGCCCATTTCACTAATTTGATGCACAATTTGCATTCATGATTTATCCTTGTCATATATTACCATGGATTCGCACACATGGATCTGATCACAATCACAGTATATCTTTAACAGGCACTGATGTTGTAAAATTGTTCCATGAATAAAAAAGATACGTTACCTGCACAGGTCAGTGTTCCTAACTTTACCAGTTATGATGACCTGTTAGCACAATAGGTTTCAGCTGTTCCAGTTGAACAGGAGCCTGGTTATTCCCTGACCAATTTCACTACCCCAAAGAGTTGTCTGGTTTATCTGACCCTAAAGCAAACTGTCTATACCTGAATGAGCGTATTCCATGAGTGGGGAGGAATGTATCTTCATTTGGGTTCGGCTCTTGAGTGATACAATAACTATTACAGAAAGGCTGGGTGCAAGTAAATTCCACTATAATTTTATTAGTGATTTGTGTGGAATGCAGAATACACCCATTGACTATTTCATGGAAAGGAATGTAGTAATGAAGAGTCAGCAGAATGGCTTTTTATTGTCAAAAGTGGTCCCATGATAGAAACCTTTCCTTTCCCCCTGAATGAGAATCTCACTCCAACTCCTAATTAATTTCCACCACTTGATTCACATTGCATAAAGCAAAAAACAAAAACAAAACCTGGTTTCTAATTAAGCCCAGGAAATGATATTCACCATGGCTGCAATCTTGTACTAAGTTATAAGCCCCATATGCTGAAATCCTAGACATGAATACACATTTACTCAGGAATGAGTCCTATTGAACTTAATGGGGCTTATTTCTGAGTAGTTGCAACACAGTTGCACTGTTGGACTTGCTTCTCTATGAGCATCCATAGGCCTGCACTGTAGTCGCAGAAATCTATCTGCAGAAAAACCTTTTCCCCACCTTCAATGAACCGTGCTGTTCTTCAAGGAAGCAGCCAATCACTCCACCATCTTCAAAAGACAACAGTGTTTCTGTGAGGTCATCCAATCTCCATAAGTAGTTTTGAACAGCTGAGCTTTCTCCCCTGATTACGTAAAAACTGACTGAAACCTAGAACCCAGACCGGATTATTTGAGTTTCAGTGATGGCTGCCCCCTTCAGAACATCACATGGCTGATACATTTCTACATAAATAGATTATTCCTACCCACCCCACCCCCAGTTCACCCCCCAGTTTTTGCTTTCAGCTGCTTGGACAGAAAAGCTCAAAGCCCACCTGGTTCCAAGCAATCCACTCACCTTTTGCAGCGTGGTCAGTGGCTGTGGCATGGCAGCCCCGGCTATGGTCTGAGATCCAGGGACTGATGGCTGGTGCTGGGTGTAATTTTGCTCCTGTGGGTTGTTGAATTTACCTTCCTGCAAATGGGCCAATAGCAGGCAGGCTTGGAGGTGGGAGTCACTTGGGGGTGGGGCTAACTAAAGGCTTTGACCAAGTCTTCAGTCTGCTCTACTCTTGGGACTTAAATATGATGCCGGCTTCCTCCACCCAGCACATGGACCACTTTTGGATCTTGCAGGAGGAGGACATGGAGCAGTGCTACTGAAGAGGCTGAAATATTGGACAGGATTGGATTGACTTAAAATCATGGAGAGTTGCTTGACAAGGAAGTGCCAAAGATGCAAATTTGTAATATTGCTGCTTCTGTAGTCCTACTGCATCAGGTGGCTACTACCATGTACACAAGTTTGTACCTCTGCATTCAACTATCATGAATAATTATGATGCACCTGGTTCCATGGAACCATGTATGTGCAGTATCTTGTGTGCAGAATACATGTCCTTAGTGACTGTGGATGCTGCTGAAGGGTATGCAGAGGTGGGTGACTGGCCTCCTTGTGGTATTTCTGCACAAGACTTAGGGTAGCTTGCCCTGAGGTGGAAGCTTTTGGCACTATAACATAATGGGTCCTGCTATAGCAAAACATTATGATTTGAAAAACAATTCTAGTACACCCCAGTGTCACTCACGGGGAACGGTGATGCTACTGCTGGTATGGAGGAGAGAGTCAAAAATGGCAGTGGCTTGAACAGAGTAAACCAATCATGTCAAGCTAATTGGAAGCAGCTGGGGTTTTAGAATTAAGGAGTCGGCTAGTATTTGCTTTTCAGCGTAGCCAGATGGAGCAGGGACAATGTCTGCTGCTGGATCAGCATCTGGGAAATTCCTAAGAAAACTGACATAAGGAAGCCAGGCCTCCCCATCTCCTAATGTTCGCCTTTGTAGTTGTGGTGGCCTGAGTCCAAAAGGGATGACAAGCAGCCTTAGCAAAGACTTATGTGAGCTATGTCTATCCTACGACTAAAGCTCTGCTGAGATTCGTTTAAGATCGAAATCTGTGCATGGAAGTTGGCAGTGGCCATGTCCTTCTGCAGCTGTCTGCCACACTCCACTTGATTTCACGCCAGTAAGCATTATTCAGCACGGTGCTATTAAGAAAGAAATGCTGCCTTTCAAATGGCTGAATCGCAGAATCAACGACATTGCCATTTTGCAACCTGGAAGAGTAGGGGAAATGCCAGCTGAACTTTTTTTAAAAAAATACTAATAAAAATCCAGTCTTTTAAGTGCTAAACATTATTTGACAAGTGTGTCTTTTCCCCCTAAATGACAGCATATTTGGGCTTCCTCTGAAAATATTTTTTTTCTTCAAAAAAAGCCTTTGACAAGCCATAACAACTGATTTTTATCTACTGTATTATGCTCATTATCCACCTCGCTAGAATCCCACCCCCTGATTTTACGTAGTTTATAAAAGCCACAGGCATTTTGGCATCACCTCCTCTTTTTCTTATTCCAATGTGGATTGGCAATAGACTGACTGACTCCAAAACTTTTTAAGTGCCTGTTTTGAGGACTTAGGTTGGGATGTGGGAGAAACAAATTCTATGGCATGCCAGGTTCAAAAAGTGGATAAACACTACGCTTGAGGCTCATTGTGCATGCACAGACATGCATGTGTGCACTTGTCACACCTTTCCACCAGATGCACAGATAGTGATATAAACAAGAAAGAAAGAAAGAAAGAGAAAGAAAGAAAGAAAACTGAATGTTTAGACTTTGGTATCTCAGAGAGTAGATGTCAGGAGTCCAGGTTCACGGCTTGATAACACAGTAAGCGTAAATAATTAAAAAGGAGGATTTATTGCAAAAACAAACAGATAGCTCCAGATGGCTCTAACAAAGCCGTCAACGTTATCAGTCAAGATGACCCTTCTGAAGACCTCTTCCGGTTCCTACAGAAGATACTGAACCTTCACCCTTTACATCTCTTGTTTTGCTTCCTGTCCAGCAGCCCTCCCATTCGCTGACTCTTCGGACATATTGGATCAGCTCCAACCTCTTCTTGTTCTGAAAGACTATCTCTGTGTCTATTCGTGCCTGTTTGAGCTTCCTGAGAGTTTTGGCTGTGTTCCAGAGGAGACGACACTGGCAGATCTGGCCTCTACACAGCCTGTGTCAAACCTAAACCTCTCTGTTCCTGCCTGTATTCTGCAGCTGGCTGTAAAGTTCCACTCGGAGCTGGCTCATTACTGACAGTAGATGGTATATTGAGGCAACAGCCTACTTCTTCAGATGCACAAGATATGTACTACGAAGACCTCACCTCCAGTACAATGACTAAATGGTATTCCACAGTGTGTTGACTTGTATAGGACATAAGTAGGAGTTGCAGACAGGAAAGCAGGATTTTTTTTGGGGGGGGGGTTGGTAAAATACAGTCCGGTTCTAAACTCTCGGGTTCTTCCAGCAAAGTGTTCCTCCAAATGCAGCCATGCCCCCCACCCTCCAAAAATATATATCAGCCTTGAATGAGAGAGACAGGTGCCATACTGCTTTAGTAAAGAGCTTTGAAGGTCAGGCTCTCTATTGCTGGGTCCCCAAGTCACCACTGAAAGAAGGAGCATAGGAAAAGAAACCAGAAACATACACCTGATAATCAGGTGATTCCAAAGAGCCAGGTCTGTACAATCACTTCTGTTATGTGCCATCAACCTGCTGCAAATAAATACTCACAGTCTATATTTCAGAGTGACTGTCTGCTTCAGGTACTTGCTGGACCTTAGACCTGAGCACCTGCCACCAAGTATTAATTATTTTATTAGAGGAGTTCATATAAATTCCCAGGGGAACTCACAATACAGGGAATGCTTCATGGTATTTAGAGATACTGATGATCTGTTAGGGTTAATCCCTTTTGCTAAGGAGCATCCCCTATTCTCATGAAGCACCTCTGCTTTCTGAGTGTTTCTTTTATAAGCAAATGCAAGGGGTGATATTCAATTACGTTTTGCTCAGAGTAGCACTATTGAAATGAATGAAGATGACTAAATTAGTTCCATTAATTTCAGTGAGTCTGCTCTGAGTAATAAAACCTAGTTGAATACCACCGTATATTCCAGCAGCACCATAAAGGCTAACAGGTGAAAGTTAACAGGCAGTTCATGCCACAATAAATCTGGCAATCTTGGGACTTCTGGGAAGAATGGGAAGAGAGTTGGTGTAACAGGTTAGCACAGCTACCTGTCTGGAATTTTTCATGAGGAATTAAATTTTTTTTTAATATGAATTCATGGTTTTATCATGAATCTGATGCTTTCCTCACCTAATATTCAGCAGGTCGCTGAGACAAAGCCATCATGCACCATTCATGTTTGTGCAGAGACTGTCTTCTGCTCCAGTCCCAGCTGATGCTTGAGAGGTTTCCCCAGTTCCGGCCCAGAAATGCACTCCAAGGGTTCAGTATCACTCATCTCAAGGGAGGGAAATGCATTCAATAGCTCCAGATTCTTTCCCAGCTTGGATTGAAATCCAGACTGTAAAATAATTTCTTGCTTATCTTCTTTGAAGAACTGACCCTTTCAAAAATGAGACTAGGAGACAAAAGCCAACCCACCGAGCTGCAGGGTACCCTCTTACCCAGGGACGAACGAAGGCGTTGTGACACCCGGGGCGGCAAACCGCTATGTATGGCGCATGTGCGGTGTTGCTACGTGCAGCGCATGTGCCATATGTAGTGTCACCGCACATGCGCTGTACATAGCGGTTTACCGGCGGTGCTGCTCCAGCTCCATACGGGCTGTTCTGGGATCCTCTGCTCACAGCTGCAGCCACGAATGGAGGATCCTCCACATGCAGCTGTGGTGGTGCGAGCCCCCGCGGGGTACCTTCTTGTCACCCTCCCAGACATGGCACCCAGGTCGTACCGCCCCACTGTTGCAACACCACTGCTCTTACCCCAAGAGCTCCCCCATACACACAAACATCCCAAGCCCCTAGCAAGGAAATGGAGAAATGTGTCTATTCTTCACTAGCCAGCTCTTTTTAACAGACACAACTAGAAAATTGGCACAATTTGTTTGGCAAAGTGATTCATTTTTTTCTGGCAAAGAATTTTGATTACTTCCAAGTTCATCTGAGGGGCAAGCTTGCCATCCTCCAACTGATGCCCTATTCCCACAAATATATCTGTATGGCAAATTAGTCTTGCATAGCTGTCAATATTGGACAACATGTGCTTTAAAGTCCTGTAGGGTCCCTAGGCTGGGTATTCACATTAAAATGAGCACACAGCCCCATCAACTTGTTTTGAAGGATGATGCCTAGGCCAGCCCATTAGGCTGGTCTACCCTGTGACAGTTCGCTACATTCCGCCAGAGAATTTCTCTTTGAATCCCCCAGAAGATCAGAAGCCCTCTCCACAGGACCTCAGAGCAGGGTTTTCAGCGTGGCTGCGGAACAACATTCCTGCAGAGATACGACAGGAGCTCACTATCTGTACTTTCCAGAAACAACTGATTACATTTTTGTTTTGATAAGCTTTTCCAGCTGGAAGGAAAGGTCCTTGCCTCAGGTGTTCATTTTGTACTGTTGTGAAACCTGCTTTCAGTTGTTTTCGTACTCTTTCTATGGTATGTCTGCCAATCGCCTTGAGACACATGTACAAGGCAATTCATGAATTGATGAATTGTAATAATAACTTCCATGCCTATACTCTGCTGGCTGCCCAAGCAACGAAGGAGCAGAAGAAGGTGGGGTGCTTCTGCCTGGCAGGAGTCCAGAGGTGTGACTCTTGGGTTGCAGCACCTTTGATAAGCGAAGCGTTTGTGAGAAGCTTATCAAAAGAAGCTAAGTCACCACCAACTTCAAGGCTAAGTCAGCAGATCCATGCTCCTAGCATGCTGAAATTTTGCATAGCTCTCTGACCACGGCATGAGGATTTTTGTGTGTTTTTTGTGAGGCAGGAATTAGCTGGGGCCCCAAATGCCTCTCGCTTCCCTCCCCTCAAGAGCCCAGCTCACTTTTCACTTAAAATCTGCCATCCACATTTGATCTTTACTGTGGCATTCCAGGTTTCCCTCTGATGCTTCCTGAATGCTGAAAACCCCATTTAAACACCCGTGGACTGCCTGGACCATAATGTTGAACATATGCATTCATTAGCCTTTCTCGACTTTGCCTCCAGTTGAAACAATGTCTGCAGTAGAAGAGACCCGAAGTTGTAGGAAACTGGGAAGGTTGCTGCATTTGCTGGCTCCATCGAATCTTACAGCATGTTGCCATTTATAGCATTGCCAAAGAGTGATTCTATTAAAATACTGGCTAGTGCCTGCAAAGACAATTTACATAACTTCAAAGCTCTAGGTTGCTGTTACTGTTGGCAAGGGTTGTATACAAGTGAGTGCAATAGCCAGAGGGATCAGATAAATGTTTTCTATTCATGCTTGATATGTATTAAGAAAAAGAGTGACTCATTCTTCAGCTGAGCAGGCAGTTTGCACAATTTGATCTTCATAGGTCTTTTTCTTGTGAATAAACCTTGCCTGATTTATGGTTATGTTCATACATTGGTTCAGAGTCAGAGGGAATAGCAAGGCTGCTAATAAGTTCAGAAGCTCTAACAAATTATGTATGATATATGGATCATCATCAACTCTTTTGACTTATCATATATCAAAATAAATAATATTTACTGCTAAACCCTGAATGGTTTTTGATATGCTCTGTAATTGAAAGAGATGAATTCACTGGCTTACTACTTCATAGTATAACTCCCTGACTTTATTGAAATTATACCAGTTTTTGATATGTTGTGCAACAGATCCTTGTGAAGATGTAGAATGTAGTGCTAATATTCAGCGATGCAAAAAATGAATGGGGTCATAAAACTGGTGCTCGAAAGTAGCAATTAATTATATGAAGAATGCAATCTTAATATAATAAATTGCTACTTCCAAGTACTCGCCTGAGGCCTGCTTCTCTCCCCTGCTTTCTGTGCTAGTCCTTTCTTTCTCCTAGCTAATAAAGCAACAGAAGATCATCAGGCTCCTCAGATGTTATGTTCACTCCAAGGCTGTATCTACAGAGAGATGTGGGTGGTCCTCAGACCCTTTCACTCCTGTCTCACCTCTTGCCCATTCTTCTTCCTACGGGCAGAAGCAAATTGCAAAAATAATTACAACATGGAAGCCAACATAGTGTCTAGATGTGGCTTTACTCCAAATCCCACCATCCCTGACCTTTGGCCATGCTGACTGGGGCTGATAGAAGCTGGAGTCCTATGACATCTTGCCTGCCCCCCTAGACCAACTGGTCCCTTGATTCAGTCATTGACTTCTTACCAGAATGAGAAGAGTGGAATAAGGCAGTGCTCAGAAGGGACGTGGGTGGCGCTGTGGGTTAAACCACAGAGCCTAGGACTTGTCGATCAGAAGGTTGGCAGTTCGAATCCCTGCGACGGGGTGAGCTCCCATTGCTCGGTCCCTGCTCCTGCCAACTAAGCAGTTCGAAAGCACGTCAAAGTGCAAGTAGATAAATAGGTACCACTCCAGCGGGAAGGTAAACAGTGTTTTCGCGTGCTGCTCTGTTTTGCCAGAAGCGGCTTAGTCATGCTGGCCACATGACCTGGAAGCTGTACGCTGGCTCCCTTGACCAGTAAAGCGAGATGAGCGCCACAACCCCAGAGTCAGCCATGACTGGACCTAATGGTCAGGGGTCCCTTTACTTTTACCTTTACTTTTACCTTTGCCTTTAACTTTACAGATTATAGAAAGAAAATTGGGGAAAGCCTTAATTAAGGATCTGTCCAAACTTTTTCACATGTAGTGCTGTCAAGCCAGGCATCGCTCATCCTGTATTTGTGTATCTGATTAATCCTGCCTAAGTGCAGAACCATACATTCTTCCCCACTGAAATTCATTTTGTCAGTTTTGGCTCAGTTCTTCAATTTGTTAAAGACATCTTGATTCTTGAGTCTATCTTCTCTGGTATTAGCTACCCCCCTAACTTTGGTGTCATCTGCAAATTTGCACTCCCTCTATTCTTCTTTCCAAGTCATTTATAAAGATGTTGAACAGCACAGGGTACAGCCCTCCACCAGTCACTTTCCCCCAGAATGATGAAGTACAACTGGTGCACAACTGCAAATCCACTTAAACGGTAACATTGTCAATCCCACATCTTGCCAGCTTCCCTACAAGAATATCATAAGGAACTTTGCCGAAAGCCTTCCTGAAATCAAGATACACTACAGCATACAAGAATATGCATTTATTTCCATTGACATGCACTTAAGGTTGGAAACTGTAGTATATGAATATTTACATTTTTAGACAAGTCTTAAATTAAGTGAAATACACAGATAAAGAAGTATCTTCACTGAATGAGTAGGTTTTGAGGAGGGATTTGAAGGAATGTGGCACCACAGAGGTGTTCTGGGAGGCATTTCCAGGTGTAAGGGAGAAAGTTTGGAGCTGCTCAGATTTACATGGCCAAATAAGGATGCAATATTTCCCTCTTCTTCAGCGCTAGTTTTCTCATTTTTCTAATCTTAAATTCAGTCTGCCACATTTCTGCATCAGTTTGCCACATTGTTCACCAGCATATTAGTGCACTTTTCTACTAATATACTCATTTCTGCCTGCAATTTCTCAAATATAATGCATTTTGTACACTATCTTAATTAACTATGAATTTGTATGCATACCTTCCTCTAATGTAAGCATTCTGTACCAATTTCTGGCTTGGAATACATTGTTGCAAAATTCAGAAATATGTGAATTTCAGAGGATTCAAGTCTTTCAGTTTCTTTGTTGTTTTGAGAAGCGTAAATTGGGTAGATTCATGTTAAAATGTGTCTCCCCCATCCTGACATGTGACTCATATCCTTCTTAGTTTCTGGTCACCTTATCAACTCACCCACACCCAGCACAGAAACAGGCGAGACCCACTGGGCCAGAAGACCCCAGCTTCACACATTTCTCAGCCACGTAGGATCTAATTATGGCTTGAGGAATCTCACAGGAATCAAAGTTTCTGTGGACTAAGATGTCAGGGACTCGGAGTCAGATTTCCCTTCTTCGGGGAAATTGAGGTCAAGGACTCAGAAACAGAAGGGGAAGGGCATGCAGGGCAGCCTCAGGAGTGCTTCCACAGACGAACCTGTGCAGCCAGGGTCCCTCTGGCCTGAGGGTGTGGCACTACTGTCCTCTGCCTTGGAGGACTCCATTGCAGAAACCTCCCCGAGACCAGAGGCTCCCCTGCTCCATCGTACTAGGAGACTGTTGGAGTGAGCTGGGTCCCTTTAACTGAAGATTTAGCTTCTAGTGCTCACAAGAGTAGCAACTGAAAAGTGGTGGCAGCAGGAACAACTGCTGCTGTTGCTACTGCTGGTACATAGGGCTCGTTCTCAGTTTATCCGTTGCCAAAACAACATATAAGGTCTGCTTTTTGTGTAGCACAATCTGAGTCTTGCCAAGTGTGCTTTGTTCCAAAGAGCCAGAGAGAGCCCAATGTGGAATATGTAGTGTGGTGCAATTAAGATAATAATAGAGGGTACAGCGTACACTCGAAGTTATCTTAGTCCTTGGAGCACCCAGTCTTGTCTTGTGGATCTCTACAGGGTGCTTTCAGGAGGTTTGCTGAGAGTGGGAGAATATAGGCAAGCCCTTTTGATGTGCCTCCATATGTTGCCTGAAAAGAAAATTGTGCAGAGGGTTTCTTCACCTGTAAACATAGGAATAAAAGAAGGTGCCTTAGACTGAGTCAAGCCATTGGTCCATCTTGCTCAGTACTGCCTACACTGATTGGCAGCGGCTCTCCAGGATTTTGGATAGGGGCCTCTTCCAGTCCTACCTAGAGATGCCAGGGATTGAATCTGGGATCTTCTACATGCAAAACAATAATTCTGCCACTGAGCAATGGCCCTTCTTCAACACAGCAGAATGAACAGCTTTTTGGATGTTGCAACAAGAGGGCTGTGCAGTGTCCAGTCCGAAGCCCCTCTCATTTTTTTTTTAGCGGTGTGTTTAAGAAGAGGAGGTGGCAAGCACCTGGGCATAGACCATAAACTGACACAGCTGCAGATATTTGATACCTGATTTGCAGGCTACAAATCTGGACACCTGCGAATCCAGAAAAATCACTGCCCTGGTGATAATGATGACAGTGATGTAAGGAATAAAAGTGGAATGAAAGAACCACATCCTACTTCTGGCTGAGCCAGGGAGAATTCTATCCGCTGTTAACTTTAGCAGGAACAACGTGGAGCTGCAGTTCCCTAATATGCTAATGCTAATGGATGACGCTGGAAACAGAATCGCCATGGAACATTCTCTGAAACAAGCCAAGAGTTTTGTGAGCATTAGATTCCCTTTCCACAAGATTTTTCTGCTGTGGTTGTCATGGCCTTCGCTGGTGCTGTCTCTATGCCATCCCAGCCTGTTGTGTTTACGTACCACACCACATAAATAAGGAACCCCACAAAAGGATCTGGGTACTTGGCTTGAAGGGATTTCTTTTTTGTGTGTTTTGCAAGAAATCCTTTGCTACACTAACCAATGCGTACTACTGTTCAGTATACTGGCAGCATGCTTTCTTATGCCTCTTTGAAATGTGCCAAGTCTAGGACTGTGCCCAAGCAGCATACCTGGTCCTTGAAGGGGTGTTCAGCACCATCCAGGACCAACTGCACAACATCCTCCAGATCAGCAGATTTCTGGACCCCCAAATACTGCTACGTTTTATTGTAATTTATATTTGGTGTTAGCTGCCCTGAGCCCAGGCCTGGCTGGGGAGGGCGGGGTATAAATAAAATTTTATTATATTATTATTATTTATTGTGTTGTCTGGGTTAAATTTCAGTATGTTTTCCAGGTCTAATCCAGTCTATCTACCTCCAAAATTTTTATCAGGGTTCTCACCTCCTCATGATTAGAAGGTGTTGCTTACACTTATTTGCATTTTAATTGCTGTTTTAGGGCTAAATGAACATATCCTCCATAATTATTCACTCTATATGTGGGTGGTGTAATGTGGGTGTGTACATTTCACTGAATAATCTTGGAAGGAGGGCATGAAATTCTAAAAACAGTTTGGGTAGGAAGAAAATTCCCATCAAATCTCAAAGAAAAATCTCTTCTGAAAGATTTCTGCCTAGTTAATGCTGAAAGTATCTTGCTAGTTCATGGGCTGGATATAACTGATTTAGCCATCCTTATGGCAAAACCTATTGCTTCCTTTGACAGGATGGATATATGATTGCACCCAAAAGTCTCTCGTTTTTGAGTAATGGAAATGGGGAGGGGACATTTTGCTGAATATTGATGACAAAATTCTCTAACAGCACAGAGGGAGCCTGAAAAAGAAAGTTATCAGGAAATTTATCAGAAAAATTCTTTCTGAGAAATTTCAACACCTCTATTATTACCTCATATTTTTGCTACCTAATTGTAAGTGCTTCAAGATTCTCTTCCACCAGATTGCATGGCACCTTCATAAAATGACGTTTTCATCAAATTAAACTAAATTCTTTATTGCTGCATTTTGAATCTGGATCTGTCATTGAGTAGTAAGATGTGTAAAGACTTATGCCTTCCCAAGGCTTAGGTATCTGTGGATGCTAGAGATCACTGTTCATTCCAGCTAACATCTGGAATAAATTAGGGTCAAGGATCTGGCTCCCTATATTCCCAGTTGAGATGAGGACTTGTTCAGTCCACTAAATCTGAATACTTTAAGCCCAACCACACTTTTTATAGGGAGGGTCTGCCACTCATACCAGATGCCAGAAAAGCTGCTTCTGGAGGATGATACGCTATTAGAGCAACAATTGCACAGCGTTGTCTCAGATCTTGTAATGCAGATGAGGAAGAATGACCATACACTCTGAGTTTCAATCAGTTTCATCTGGGATGGGTTGTTATGAAGACAGTGCAGCTTTTCCTCCACTTGTCCCCCAAAATGCCATGTGGATTGTCACTGAACACATTTACAAAGCCTCCCATACAAACCTGTTGTGTGGTCCATTCAACAGCAGAGAGAAGAAATACCATGGTGCATCTGCAGCAGCACAACTGGATGCCTTCAGCAAAACATGTTTCTCCCGTACTGGTCTCTACAGCCACAGCAGGTGCTGTAACCTACAAACAGTTGACTTCACCCCCAAAGGTGCACTCCTTCATTGTCTCATGAGACGGGTGGATGCCAGTCAATCACCTAATATAATTTTATTTCTGTTTAATCTGCATTATTATTATTATTATTATTATTATTATTATTATTAGAGTTTATATACCACCCTATATACCCAGAGGTCTCAGGGCAGTTCACAGAAAATATCACAACATATATAATCAGAATAAAAACAACTCAATAATGCCCTCCCAGAAAAAAGCCACATTGTAAAAAGGTATAGGATGTCAAACAGATCAACCAAAGGCCTGGTTAAAAAGGAATGTTTTTGCCTGGTGCCTAAAGGTGTGTGATGAAGGTGCCAGGTGAACTTCTCTGGGGAGAGCATTCCACAGATAGGGAGTCACTGCAGAGAAGGCCCGTTCTCGTGTTGCCACCCTCCGGACCTCTTGAGGAGGAGGCACATGATGGTGGGCCTTAGAAGATGATCTCAGGGTCCAGAAGGTTCATATGGAAAGAGGTGGTCCTTGAGGTACTGCTGTCCTGAGCCGTTTAAGACTTTATAGATCAAAACAGTCATCTAATGAAAAGTTGGGATATCAGTGTTTTGATAAAAATAACTGAATGATAAACAAAGAAGGTGTACTCCTTTCCCAAGAAGTTTCTCAAGTAAATTGGGCCATGTTGAAGGAAACAGGGAGAAGAGAGGGGCATGTATTACATACAGGAAGGAGACTGATAAACAAGGGGTAAGGTAAGAAAATGATTGAACAATTAGTGATTAAGGCTGCAGTTCTAAGCCCCTTTCCCTGGAAATAAGTAACCACTGTTGAATTCTGTAGGACCTCTGAATAGACATAGTTAGGATTTCACTTCAGCATCAGCCGCTCTTCTTAGATGCACAAGAAGGCCAAATGTTTTCCAATAAGTATAGAAAGTTAACAGTATTCTGTAAAATATTCACAGCTGCCAAGACATATGAGAACTCCTATTTGACTTGCAAAACATACATTGAAAGGGTGGAAAGGAATAATTAAGCTACTTGAACACAGTTTGGGTAGTTGCATGTTAATTTTTTCACACTTTTTGAAAAGCATGCTTAACATGAAGGATAAGGAGCCACTCTGGGCTCTAATCCAGAATGTGCTCCCAATCTGGTTTGGGCCCTGGGTTGATTTCCCACCAAATATTATTTCCCATTTCTTTTTATTTACCCTTGGAGGGGCTATTGTTTTATGTAGTTTTGATTGTATGTATGTAATTGTTACAGACTGTTTTAATAATTTTACAACATTGCAGCATACAGCTTTTTTGGATAGCTAAATAAAAAAGGGGCAAATAGAAGATGGGAGAGATGTTGTTTAGTGTGAAACCAACACAGGGCCCCAAATACAGATTGGGAATATATTCTGGATCAGGTTATTTTCCCTAGAAGAAGAGTGGCAAATGTAAGCATGCTTTTGTAAAGGTGAGTAATATAATGTGCAGTTTGGCCCTAAGATTGCCTTTTAGTCAGACTTCATCAGTTATGAATAGTATTCATGGGGGATAGTAGGAGAGAGAGCATTTTTAAATCCATTGTACATTCAAGTATAGGATTTGCATTTGTATTACAATGTCAAGAAATGTAGAAACTCTAAAAGGGGCCTTAGGGATTTGGTTTAAATAAATTATCTGTAAGGAGAATGTAAAACCTGGATGGGATACAAGGTACATTTGATTATTCTTCTGCATATATCCTGCATTAACAACATTACCACATGGGCTAAAAGCTGTGCAAAGAGCATCTCATGCTTTGTGTGGAAAGTGCTTTCTCTTTACAGTGGGAAAGGGGTGGCAGAGGTCTAAGGGCTATTCACTTAGGTCCCATCTGCTCTAAACATGCAAAGCAGTATCACACCACTTTAAATAGCCATGGCTTCCCTCAAAGAATCATGGGAACTAGAGTTTCATGGGGAGAGGGATTGACTGCTAAACCACTCTGGGAATTGTAATTGGGTCTCCTAGCAACTCTCAGCACCCTTAACAAACAAACTACAGTGCCCAGAATCCTTTCTGAAAATGTGCTATGAAATTGCATTACAGTGATACTTCGGGTTACAGACGCTTCAGGTTATAGACTCCGCTAACCCAGAAATAGTACCTCGGGTTAAGAAGTTTGCTTCAGGATGAGAACAGAAATTGCGCAGCCGCAGTGGGAGGCCCCATTAGCTAAAGTGGTGCTTCAGGTTAAGAACAGTTTCAGCTTAAGAACTGACCTCTGGAACGAATTACGTTGTAACTATAAGTATCACTGTATAGCACACCTGGAGTCCTGGATACTTGGCATGCATTCAGAGAGGAGATAAACCCTGGGTTGGACAAATTTGCCTGTGCTACTTTCTCAGCTGCCACCAGTCTAGCATGGCTTTCCATGCACTGAAAATAACTAAGTAGGACCTTTAGTTACTTGAGTCATTGCCACTTCCTGTCTGCAGTGGCTCATTGATGGGAAAGCATAACAAGCCGGAAATAATGTTAATTTCTTCCCAAATATGGTTGCATTTTCCTCCTGTCCCTTGATAGAGTATAAATCGTTTTGTTTTTTATCCTGTGTTTTTATTTTTGTACTCAGTGGAGCCAGCCATATCAGTGCTCAAAATAGTGACCATATCCCATTGCAGAGAAGATGTAAAAAGACATTACATTGAGCTATTCTAAGAGATTTGTGTTTCCTTTTACATATTTCATCTCCCACCCACTTCTGTCCACTTTTCTATTCAATATCCAACAGCTATTACTAGGGATATTTGCTAATGCATATAAGGCAGAGACCACAACCTTAACAGTAGGGATGGTCAGTTCATTTTGGGGCTATGTTACTTCCAAATGTGTTCATTCATAAGTACATTATTTCTCCTTTCTATGTTGATCTTCATAAAAAAAAATATGAAGATATTTGTGCAAAATCTGTTATTTTAGTATTTATTTAGCAACAATATTCTGAATACAGTGGTACCTCGGGTTAAGTACTTAATTCGTTCCCGAGGTCCATACTTAACCTGAAACTGTTCTTAACCTGAAGCACCACTTTAGCTAATGGGGCCTCCTGCTGCTGCCGCGCCTCCGGAGCACGGTTTCTGTTCTCAGCCTGAAGCAAAGTTCTTAACCTGAAGCACTATTTCTGGGTTAGCGGAGTATGTAACCTGAAGCGTATGTACCTTAAGCGTATGTAACCTGAGGTACCACTGTACATTTTCTTACAAAATATGTGCTAAACAGTACACTCCCTTAGGAGGTTGTGGACTCTCCTTCCTTGGAGATTTTTAAACGGAGATTGGATGGCCCACTTTCATGGATGCTTTAATGGAGATTCCTGCATTGCAGGGGGTTGGACGAGACAACCCTAGTAGTCCCTAGGGATCACAGAATTCTATTATTCTAAACCAGAATTAGGCTTGCTCTTTGAGTTTATTATTATTATTATTATTATTATTATTATTATTATTATTATTATCCAAACAAGCCACCAACCAACCAAGGCATGGCAGTGGGAAAACTGATAAATCAGGATTTCAGTTTCCCTTCAAAGTAGTTTCTGAAATGAATAATGAAGTGTACATACCCTTGCATTACTAGAGGGAGTCATTTATTTGTGCCAAAGATTCTGACCGATGCAAACAGAAGAAAGTAAGCTTGTTGACTTCTTCTACTCCTAAACCCAATAACTTTATTTCCCATACAAGCTTCAGAACTACTAAAGTGCAGAGTATCCACACTCTACGAAATATCTTCAAAAGGCAATGGGATGTCTAACGACAGCATTCAAACACTGTTCTTTATTGAAATCCTTACAAAAAGTACATTTTGATAATTGCCTCACTAGTTGAAATAATACCTTATAGCACCAAACACCATGTTCTGTTGCATGATGGCTGTGACCTAATATGAACCTTTAGCAAATTAGTACAACAGTTTCCTTTGCTTGAAGCCATGTTCTCAAAGGTGTGACTTTTCCTATGTTTAAAACCTGAGCTCAGTCTACATTTCTGGTCCATTTTTGTTGGCTTCTGAACATGGCATGATCACTGATGCTGGTGGGAAGCAAATGTAAGAACAAGCATGGCACCAAATAAGAAAAGCCCCTCATCTCTTGTCCCAGTGGCACAGAAATATTGGCTACCAAAAACCATTCATGGCTGCCTCTCTTCACTTCAGCTGCTAACTAACAAGAGAGCTATAATTTCCTGTGTTGGGGCTCATGCTGGTTGTCATGGCCAACCCACCGAGAATATTTATTTTAAAGATCAGTCTAATTCATTGAAGATGAATGCTTCTGACGTGTGTGTACATGTTGTTCCACGGAAAGCTGCACATACGACAATCTGCTCTTAATTTCACGCCAACAAATGAAAACAGCTATGCACTACTCTCTTCTACAGGTGCTAGTTTGAAGCGCACTGTTGCTTTACAGCCAACATATAATTTGGAAGAAGATATCTTCAATGGAAGACCCTCCGGGGATAAATGGATAGACTGTAAGTAAACAGCATGTCACCCCTGAGGAAAGAATTATTGCCATTAAAGCGGTAATTATTTTTGTCATAACTGAGTGCTTGGAAACTCCTTAAAGCACTGTCCCGCTCTTAATGATCTGGAGCTATGGATTTATTATACCATGAGAGGTTAAAGGCTACATCAAAGCTGAACTGCAAATGTATTTAATTTTAAAGTTATTGCTTTATGCTTAGTGTAAATGTCACAGGAAAAATCATGGTGCTACTGCCAATGAGTCAGCCAATATTTTAACCTTAAAACAGTTTAATTTGTTTTGTTAATAAGCTTTTCTGAGACTTTCGCGCTCTTTGCTTTAAGTGTATTTGAATCAGTGTTAGGCCCTGTGCTGAACAAGGGACACAATTTTGAAGAGCAGGGGTGTTGTTTTATTGCAGCAATACAACAAAATCTTCCGACACCTTAAAGATAAACAAATTTATTCATAAGCTTTCGTGGGCCAGAGATCTCTTCATCAGATGCATGGAATGGTACTCTTAAGGCGGATTAAAAGGATCAAATTAGAAAAATAAGAAACCCCAAAACAGAGTGCTTTCAGTGTAAACATCAGAAAGTAGAATTTTCTACATTTGGTGGAATTTAAGAAAAGATAACTGAAAGAAAAATCAATAATTTGTTCTTAAATACTGCATATTGTCTGTAGACTAATTGACTCTTTATGCAATAATCACAATATCATGCAAAATGAAGTGAGGGGAAGGAATTAATTGCTAAATATGAAATACTGGACTGAATTTCTACAAAAATCCACAAAGACAAAATTTGTAGGAATTATTTTGTAAAAAGATCTAATTTCCCTCCACAAAATGCTCTGCAGTCTTGTCAATCTAAATCAAAAGCTATACTGTGCAACAGAGTATAGAGGGAACCTTTAGTTGCAGATTTAGCTCTTAAAACTGGTCTTTTTGCATTAAAAAATCTCCCATGGGAATAGTGATCCCTGTTTCTCAGACCACCACAACCTCAAATATTATTTGGGAAAGGCTGTCTAGGATAAACAGCCCTTGGATACTATTGCTGGAATAAGCAATAGCCTTTAGTTAATACCCACTTTACTGTGGGAAAACCAGCTGCTAAATAGTTAATATATCTAGAAACAGAAATCTAAGAGTTCTTCCTGAGTTATCTGTTTTAGTTTATCTTTCCCTTGCTTGCTTGCTTCTGTTGTATTCAGAAATGCCTGTTCATATTAAGTGAAACATTACAGCCATGCCTGTCTTCAGTATTGTGAGACAAAGGCTACTCTGCAACAATGACTGTGAACATTCTACAAGTGATGTATTATTTGGACTCAGTCACCTCTCCTTTTGTTTGTTATTATTTTTGAATTCTGTAAAATACTTAGAAAATGAGAATGAAACCAGCATAAACCTGTTCTTTAAAAGGGGGGAGGTAAAGGTAAAGGGACCGCTGACCATTAGGTCCAGTCATGGCCGACTCTGGGGTTGCGGCGCTCATCTCGCTTTATTGGCCGAGGGAGGCGGCGTACAGCTTCTGGGTCATGTGGCCAGCATGACTAAGCTGCCTCTGGCGAACCAGAGCAGCGCACGGAAATGCCGTTTACCTTCCTGCCAGAACGGTACCTATTTATCTACTTGCAGTTTGATGTGCTTTTGAACTGCTAGGTTGGCAGGAGCAGGGACCAAGCAACGGGAGCTCACCCCGTTGTGGGATTTGAACCGCCGACCTTCTGATCGGCAAGTCCTAGGCTCTGTGGTTTAACCCACAGCGCCACCCGTGTCCCATAAAGGGGGGAGGGGGAATGGAGTGTCAAAACATTTACAGCACAATCCTGTGCACTTTTTCCAGAACAACCACTGTACTCAGTGGGGATTTCTCACTAGTAAGTGTGTTTGAGTTTGTAGCCTGAGAAAGTTTGAGTCTGAAGTGGTGGTGGCTGTCCAGTACTGTGATCCTGGCGTCATAGTGGATCACACCACATCAAGTGTACATGCATTAGTTGGAGGGTAGGGCCTGCCCATTCTTCCTTCCTATGCCACCTGGTCCTATGAAATGGACTATTATGTTTCTTTGTATTGTTGGCAGTTCTGCTGAAGTACCCTTAAGGTCTGATACTGAAATGTAATTTTTGCTCCTTCAGATTAAACAAAGTAATTGATTCAATATGAATTTTTGTTTGGAGAAGTATCAAGCTCTGTTGCCCAAATTATATGGCACTTTCTGTGAAGAGAACAATATAAAATTGAGAATGTGGTATGTAATGCATACCTTTAGATGGAAATCTTTGCTTCCAGGTGTGGCTGCACTTTAGGTAGCAAATATACAAGTGTCTGTTTTGAAAGTGGATTAAGCACAGTAAAACGGGATTACACCATCCTCCATAAACTTTCAAGCAGCCTTGAGAACATGAGGATGTATGTGAAATCTTTTACCTCTTCAGGAAAGTCTTGATAGAGTTGTAGCTTAGTTCTTAATAGTAAAAAACAAACTGCCAGGAAAGTTTATTTTCTTTTTTACTGAGTTTCTGGCCCATTGTTCCGCTTGAGGAGCCATGTTTGTTAGTTTTGGCTCACAAATCTCTCCTCTTCCTTAAGGATAAACTATCCTTAGGCACTTGTACAACTATGCATTAAATGACTGCATAGCAGTTTATTCACAGCCCTGAACTCAAGCAGAATTCAACTGTGTGACTTCCTGGCTTAAGCAGGGTGCATCCGTAATGTAAATACCTCGTTGATTTTGTGGAAACTGGGACATTTTTTGTTTGTTCTTGCAAAAGATTCCTGCTGGAAGCTTCACTTTAAAGCTGGAACTCTGCCTACTCTGCTGTGACTTGGATACTGATCTGATTTTTATGCTTTCATATATATAATATTTAATTTTTTAATTCAACATTAGCTTTGCTTGCAGAGTCTACGGGAGAATAAAATCACATTACAAACATCGTAGTATTAGATTTTATCACCATTTATTTCTTTTAGTCTGCCCAGGGATTTCTGCATGTTCAGTAGAACTAATTTGCAGTCAGACACTGAGGTCTTCTATAAGGCCAGCAGGCTCCACAAATTAATTTATCCAAATAACCAATCCCTCATAGGCCAACCATAGAAAGACACCAAAATGGCCTAAGCAGGCAAAGCTCCCTTTTGAAGTCTGGAATGTTTTGACTGACTTGAAACAGGCGGCTGGAATGAAAGGATAATTTTCAATGACCCATGGGGATTTTTTTTTTTTTTGCCGTTTTCAAATATTAGGTAAAACAAAGAGAAAATGCTTGGACTAATTTAGAAAGACTTAGCAGTCCTGAAGATAACCAGGCTAGAAACAAAGTGTTCATATATATGAGATGTTTATACCATGCACTGCTTTTATTTTTTATATAAAAGACATTCCCACTTTAAAAAAAAAGTTAACTTTTGTGAATTTGCAGGTGATAAATAGCATTGGCTATGAGATACAGTGTTTGATTTAAACAAACATTAGTTTTCAATCTATTTTCAGCAAAATTAGTCCCTGGTTAACTCTGTTCTGGTTTTGTTTCCAGGCTTCCGTTATGGCTACTGTTGCTGGTTTTTCAAGTTTACTGATGGTAGCATTATTGACATGGTGATTTGTTTCTTTGTTTTTGCTTCTTGATATATATTTCCTATTATATATTTGTTATATTGCAAAGCCATTCACAGTGTTCTATGGGCTGAAGAGCCTAGTATAGAAATGTTAATTAGAGCACAGTCCTGTACATGTCTACTCAGCAGTAAATCCCATGGATTTCACTGAGATTTTGTTGTTGTTTAGTTGTGTCTGACTCTTCGTGACCCCATGGACCAGAGCACGCCAGGCACTCCTGGCTTCCACTGCCTCCCACAGTTTGGTCAAACTCATGCTGGTAGCTTCGAGAACACTGTCCAACCATCTTGTCCTCTGTTGTCCCCTTCTCCTTGTGCCCTCAATCTTTTCCATCATCAGGGTCTTTTCCAGGGAGTCTTCTCTTCTCATGAGGTGGCCAAAGTATTGGAGCCTCAGCTTCAGGATCTGTCCTTCCAGTGAGCACTCAGGGCTGATTTCCTTCAGAATGGATAGGTTTGATCTTCTTGCAGTCCATGGGACTCTCAAGAGTCTCCTCCAGCACCATAATTCAAAAGCATCAATTCTTCAGTGAAATATCTCCCAGTTGTGGCCTTCTGAACACTGATGACAAATACTAGTGAGATCCAGCTGGTCTAGACCACATAAATCTGTACAACTAAAAATTAACTTCAAAATTATTTTTAATTTTTTTATAGTTGTTAGATGAATCTGAAAATGAACTGTGAGAAGATGCTTAGTGATTGCTGTGCATGCAACTGATGGAAATTAACTACATTTCAAGATTTTGGTGCGTGAGCCCTTTTTAGTTGCATTGATATCTATAACTTTGGCATTTTTTGTTCTAAACTCTGAGGCACATCTTTAAGAAAAGCCCTCAACAACAAGAATATGTGAACAACACAATCTTAATATACATATGTAAAACCATATCCCATTGTAGATACTGAATAAGCATTCACGCTTATTCAGCAAGGTGAATTGTATGCACAAAGAGGCTTTCACATTAGCAACTGTTCGCTCTGTTTGGGCAAGACCACATTGCTTACACGAAGTTTGGATGGCACCAGTTTTGAGCAAGACTTGTCCTACCAAAGGAAATAGGTTTCAAAGGACTGGCTCTTCAGGACCTGGGAGAGCTCCCATGGAAGGCAGATGTTGATCCACAAACTCTAAAGCTCAACATAAATCCAGGCAATATTCAGTTTGCTGTCAGAGAGCTTTTTAAAATTGCATTTTTATTGTTGTACATTGCTATGGTATTTCATAATGTTTAGCAGTCTATAAATGTTACAAAATAATTTTTTTGAAGAGATGGGGACAAATATCTCCATCCAGTGGCACTGGTTCTTATGCATAACTTGAACTGGGATGTGGAAATGTTTACTGTTTCCAAAAGAGAAAGGGAAATTCTGCTAACAAAAGTGTACAGGCATACCTTAGAGATATCACAGGTTTGGTTTCAGGTCACCTAAAAAAAAAGCAAATATCGCAATAAAGCAAGTCACACTTTTTCCCCCGTTACCAAGTGCATATAAAAGTTATTTTTACACTATAATGTAGTCTATTAAGTCAGGCTGCATGGGCGGGAGGGGGAAAACTCAGCTCCAGCTCTAGAAGCTCCACTTCCGTGGCCAGAAATAGGGGTGGTGGCAGGAGGGCTTCCTTCCCGTGAAAGCTGCCACACTGTCTACAGCTGCACCCACGTCCTCATAAGGAGGAACATCTGTGAAGCACAATACAATCAACGAGCTATGCCTGTATATGATCCAAGAGATAAAATGTTGAATACAATACTTTCTCTTACTCCTACCACCCTTACCTTAATAGAGACACCAAGGAGCTGTCCAGGGGGGAATATAGATCAAGATGATCTGGACAGGAGGGGAGCTGTCCAGCAAGATAGCACAATGAGATAAGATACAGGATTTCACCCAACCTAAATGAATTTAACTAGCTGTCTACTGCACAACAGCATTTCCCCTAGTATTTACTGCATAATTAATCCTCGCTGCTCCCCAGTTGCTTGGTTCTGTTCTATATCCCTCCATTCATTTATGTTCACAACATTAGGGTGCAGTACCATGTATCTGTTGCTGCACTTGGAGTGCAACTGCACTGGTGGTTCTACCAATTACTTGTGTCCACATGATCCCTCCCATGGGTGGACTTGCATGTGAACTGGGCTACGTACACCCAAGGTTTTTCTGCAATCCAATGGGCTGAAAAGAATGCAACTGCAAACCAGTTGCTGGGGCAGTTGTAATTTCTGCAGGGATGGGGTCTTCCTGCCTCATTCTTCTCAGAACCAATCTTCTTTTTCTTTTTCTCTCTCTCTCTTTCTTTCTTTCTTTCTTTCTTTCTTTCTTTCTTTCTTTCTTTTTTGGCTACCCACAACATAAAAGCATTCCTTCCTTGACTTTTCTCCCAATAGCTGTAGGGGTGTGTGCACAAATGACTGCTGCTAATTTTCAAACTCCCAATTTTAAAAGTTCTGTTTCTCTTCCCTCTTTGTTTCATCTGTGCCTCCAAGTAACAGGAACTTTTGCGTAAGATTTTTTTTGATGACTTGCCATTTACATAGATTTGTACATTCACTAGGTATTTTCTTTCTAGGACATCTGCTATTTGGGAAACAACAGAAGGATTGTAGCTTAGTGGTACAGCACATGCATTGCACGCAGCCAAGTTCAATTCTTGGTGTTTTCAGGTAGCGATGGGAAAGTCCTAGACCTGAATTTGGCCATTGCACTACACTAGGAACAGGACTCCCGCTAGCAAGATGGCTGCTGCACTGCCATAGTTGAGTTTTGCCCATTGTCTCTTTGAGATTTCTTTGCATCAACTGCCAAACAAATGCAAGAAAACATAAAAAACCCTCAATTAGCAGAGTTGTGTCATAATTTCAGAAATAAGAGTGGGTGCTCCTATTTGCTGTATGTGTCCTCCTTCCCCAACTCAGTCCCTCCAGTTGGACAGGCAGACAGGAGCTCCTTTTCTTTTGCCAGACTCATATAATACACGATTGCTTCTTCAGTCAGGTTTGTGAACTGATGGATGTTTCAAGATTTCAAACTGCCTGCCTCACTGCAGCTGTTTATTCACTTGTAGCGCAATGACTGGCATGCAAGTTTCAAACTGGAATGTTGAGGAGAATGCGGATAATATATTTAGTCCTCATCAGCAGACAGCACAAGGCACCAGTGGGTCTCGCTCCCAGAGGAGTGGCTGGCTACTTTAACTGCAATGCTTAGCTTGGCTTAATATAATTTGTTATTTAAGGCAGGTTTGTAAAAGATCTGCCATGCAACTTTTACGCTATGCTGCACTGTACTCCAAAGCGATTTGAATGTAATGGACAAAATGAACAAACCTAGAAATGAAAATCTATCTAAACCACTAGGGAAAGGTGGAGGAAGCACTCAGTGCATTTATATACCATTTTTATTTTGGTGTTTATTAATATCTGTAGCCTATTTCATAGATATACTAAATAGTGAATGCAGCTGGAATGGAGGCCAGTATTTCTAGAAGTGAATGAGCTTTCCTGACACAGGCTATAGAAGGGAAACATTCCCCAGAGGATCATACAAGATTTCTACATATCTGTAGGAAATTGCAGCTGTCAGGCTTCCTTTTATTGCCCTGGCAAAGTGCTGTGTCAGTTCTTACAGACAATTTCTAACATGTAGATGGAAAATGACTACTTTCTTTATATTGGATATTGGCAGATAGATGAAAAGGTGGATAGATAGATGGATACAGAAATGAACTGATATAATCTGTGGGTTGTGATCAATAGTTGTGCAAACCATCTTTTCCTGCTCCTCCTCTCCACCTAAAGCCCCCTGTCCCTCCAAAAAAAGTCTCTTCAGGTGCCCATCTGGACAGTGTTGGTTTTATCACACAGAAGGGTAGTGAGATATGAGAAACACCCAAAATTTGGTGGAAATGTTGTCTGCCAGTGGAGCACCAAGGTTACTTTGTCCAGTTTTGGGTTGTTTCCCAATTCTTGTGCAGTTCCAGAGTGCTCAGCAGGTACCCCTAATTTTTTGCAGGGTTGTGGGTTTTTTTTGGGGGGGTGATACAACAAGCTCCAGAGTGTTGCAGAAGCTGCCTTCCATTTGCACAAACAATGCTATACATCTAACACACACACAAACACACACACACACACACTTAGGAAGATAAAATTACATCCTTATACTCGCTGCTTTTTGTGGCTGGCACCTCTCTCTCCCCCTCTCTCTCTTTTGCTGCCCATGACATTCATTCTGTTCAGGCACACATGGCACTTTTATCAATACAAAGGTTCCAGCACTTCATTTTTTATCAAAAAAAAAGAGCACTGCTCATATTCCATATTTTGTTTTCTACACTACTTTAACATTTTTTTGGTGGGGGGGGGAATAAATCTAAATAAAGGGCTCAATTCAACAAACCCAGTGCACTAGCAGAAGCCAACACAAGGACTCTCATTAGCACAAGGGGACTTGCCACTGTGCCTCCCTGCACATTTGCCCTGGAAGGTGGAGAGAACCCCAGAACAGCACGCTGGTTAAGTAGAGGAAAGAGAGTTCCATCTGGAAAGCAAAAGCTTGCCTTGACGGAAAAATTGTAATAATGCAGTGTTCAATTCCACCCAAGGTTTTTTGGAGTGTGTGTTCTTCATTTGTGACCAAACTATACTTAATGTTCTGTGTTCATACTTTTTTTAAAAAAAATCAATATAAATAAGATATCACTCTTGAGAGCAGTTGGATCTCATTATAGTGAGTTGCATATGAAATGACTGCAAAATGAGCATGTCATACTCATTGTCCTATTTAATATTTGTCACATACATAGGTGGAATGGCAGTTTGATATTTTGACCCCTCCAAGTGCTCACTGGATAGTCCCACTTAACTCTCAATTTGTCTTATTTGTTATGAGGATAAAACTGATTTACTTATTTATGTCCTGTTCTGTGGAAGCTTGTGTCATGGGCCAGGAGTCAGCTTTGACTGCTGAACAGCAGCCTGAAGGGGGAGAAGGCGGAGTGACCCCACCTGCAGCTGACCAGTCTTCAAGGACACAGAGGAAAAGGCACTGATGACAACCAGCTGGCTTCAGCCTTCTTAAGCAGAGCTTCCAGCAGCAATCAGATGCTGGTAACAACGTTTGTGGTTCCTGGTCCTACCTTGCTGCTTCCTGCTTGTCTCGACCCGCTGATCATTGGATTCTCTGGCCCCTGGATCATCTTCCCCCCATGAATGCCTCCTGGTGAGTCAGGTGAACAGCATAACAAATGAATTAAAGCAAAACCAATTAGTTAAAAATTTAAAATGCAATTAAAATACACGTTCAAACTCAGTTCAAGGTTACAATGATGTCACTCTCAAAATTCAACACAAATCTTTTTCTTTGGTGTTCTTTCCATGGTCAACCCTGCCATATGAGGCTGCCATAAGAGCACAATATTAGCCTCCTGCTCATGTTCCCAGCAACTGGTATTCAGAGGCATACCACATCTGATACTGGAAAAAATATATAGTCTCTCTGTGTTGGTGGAACAGCATTCCTATTGAGATTCTACAGGCGACTGCTATCTGTACTTCAAAAAAAGAAGAAGACATTTTGGTGTCAACATGTTTTCCCACATGGATTAAAAGGTCTCTGCCTTAAGTGTTCATTTTGCATTGTTTTGAAAACTATCTGTAGTTGTTTTTTGTGCTATGTTTGTAAATTGCATTGAGGCACTTGTAGAAGGCAATTCATAAATTAAATCAGTATAATTTCTAATAGCCATTGATAGCATTATCTTCCATAGAATTGTTCAACATACTTTTAAAAGTATTCAAGTTGACAGCTATCATTACATCTTGTGGTAGCAAAACCCATAATTTAACTGTATGCTGTGGGAATAGGTACTTCCTTTTGTCTGTTTTGAACTTCTTCCCATTTAGTTTCACTGGATGACCCCACACTGTAGAATAGGGCTGGTCTCGCAATACCTTTTTTGGCATTTGGGAGGAATGGGTGGCATTTGGGAGGTTTTTAAAAGTTTTTTTAAACAACAAGCATTTCTGCATTTCTTCTACCAACAGTTGTCCTTGGTTGTCCTGTCCCCCTAATAATAATAATAATAATAATAATAATAATAATAATAATAATCCATATGCAGGTAAGAAATATTGTAGTTGCTGCAGTAGTAGTAATGTCATGTGCAAAGACAGGCATTGACTTTTACAACACTTGCTTGACAATTACATATTAATATTTCTCCCCTGTTATCTGTAAATTTGCAGACTGCATGCTATAGGTAGCACAGTTTAGCTTTTGGAAACGTGGACTTACAAGCGAGCTCCTCAGTGATAACCAGGGTTTCGATTGTAGCCTAATATAGATATGAAGGGGCAATGCAGCTAGAACAAATGTTTGTGGACAAAAACCTTTGCAGAATTATTTGTAAGGCTGCCTGAAGGTAGTAATTTAACTTGTAATAGTCACAATCTATTGACCCCCACAATTCAATGACAAGTCATGCCACTGTTCTGTGAAGAAAGAACATGTGGGGCACATTGCAGGGCCTTCTCTGTGGTGACTCTAGTAGAGCTTTGGAATCCACTTCTCCAATCCATGGAAGCTCTGTGTAATGTAGTTCTGCTGCAAAGTGATACTGAGGCACCTAAAATCTGGTGTGGAGAAACTATTTTGTGGTTGTTGTTGTATCTTATTGTTTGTTTCTGAACCCTAGAACCCATTCTGCATCATTCTGTATGTGTTTGTGGCACATAATACATGTTCATATAAATAAAAGAATGTGCTTTTAACCCATGAACAAAGAGAAAACAGGCATTCATATAGTTATTCCATTAAACCACAAAGGGAAAAGCTGAGTAGACTTTACTAATTGTTGAATAACTTGCCAATTATATTTTTTACTGAAGTTGGATGGCCTTTTTCTTCATTAGTATAAATTACCTTGAAGGCAACATTTTTCAATCAATGCTGATTTGCATGTAATTTGTCAGGAGGGAAGGAAAGCAAAATAACTTTATTTAAAGATTTCCCTTTGTTTTAAGTGTCATTAGCAGTTCTGACTAATCAGATTTTTACAATCTCATCAGGCGCTTTTAGAATATATCTATGAACTCATCTGGAAGGATGCATTTATTCCTGAGTGTCCTGTATTGCATTACAGCACAGTAACGAGTCAGACTGCTACAGATGTTTATGTGAAATGCAATTAACACTCTGCCAATTTACTTTTTATAGGGACACAATCAATTTTTATTCATTTTAGAACCAGAATGCTTTCTTTTATTGTGTGTGGCCTCTGCTCTGATTATACAGCTAAACAAATTATTTCTCCGTTTGTTGTAAATGGCAATGTTTAGTCAGTAGGGTGCCATATTATAAATGGATCACATAAATCAAGTGCTGAATATAACTTTTCTGACAGGGGCCCATGAAATTTTATTCTGATTTTTGTTTTCACTTTTTCTATTCATAAAGTACATACTGTACTAGTAAATGCAGATTCCTTTGATAAGTGGACTAATCTATGTGATCTTTATGTGGATTGATTAGTATTTAAAGGGTTGGGGAGAAAATGATAGCTTTTTCTATGTGCTTGTTTATATATGAAGCCCTCAAAATGGATCCAGCAGCAGCTATTTCTATGGACTACATTTTATAAGTTAGTACTGGCTTTGGCCGATTAGCAATTCTCTTTTTCAATTGCTTCTTAAATCATATTTAAAGCCAACACATTCACAGTGCAATCCTACTCAAAAGAAGACCCGCTGAGCTTAAGAGAGGTTGCTCCCTGGCAAGTGGGTACAGGAACGTAGCCTAAAGATATTCGCTGAAGTCAGATGTGTATCTCTAGCTGGCCAAACAACTACACATGCAAACAGATGTGGGGAAAGCAGACAGAGATTTTCTCCATCTCCCATAATATTAGAACTTGGAGCCATCCAGTGTAGCTGAAAGGAGTGATTATTGCTAATTGACAGAAATTGGAAATATTTGTGAACAAAGGGCATAGTTAAATTTTGGAGTTCTCTACAAGTAGATGCAGTAATGGCCACCAATTAGGATGGCAGGAAGGAATACCTGGGGTTTTGCTGGCTGTGCCACTAGGGCTGCTGGAGCAGGAACGACCAAGCATAGTCGTTTGTGTCAGATGTGGGGTTGTGTGCTTGGGTGAGGGGCTCTCTGAGTGTGGGGCAGCAGCACAGCCCTGATTGGTTGTCCTTGGTGACATTTCCAAGGTTGTTGTGGGCGCCTCTCATGGTCTCAGTCCATGTTTGTATTTTCTACTTGTGTGTTTTCCCCTTCCGTTCCTGGGCTGCACTCACATTGGAATTGGCAGTCATTCCACCAGCATAGCAGCAGTGCATGTTGGGTTCCTGTGTAATGTGAGAATGGTATTGCTCTGTAATACTAATAACTCTGGAGCAAGCTTAGAGTTTTGTTCGCCCTCCTGCAGGCAGCCGTGAAGGCCTCTGGTTTCACCTCTTAAATTTATTAGTATTCAGCTTCACTGAAACCTACATGAATAATTGAAGAAAATAAACACCCCTAGGAAGTACAAAAAGATGTACAGAGGAAACGGCTCTAAAATTTGTTAGGAAATCTGATGAGAATTTTCTTTATAGTTTCTGCTACATCATGGTGTCTGAGATGTTTTAAATTCATGTGCTCATGTTGCTAAAATGTTAGAAGGGCAGAGACTCTTGTGAAAAAGAGCCATACCTGCAGCTGATAGGAAACTTTCATGACCAGTTGAATGCATCTGAAATGGAAAGCATATGGTCTTTGTTAAGTTTAATGGCTAGTCTTTCCCTCAGATTAAGGTAATTTTTATTAGGATACAGAATAAGAGCAATATAGGTGGTTGTGCAAGAGGAACTTGTGCACAAGAAAGCTTCTATTTTGGATTGTTTTTAAATGGGATCTTTCCAGTTTGCAGCCATGTAAACAAATAACTTCATCACACCATGTCTTCATCCTCAATATAGGCCAAGGTTTTGGCATGTAAGAAAGCTATGTTTGTATTTGATGTGGGTGGATGGTGGATTATTTAATTTCTATACTGCTTAATATAGTTAAAATATCTCTAAGCAGTGTACAGAAAACTGAAGCAACAACAGACAACTTAAACATACTACAAAAATACATATAGAAATGTTACAGTAATACAAATTTACTAATATACTGTATATGAATAAATACCAGTTCATTTTCCTTCTGACACACCCTGTGTTTGCTCAGAACCAGAAATGTCAGGTATTGATTGCCCATGTTCCATGTAGTGTAGTGGTTAGAGTGGGGAACATGTCCTGGGACACCAGGGTTCAAATCTCTCTTCAGCCATGAAACACACTGGCTGACCTTGGGGCAGTCACTGCCTCTCAGCCTCACCTACTCACAGGGCTGTTGTGGGGATTAAATGAGGGGAGGAAGAACCATGTCTTCCACCTTGAACTCATTGGAGAAAAAGATTGACTGATTGCACTTCTATTCCATTGGATCTGAAAATGCCATTAAACAAAACACTGCAGCTTTACTTATTTTTGTAGCGTTCACATTTCCAAGTAAAATACAATTGGCACTAATTTTGCTACTAATAATTTATATATTGTCATCTTTGCACATGGTACTACTATGCAGACTGGTTAGACTCCAATCCCCAAGGAGCATACGCTCCAAAAGCAGACCCAAAAGAAACCACATAGGAAGGAGAAAGTGGGGAAAGAACAACAGTATGGGGTCATTTTAATTATGTGTACAGTGGTACCTCTGGTTAAGAACTTAATTCGTTCTGGAGGTCTGTTCTTAACCTGAAACTGTTCTTAACCTGAGGTACCACTTTAGCTAATGAGGCCTCCCGCTGCCACTGCACCGCCATCCTGAAGCAATGTTCTTAACCTGAGGTACTATTTTTGGGTTAGTGGAGTCTGTAACCTGAAGTGTCTGTAACCTGAAGCATCTGTAACCCGAGTTACCACTGTACTTATCTTACAGTAAAGTTTGGTGACAAGGAGAGTGTCAAGACTGGATGGGCTGGAAGAAAATAGGGGATTTGGTCACACAGAAGCATGATGGAAGTCTGTTTTAGGCCTTAGGGGCAGCAAGAGTGAGAGAGCAGTGGAGTCATTTCTGAGAGCAGGAGGACTGGGGATGATGGAGCTGGATGGGAGAAAGTCAGATATGGGTGTGTTGGTAAGAGCAAAGAGATGGGGTAAGGCAATGAGAGGTTTGGGGGATATCTGACATTTCTGCATGATCCAGAAATGGAAAAGAAGCCAGTCTTGGGATTTCAGGACAGTTGATACATGGAGTGTCAGGAGAGATGGATAGCTGCTATTATTATTAATTATTATTATGATGATTATTATGATTATTATTAATTATTATTATTATGGCAGTCTCCAACTAAATTGTTACACTAAAGCAACAACTTTTTGTGGTGCAGTGTAACTTCTATACCCTCCCCTCTTCCCCACATGCCCCATAAATCTGCTCTGGAGGCTCCCCTCAACCTTTCTGAGCAAATTTAGGAGAGACATGGGGAAGCCTGTGGTGAGAAGATAGAGTATAGAAGTTACATTGTGCTGCAAAAAGTAGTTGCTCTAACATAACTGTTTAGTGGATTACTGCCCTTTATTTATTTAATCCATGTATAGACTACTTTATATTAAAAAACACACCATTAAGCAATTTACAAGGTAAAAAGCTAAAATGCAAATTACACACACACACACACACAGTGGTACCTCGGGTTAAGTACTTAATTCGTTCCGGAGGCCTGTTTTTAACCTGAAACTGTTCTTAACCTGAAGCACCACTTTAGCTAATGGGGCCTCCTGCTGCTGCCGCTCCACCGGAGCACGATTTCTGTTCTCACCCTAAAGCAAAGTTCTTAACCCAAGGTAATATTTCTGGGTTAGCGGAGTCTGTAACCTGAAGCGTATGTAACCCGAGGTACCACTCTGTGTGTATATGTGTGTATATATATATATGTGTGTGTGTGTGTATTTATATATATATATATATATATAATCAGATAAATAAAGCTGATATATACAGCGGTGTAGCGTGGGGGTGCAGGGGGGGCCGGCCGCACCGGGTGCAACATCTGGGGGTTAGGGGGCACAAATTACTTGCCTTGCCCCGGGTGCTGACAACCTACGCTATGCCACTGGATATATAATCAGTTAAAATAATGAGAATACAAACAAAATGTTAAAATCTATAAAAATGGCAGCTTAAAAAATAGAATAAAAACCATACATTCAGGATTAAAATCATTTATATTTTCCTCAGCATGGTATATGCTAAGGTTTAAAATTAAATTATTTAAGTAACTTATCTTAATATTTTCATCTCAATAGTGATTTTAAAAGCTGGCTCTTGTCAGGCAAATGAAACAAAAACAACACCAATTGCCCCCCATTCACTGACTTTATATGTGGTTCCTAAAAACTGTTGCAGTAAAAACAACAACAAACTCTTCCAGGTTTACTCTGCCTTCATTCATATATTAATTCTAGGTACATGACACTTACAAAAGAGTCAGTTACCAAAATAATAAAATAAAGTGTGTGGGGAGAATCTATAATTTTGAAATAAAAAGAAACCAATCAAAGTTAGATGTGGGAGTTGCCATGTGTATTTGATGTGGAAAAGGGGGTAATTTTTATATAGATATGTGCAAACCATCGTTCAGCCATCTGGCAGCATAAATATCAAGGTGATCAAATGCCTAATTGGCTGCCAAACCTGAATGTTTAAAGGACCTGGCAGGAATTAATGCAAAGGAAAGCGAATACAAACATGAGGAGAGGTAAT
Source organism: Podarcis gaigeae (assembly GCF_964106915.1). Taxonomy (NCBI): domain Eukaryota; kingdom Metazoa; phylum Chordata; class Lepidosauria; order Squamata; family Lacertidae; genus Podarcis; species Podarcis gaigeae. Next base: position 33,342,381 of record NC_139683.1, read on the forward strand.
TTTGCCAGGAAAGGTTCTTTGTTCTGTGCTTACCTCCCACACCACAATTCCTTTTATCTCATACATCTTTTATTCTCCTTCTTTTAGCTCTTCATGTGTGCAACTGTGAGTTATAAAACAAAAGTTCCCAGTTGTAATTATGATCCATTTTATTGGCCATACCTTGTTCCAGATATGCTTGTCAGCAATGCCGTTTGTTCTATCACATGCTAGTTTAGGAGAGGGATTCCCCATAATCAAGAAACCTCTGGAGATGAAAGTAGTGGAGTGAAATGAAAGGTGCTCATTTAAATACAAATGCCAAATTATGTGACTACAACCTTATCCTTTAGCACTGATTTAGGCTAGAATCCTAAATCACCACTTACCTGGGAACAAGCACTATTTCAATGGAACCTACTTCTGATTAGATGTGGTTAGGATTGTACTGTTAGTCCTGGAATTTAGATTAAAATCCTATGCCTGTTTACATGGGAATAGGCCCCACTGATCTCATGTGATTTACTTCTGATTATACATACAGTGGTACCTCTGGTTAAATACTTAATTCGTTCCGGAGGTCCGTTCTTAACCTGAAACTATTCTTAACCTGAAGCACCGCTTTAGCTAATGGGGCCTCCTGCTGCTGCTGCGCCGCCAGAGCACAATTTCTGTTCTCATCCTGAAGCAAAGTTCTTAACCCGAGGTAATATTTCTGGATTAGTGGAGTCTGTAACCTGAAGCGTATGTAAGCCGAGGTACCACAGTATATACAATGGCTTGCAAAACTGAAAGTTATCATAGGGAATACTTTCTCAGAGGTAGTTTGATATTACATCAGGTCCAGCAACGTTCCTAAAGAGCCGGGGGCATTAAAGTTGAATGGAGAATGTAAAAGCCAAAGATTATATTGGCCATTTGAAACAATTTTATATAGAAGTTTTGGGATCTTGTTTCATCTGCTTTAAATAGTTTGATTCCTAATTATAATGCATGGATATCTACCAGCGCCTGGCCCACACATGTTGCATGCTTGCTTAGTTACCATTACTAAGATTAGGGATTTCATTACATCTTTATCAGCTCTCAGAGGATATGGTGCACCTAGAAATATTTAAACACTTTTCTGATTGGCAGACTCCAATGTTGAGTGAACCGGAAGGTCCCCAATATGGCACCCATGGACACCACAGTGCCCCAGTCAGGCTTCCTGAGGTCCCTTAAGAAATAGAGGTTTGGGGGTTGTTTGTTTCTGCTGAGTAGCTTCTTTTTATGGTCTGCATTTAATTTGTCTATGGGAGTGTGTAAGTGTTTTGCTTCTTTTTAGAAGGGTTCTGAGCATTGCCAGCTTTTCAGTAAAATCTCTCTCTCTCTCTCTCTCTCTCTCTCTCATGTGTACATAAATACACACACACACACACACACACACACACACACACATTTTAGATTTCCACATTTCTTCCTGAGCATATGAGGAAGAGTAATAGAACAGAAGGGGTCTAGGGTTATCATCTATAGTGGTGAGCCAGAAAGAGGGAGCAGGAGAGGGAGCTGGAAAAGCTAGCAGGAGAGGTAAATGTACAAGTAGAGTCAGAAGAACTATGTAAGAGAAAACAGGAGAGACCACAGTTTATATAAAACGAAATGAGTGGAATTCCGTAATGAGAGGGGGCAATGGAACCCTTCAAGTAAATTCTCCACCAGGGGATGCTCTGAGTACAGGGGATCACGTGGGGTTCTGAGGACCCCTGAGACCAGGAGCCTGAACGGAGTATGGTATACCTTCAGGCATGTGAATGAAATAAAGCTTCATCCCAATTTTTTTTCATGGAGAAAGAGGCTGTCTGAATGATCCTGCTCTAAAATATTTCAGATTTTACATGGGGCAAAAGGAGGAGACTGGGATGATTATCAAATTAGGAAATTGGATTTTTTATAGAGAGCTCTGCAGGTATATATTTTGTTATTTATGAAGCCACCCCATCTACGCATTAAAGTGGACAGAAAACCCCAGAGTATGAATGAGATCTTTGTCCATTTTGAAGCTGCCATTGGATCAGAGAAAATGTGTCCTTTGGCAAATTAGATGCATGAAAATGGACAAATATGAAGCCAGTCGGAGATTTGGATCACATTGCTAAAACAGTTTCATAGTAAACTGGCATAATTTGTCTAAATAGAGTGCAAAAAGAATGACATACCAGCCTGGTTCAATAGGCTAAGCCAAACCTTGGCCTAGAGAGCGTGAGGTCTCCCAGACAAGTGCACAGCTCCCTTGCTCTTCCCTGGTCCTTTTTGCTGCTGTACCACGCTAAGGTAAGCCAAGCTTTGTCTTGGCATCTCATCTGAACTAGGGCTCCTAGTGAGCTCACTCTTCATTGACCATGAGCTGGAACCAAGGTTTATGCTACAAGTCCCAAACCAGCTGTAAGATCCTCTCCAGGAGCCTGCATCATGCTCACATGGTCTCACTGGCCAGGCCAATGTGTGATAGCTCCTTCTGTATTATAAAGGAGAATGTATAGAGATGCATAAATTCTAAACATCTTCCAGGAAGGCTAAGGAGCAGCAGTTATAGTTCATTGTCGGGTATTAAAGAGATACATTTCCAAAAACTCTATTTATAACTGCTGTTTTCATGCAAAAGCCATTAACTTATTTTTGTTTGTTCCTTTAGCCTGTGGTCTCTTCTCTTGAACTTTTATTTGAAACACACCCTAACTGTAGCATAATATTTTTGTTATATATTCTTCAGATATAAACCACTGTTTTCATTAGCAAAGAAACTTTATGGTTGCATCTGCTGTCATGCTACTTAGAAATTAATTTATCCCAGATAACTTCCTTTCCCTTTTATTAACGTCTTGTATCTTGATCACTGTTGTTCGTAGAATAACATTTAGCCCCAACTTCAGACGCACAATTTGCCATTCATATTAATTCATAACTGATCACCTGTAAATAAGATAACTACTTAGTCTGCATGGCTTGAGCATCCTAGGGTAGCTAAGTGCTCCTGGAGACGAAGCCCCAAACTCTGCCCGCCGAAAAAGCTTGTTAATGGGTCCCACATGACAGAGCTATCAATTTTTTAGTATCGTATATACATGCTGTATCCATTATAACTTTCAGTTAGACCTAACTGTCCAGTAGCTTGCAAGGTTTTGCTTTTATTTTCACTCTGACATGCAGACAAAATTTAATAATGTGATAATGTAGCAAAAGTATGCCTCTGAAAAAAGGAAGGACGAACATGTGACAGTAAGAATATGGCTATCTTACAAGAGAGCTGAAAAGTCTCTCCCCCCCCCCCTTTGAACATTACTCAGTTTGTTTAAATGTGCTTTGTAAGCAATGATAACTTGTCATTTTATCATTGATCTGTCCTTTCTTCTATCTCGGAGGGATTCATTAAATAATGCATGCACCCCTGTGAATTACCCTTCTTCACTCTAGCATCCCTAGACCATTAGCCAAATATAGCAACACCAGCATCTTTCAACCCCTAGAAACCCTTTGGCTTTCATTTAATTAAATTATCCCATTATGAAAACTCTTATAATGAGATTAAATTTAATTATTTATTAGACACTTATTTGCACTAGGGAGCCTATCAATTATGCATGGTTGTGCTAAACATTTTTCAATCCATCACCTTTTCTTTTCATAGAAGGTGCAATTTATTAAGTGCATTTGAAGTACCATGACAATAGATATACAGCAAAAGGATGCAGGTCGTTGCAGTACAATTTAGAGCAAATTACATAGGAGAAAGGGGGGGGGAAGGAATTAATTTTCTCCCATATTTACAATGTTTTCTGATGCATGTATGAATGATATCATAGAGCAGCAGGGTTCTTTTTTTTAAAAAAAGGGTTGTATAATAAACTTTAGCCTTTCATATACTGCAACGTCAGTGGGCCAACAAGAAAAATAAAATTCCAGTTGGGCCACACTTTTGTACATTGCAGCCATGTTGATTACAATCGAAGCTCCTTTGTATAAGGCTGCAGTCTATGTTTGGGGGAAGGGAAATCTAGACACTGCAAAAGAAACTGCAATGAAGAAGCATTTATTCAGTGTGTTGGAAAAGCCTTATGATTTGAGAATATGTCCTACATGCCTATGGAATCAGCTGCATATGACGTCACACTCAATGAATGTGCAGGACAAAGCAGATGTAGCTAGTTCTCACACTGGGCAGCTAGAACTGTAGTAGTAAGAGCCCAACATAATGTGAAGAATGTAAATCTTCCAAAAAGGGAAGGATTCATCTTCCTTGTGGACACGGAAAAGAAGTCATTGGTTCCCATGCAATCCAGACCTTCCCTTTTATCGGACATTGTCAATACCCAATTAATTATTTAGCTGCCGTTCTGTGTTGCTGAAGGCAGGATTTCAAGAGAGCTTGTAATGCTTAAAATACATTGTCATCATTAGGTGACCTGCTTTTTCACTTCTACCAGTGGTTTCTGCATAGGAGAACAGTAGCGCGTGACAGGGGAAAGTTACAGTATAAATGAAAGTTGCAATAGGCATGTTGCTACAAAACATAAACAGACAAAGCTTGTTACTTAAATACTTGGGTGAGAGGGTTAGTTGCATCATTAAGACACTATGTTTAACCCGCTCTAAATCAACATATGCAAACAAAATTAATGAACAAAATACCTGCTGAAAATAAACTCCGTCAAAGGCATAGCAAACAGAAGTCTTGGAGAAAAGAATTTGAATATGCTAATCAATGCACAGTTTTTCCAACTCTGAAAATGTCTTGGTTTGTCAGTAAGGATATCTTGCTTTCTTCAGAGAACATGTGGAAGCAGACTTATGTATGCAGAGTTCATGTTGTTGTGTTTGGTGTCTGAATGTGCCTTTGCACCTGCATTCCAGTGCTCACCCCGAGTCCCACTGAAGTGGCTGGATGCCTCTTTTATATAAAGGTAAAATGTGCGGCCCCATCTATTGTTGCTACTAGAGCTAATTTGTCCATGTCCAGTCCTCTATGCTGTAGCACCCAGAGAGAGATGGGGCAAGCAATTGGACAGAGGCTCCCGTGCCCATTTTCTCTGAAGGTGGCACTGTGCGACACCCAGAGTGGGTGAGGTAGGAGCTGTTGCTACCTTCTCTTACTTCCTCACATCTCTCATCAACTACCAGAAACGGCAAGACTTGCAGCAAGAATTACAGGGGACCTTCCAGGAGAATTTCTGTTTGTCAGTGCCCTCGCCCACTGTGCCCACTAGGATCCTTTACAGCTGTGTTTTTCAGGCTGTCTACACACCACAGACACTTAAGGAACATCCTCCTGAGAACTATACTTTACTCTTCACAGAGCTATAATTCCCAGCACCCTCAACAAACTACAGCTCCCAATATTCTTTTTTTGGAGGGAGGGCATGCAGGCAGCCTCAAACTATCAGCTGGGACCCACCAATGGGCCACTTTCAGGTGAGTCTCAAGTGCCACAGCCTGCACAATGTCTCCTCATTTGCCTGCCTTACCCACTAGGTGTGCCATAGTCGTTTGGTTGGGACAATGCCAGCACCAGCAACTCTTTGCATGCTGAGTAAAAGTGTCTGAGAAGCATAGGAGCTGGGCAGGGTAGGGGAAGGAAGGCTGCCCCTTTCTGAAGTAAAAAGAGGCAATGTTGGGAAGAAATCAAATAAAAAGATTAGCATTTACTTTTTATTTATTAATAACAGAAATAGAAAGGGAAGATTATGAGATCTTGCTTGTCACAAGGAAAATGCAGTGGCAAATAATGTAGCTATTTCAAAACAAATAGATTACTGTCGCTAGAAAGTGATGTTAGTGCCTGCAAGCTGATTATACCAAACTCTACCTCCATCTGCCACCATTTTGTGACTGGTGGGCCTATGTAATTTTCAGCTAAGTGGGCCTTGTGGGTAGAAAGTTTGAGAGCCCCTTTTTACTATCTCCAGTGTAAGGCAAGGGAATGGAGGAAGGATGGCTATTTACTGTTTTCTGTCTGATTGCCTCTTTTCACTAGCAGCAGCTGCTGATCGGCTGCTTTTCCTCCAAGTGAAAAGTGGTAATGTTAAGCATCCTTTAAAAAAAAGAAAGAAGTGTGCTTAATGTGCAGCTTGACCCTGACATTGGCCAAAGGGTATCTTCCTGTAGCCTTTCAAATGTGCATATTAAGAAGCTATATGCACAGATGTATGCACACATCTATAATGGGCACAGACTCATATGGCAGGATAGAGTGGTGTGGAGCCAAAGGTTCAAACTTACTCTTGAGAATTTTGACTGAATTTTCATTCCAAGGTCAAAAAAAGCAAGACAGTGTCAGAATTAGCTAAAACAGCATCAATCATTTAGAAACCTATTCAGAGAGCTACTTACCAGTAAGGTGATATGTCTCTGCAAAACACAATTCTTTGCCTTACATTTTGCATTCATTCATATGGGTGCTGCGTGTATCTAATCCCTTTGCTTTTTAAAATTAATTTGTTTACTTTAAAAAGAAAACAGCTTTTCTGCACATAATTTCCAGTGAGGGAACTTTATTACCCTCCTTTGGCTTTTCTCTACTCACGGCTTCCTGGTCACAGAAAAAGGTAGCTATCAGGTGCTATGATCTCAAATAGGTGTTCTAAAAATGATTGGGGAAATTTGAGGGTGCCTCGGTTTTATATAACATGTAAAATATCAATTTATCAATGACATGTGCTAGTATTTTTAAGCATAGATAGGTGTTGAGGGTTATATCCATGTGGATATTATTACATTTGTTCCAAATAGATTTATTACTAGGAGATCATATTGGTTGGGATTCAACACACAAAAATAAATAACATGGATCTAAAACTGGCTAAAACCTAACTCCCCCCCCCCCCCCCCGTGCTAATATGAAGGGTCTAGCTGCACATACCCATTTACAATGCCCTTGTTGAAGCCATTTTACAAAGTGCAAGATTGCATCAGCCATATCTTCTCTGGGATTTGACTCAATGCCAGCACACTGTATGAGTTCTTCAGCATCAGGAAGACCGGCCTGAAAGAACAAGATTCATAGCCTGCTTCTCTGTCCCCTCTCTCTTTTTGAAAATAACACTGATCCTATGAGGGCATTTGAGATGTGCAAACATTTCAGGACTAGTGAAAAACTGAACCGAATAGGACCCATTTCTAGTCATTCTTAAATGAATGACAAGTAGAACAAATGGGTAAATACGGCAAATGTTAGATCCCAGACACAAGGAGCCCTGGGATGTGTTGTTCTCCAGATTTTTGATGTTAAGGACTCTGATGCTGAGGACATTTCCCAGAGTCCCTGAAAAATGTTGATTTTGCAGCATTTGGAGCACCAGAGGGAAGGGAATGAGCAAAAGTCTTGCAAAGAACAATGAAGGTGCATCTGGAGGCTATCTGGAGATGCTGAAGTATGATGCTCCGAGTCAGGATGGAATCCCCTTTATAAAGTTTTGCTAAGTCACAGTTAAGGTGAGGGGTCTGAGCTGTCCGCAGGACTTCTCCAGTATTGAGTCATACAACCCCCAGTGGCAGCAGCATCCCTTTTAGCCTGGGAGCTCTCCTAGGTCCTAGAGAGTTCCGTCTATGCTACTATCTTATGCACACCATACATTTAAAATACATTTTTAGGAAAGTTTTTAATATTTAATGCTGTATTGTTTTTAACACTTGATTGGGAGCCACTCAGAGTGGCTGGGGAAACTCAGCCAGATGGGCGGGGTATAAATAATAAATTATATTATTATTATTATTATTATTATTATTATTATTATTATTATTATATTTAAAGCACACATACACCCAAGAATCCTGGCAACTGTAGTTCATCCATCACAGAGCTACAACACCCAGCATCCTTAACAAATTGGTTTCCAATATTTGGGGTGGAGGATGTATGGAAGCCTTAATCTAACTTCCTGGAATCCAGTCTGTTGCTTGATGCCCGGTGCTGAATCACACCAGTGTCTCACAGGCTCTCTACCTGGTCAGTTAAAAAAATAGACAAGTTAATAAGACAGGGAGGAAATATTGTCTTGTTGCTGTGAAAAAGAAACATTTCAAATCAGTTAGGGTTGCTGTGTCTGCTGAAAATGGGATCTCCCATCCCTAGCTATAGGGGAATTAGCAGAAATAGGCTCCTTCCTGTGTTCATCCAGCTGGAGTCTGTGCTGGATTGTATTCCCTGCTGTGGGTGGAAGGGCAATTCAGGATCTAACCCTTAGCTTATCTGCTTGACTCAAAATGGACGATGATGGCCAAGCCATTATGGCGAGCAACTACACATGGACACCGCACCAATTAATTTTTACAGGCATCTGCATAGCATTCTGTGCATACATGACGGGTCTATTGTCACACACCCATGCCTTCACTCTGTTTTGAGCAGATGAGTTAAAAAAATCCACCACATTAACAGGATGCAACTTTATTCCTTACATTATTTATGCAAAACAAGTGGCAAGATGCCCGAGGCTTTATAACAATACCTCATTAGTTACAATCAATGTAAGCACCTCTGTATTGCTCGCAATTATGAATCCTGTTACTTTATGATCTGCTCAAAATATCTCTAAATAATACAGTAGAAGCATAAGTATCTGTTGTTTATGCTTGGCTTCTTTCAGTAGCATATTATCATAATTACTCAATTGCCCAATATAAGTGAAAATATAATCTTAATTTTGCTTGTTTTACGGACTGAAGATGTAATTCAGGATAATTTAAGCATTTGTGCTTCTGACTGAGTACCAGTGTACAGTTTGTATATAGGGTATACCTCTTGCAACTTTTTTCTCAGAGTAGCACTGGACACTTTCTAAGTTTAGAGTATATGCTAGTTGAAAAGGAAAATGTTTGTGTTAGCTACAATTATTAAAAGATAGTTTTTGTTGGATAATTAACCAGTTCCCACTTTTAATCACTTTTAACTGTTTTTCCGAGAGAATCTCTGTTAAAGTGAAACGCTGATATCAAACCAGCTGAGTTTTGTTTGTCTTCAGTGTGACTAAATTAGAACTCAGCTCCAAAACTGAAGCAATTGATGACTCAGCTGATCTAAAACCATTGGATTTCATCTACTGATTGCCACTTGCTCTGCATCAGAGCCCATCGGTCCATGGGGAGAAATAATTTTCAGAAAATGCTGACTGTTAATGCATAGAGGCGTGGAGCAGATGACTCAATGATCCCAAACATTCAGGATTATTTACTTAATTTCTTTATTTTCAAGATGTCTAGACCACCATTCTGACCGAAATTATGCAAGGCAGTTTACAATAACGTGAAATCAATAACAATAAAAATCAAGACATATGACCACAATATAAAACATCACTCTCAAATGACCAAAACGATAACGCAGCACCTGCCAATAAACCCATACCTGTCACAGTCAAAATATGAAAAGGGTGGTGGAATAAAAATGTTCATTGCGTGCCAAAAGCTATAAGTGAGCTGGTCTAGCAAGCCTCCTGGGAGGGACAGTTTCAAAGCGGCAGTAGCATCATGGAAGAAATCTTGCTTTTTGATTGATCCTAAAAAGGTCTTGCTGAGCAGATTGTCAGCACCTCAAGTGCTTGCATGGCAGAAGACATTCAAGGTTTGCTTGCTCAGGTCATTTAATGGCAAAGTGAAAAACCAGTGCAGCCGAACAGGAATGTAAGTATTTTGGAAGCTGCCAAATAGTGTTGGAACAGTGGTCCATCTTGCTTAGTATTGTTTATCCTGACTGACACACAATCTCCAGGGTTTCAGACAGCAGTCTTACCCATCCCTTCCTGCAGATGCCGGTGGTTATTCAGCATGTGACCTTCTGCATGCTCTGTTACTGAGGACCAAACTAGGTAAAGGTAAAGGGACCCCTGACCATTAAGTCCATGACCGACTCTGGCGTTGCAGCGCTCATCTCTCTTTATTGGCCGAGGGAGCCGGCGTACAGCTTCCGGGTCATGTGGCCAGCAGGACTAAGCCACTTCTGGCGAACCAGAGCAGCACCCGGAAACGCTGTTTACCTTTCCACCTGAGCGGTACCTATTTATCTACTTGCACTTTGACATGCTTTCAAACTGCTAGGTTGGCAGGAGCAGGGACCGAGCAATGGGAGCTCATTCTGTCACGGGGATTCGAACCGCCAACCTTCTGATTGGCAAGTCCTAGGCTCTGTGGTTTAACCCACAGCGCCACCCGCATCCTGAGGACCAAACTAGGTTGGTGTTAAATATGTCTTTGCACAGGGGGTTGGACTAGATGACCCAACTCTACACTTTATGATTTAATGTGCACATTTTTATTTTAAAAATGCAGATATAAATTGCTGTGGGATGATAATTATCCGCATTATAGCAGGTACTGCAGTCCTGACAAAAAGTGCTTCTTCACTGCTGCTGCTATTTGCATTGAGAGGAAGTCCTCCACTGGCACTAATATTTAAGTAAGTGGGATGTAACTGCTGCTGTTGAATTATGGGAAGGGGGATGAAGGAAGGAAGGCCCCAATTTTATTTTGTGATACCTGTCCTAAGCAGCTGCTTTTAACAGGGACAAAGTGGGAGGTGATTTGGCTAAAGCTGGGGATATCAGATGGTCAGACTCGTGGATTTCATTAAGAGCCCAGTGACATTTCCCCAATAATTCAAAAACTCTTACTGTTTTGTTTTTTTACACTCATACATACATAAAATCAAATACGTTAACCATGTTGAATTGATAGTGTGCATATTTTTTTAAACTATCTTCAAAGATACTGTATGTGAAAATAGCAAAGAGGTGAGGTTTTCATTCTGCAGCCTTCCCAGTAGCCTATGCTTCCTGAAAGCCTCATGACGTCCACTGCTGGACTTTCCTGTAAGCCTGTCTACCTGTGTTTCAGATGGCCCTCTGTTAGTGCTGTTGTTGAGAGTGGAGTCTTTTCACCGTTAAGGAAATCATTGCAGAAAGTGTTTTTGTCTTTCTTTAAAGGTAAAAGAGAAGTGTTGGCAGGCTGCTAGCTGCAAGTGCCTGGGAGGCATTTCGCTCCAGTATTGACTATGGTTTATTTTGCAATAAAAGCAAGGATGCTGCTGGATGCCTGCCTGGTGGAAATTGGTCACCTCGACTGAGATGATGTTGCAATTCACATGCACAGGACCTCAGGCAATGAAACCCTGTCAAGCCAGTATTACAATAGGGCATCGCTCCAGAGAGGAGGCCGGTCTAAATTTAATTTAATCATGCTAACTAAAGAGTGCATAACACTATTGGCCTCCACAAAAGAAAACTCTGCAGGGTGGGGTCCCCATCCTGTCAATAAGTGCATAGTTACACAAGAAAGGCTGCCCAGGAATTACACCTCCCTATAGCAAATCAATTTGGGAATTTGCTTCAGAGATTTTGTTTAGGGCAGTATATAAACACCAGGCTTCTCAGCCAAATTCTTCAGTTTGCTGCTTGAAACCACTCGTACTGAAATCACTTTATTTCAGCATGGAACTAGGGGACTGATTCCATTCTCTTCTGCAGCTTTTCCTCAACTACCTCCAGTTTTCTGCCTGCCTGGATCCCTACTTGTTGGTGGTCCTTGTTGGTGGTCAAGAGTCCTTTTAAGGGCTCCCTTTCAGTTGCTGCATCTCTGGATCCTAGCTTGCTGAAGCAGAAATCTTTACTCCTTGTTATCAGGCATCACTGTACTTCCTTTTCGCACCTACTAAAAACAATTTAGTTTTGCCAAGTCTATCCAGATATGTAGAATGTTGACGTCCTACACCTTCCTTATAAAGAGCGGTGCCAACTCTCTTTGGCTTATTCTTCTCCCTTCTCCCTGTTGCTGTCCTATGCCCTCAGCTTGACTGAATATGGTATATGCTTCCATTCAAAAGAGCAACAGGGGTCTCTTCAACCTGGCACATCCCCACTCCGAGACAAAAGTGTGGTGGGTTCTTATCTGAGAGATGATGTTTGCAGATGACGCAGCCTTGACAGCGCACTCCAAGGAAGCTCTACAGAGACTCGTGCCCAAGCCTGCATGTAGTTCGGGCTCACCATCAGCCTGACAAAGAGCTGATCACCAGCACTCCACACATCAGCATTGGTGACTGCTCTCTGAGCAGCCCATTCTTTTAAAAAACACACCATTGCCTTACACAGACCTCTTGTTACTCACCCATCTTTCTCCTATGCCTTGTGTATTTGTTTGCTTCTTGTGTCTGCATGTTAATGTAGTACTAGTTAGATTTACCTAATCCTCTCAGTCCAAAGAAGTATGTGTGTACACACACATATAGTAGCCTCATTAAATGTGTGGGTGGAATTCAATGCAGTGCTAAGTGGGGTAGGCGTAAGTAGAACAATTATTACTGCAGAGTACACTAGAACAGGGACGCGGGTGGCGCTGTGGGTTAAACCACAGAGCCTAGGGCTTGCCGATCAGAAGGTCGGTGGTTCGAATCCCTGCAATGGGGTGAGCTCCCATTGCTCTGTCCCTGCTCCTGCCAACCTAGCAGTTCAAAAGCATGTCAAAGTGAAAGTAGATAAATAGGTAGCGCTCCAGTGGGAAGGTAAATGGCGTTTCTGTGCACTGCTCGGGTTCGCCAGAAGCAGCTTAGTCATGCTGGCCACATGACCCGGAAACTGTACGCTGGCTCCCTCGGCCAATAAAGCGAGATGAGTGCCGCAACCCCAGAGTCGGCCACGACTGGCCCTAATGGTCAGGGGTCCCTTTACCTTTACATAAGAACACTGGATAGCAAATCAGATCATTGGTCCCTCTAATTCAGTATTGCCTAAACCAGGCACTCCAAAACTTGGCCCTCCTGCTGTTTTGTGACTACAACTCCCATCATCCCTAGCTAACAGGACCAGTGGTCAGGGCTGATGGGAACTGTAGTCCAAAAACAGCTGGAGGGCCAAGTTTGGGTGTGCCTGGCCTAAACTGACTTGCTGTGCGTCTCCAGGATTTCAGGTGGAGACATGCCCAATCCTACCTGGAGATGACAGGGATTGAACCTGCAACATTTTGCATACAGAACATGTGCTCTACCACTGACACACAGCTCCTCTCCTTTGTAGTCCACGCTGAGATATGCTGGCTAGTCTAAGATCAGCCACCGCGTTGCATAATCAAATGGAGATTATGCAGGTCTTCCTGGATTTAGCACACTACACGAAACTGTGGTTCTTCAGACATTTTCACTAGTACTAGCATGCATTTTGGCATAGGGCCCCATGCTACTGTAAACTAGAAAAATATGGGCTTTAAACAAAGTGAGTAAATACTGTATTAGAAACTGGGCTAAATTACCCCCTTAATATTGCTGAATGAGTACTGTGCTGTATAAAGCAAAGTTATCGAAAGTTTCACGTTTTAATCTGTAATTTTAAGTTCTGTTTAGTTTTCCCCTGCCTAGGAGTTTCTGTTTGGGAATGAATTCATATCTCACTGGCCAAGGAAAGAAAGTGAACAGCCTTCCGATTAGGCCTCAGCTAATTGGAGCTCAATAGATCAGCCAGCAGGGGATGACATGATAGCAGCACTACTATTATCCTTCTCCTTGCTTCTCAGTGTTTTCCTGAGGTAACTTGAATCCTAGACAGTCTCTATCAGCACGGTTAACAGCTTTTATTTTACAAATGCTAGAGGAAATCTCATTTCCACTTGTAGTTTGTCGTTTTATTTAGTCTTGTTCATCTAAACTAATACCCTGCAAGAGAATAAAACTCCATTCTTCAAGGCAGAATCCCTGATTTTTATGATACCTCCTGAAACTGGTTTTATAGAAACATAAAAACAATTCACATTGATTATAGGAAAGGACATGCCATTTAGAATTCTTAAATGGACCCATTTGCAAACAAAATGAAGACACTCATATTTGGCAAAAATAATAATCATTTCCATATAATTTATTTCATATTCTGTCATATAAACTTATTGAGTTGGCAAAATGGATGGGGATATGACTGAAGCAAAAGAACTGGGAATATAATTGAAGGTCAGTATAAATATACAAATAATCCCCCCCCCCCCGCCCTGGAATTTATGTCACCTCATTCTCAACTGCAAAATAAATTTCCAGGTAAATTTTGTTCTGTTTGTTGTGCCTGAAAAAAGCAGTTTCTCATAACAGGGTTAAATCTTTATTTAATTCTATATAATCTGAAATGGCTGGGGGTTAATAGAAGGCTATATTAATAGAACTGTCTCTTGAGTGCTTATTTATTATTTTGTCTAATTTTTAGTACCATGAAAGTATGGTACTAAATAAGATCTTAACCTTTGTTTACATTTGAGCTGGAAAAGGTACCTCTTTTAAGTATTTGATAAAACAAACCAAAGCTGTTGCTTTTATTACCAAATAACACACGGTCCAGTTTCCTCACCTCCCAGAGAACTAAAGTAAAATTCAGCGGCTTTAGGCTACTTGATCTCTTGCAACCGTAAGTTAAGGAAAGGTTTTTTCCCCTCTCTCTGTCTCTCTCTATTTTTTTAATATAAATGTTTGTGTGTGTGTAATATATATGTATATGTATAAATGTACTGTGTACAGGTTGTATACTTACTGACATTGCTTAATTTAAGCCTCAAGAATGCAAATACTCCTCAGTGTGTTTCCAATAGCAATGTGATTGTAGTGTTCTGTGGATTAAGTTACCAACCCTTTGAATTCTGACCTTCAGTCTAAAACAGCTTTAGAGGTTACTCTTTTTCCGATTTGTGAGACTGAAGAAAAAGAGCTAATGCTGCTGGAACGAAGGAGGAGGGGTAAAACTTTGAAGCTGCTGGATTCCTCCACCCCTACCATTGTTCTCCAATTATAACTCGTTAGATTTTCATTATTATTAAAAAATTTAAAGGAGAAATTTCAGCCACTGTGCAATCATTACACTTTAACTCTGAGATTAAATCCTGCTTGCATTGACTTTGGTTGGAATTTTGACATTGTATTCAATGGCAAACTAATGGATCTCTGGTAAATACAATTAAAATAATATTACGTATATGATATGAAGTATTGAAGTGAGTCACTACGGTTAATTGGAGTTAGCCAATTAATAGGTGGGGGGAAGTATATAGCAAGTGATCCATCTAACTATACTTTTAATTCAGACATCCTCCTTTGTCATTTACAGTTGACACTTCTACAAGATGGTGTTGTTCATCCACCCCAAAACAAACAATAACCAGGCATGAACTATCCAAACTGAAATGATTGGTTGCAATAGCAGCAAATTAAGCATGTGCTTTTCTCCACCATGTGCTGCAATACAGACTACACTGAAAGATCAATGACATTGTTGCGTTGGATCTGGGTTGTGTGGTTGTGCATCTCCCCCACAAGCCCCACAATCTGATTCAGAGCCTGATTCAGCTATTTATACCAGCCCTAACTCGGGGCAATCAGGATCCAGCCTGACCTGGCGCATAGATCCAAACCACAGTGGAGGAAAAAACAAATCAGCTGAAATGCCATTGACTTGGAATGGAAAACCAAAACAGCCATAACTTTCTTTGTTTTTAACTTTGGTGCATGGACTTGGGATATACGGTTGCCCCTCAAGAAGGGATTATTCCTCTCAAATTTCAAAATGGGTAGTTCCAGGTGTGGGTGTGGGTGTGGGTGTATTCAAATTAAAAATACACTCATGTATGTATTATTGCATTGCATGTGTGCTGCTTGTGCACTTACTGTGTACAATATAGGTAGGCAAACTAAGGCCCAGGGACTGGATCAGGCCCAATCACCTTCTAAATCCGGCCCGCAGACAGCCCAGGAATCAGTGTGTTTTTACATGAGTAGAATGTGTCCTTTTATTTAAAATGCATCTCTGGGTTTTTTGTTGGGCATAGGAATTCATTCATTTTTTTTTCTTCCAAAATATAGTCCACCCCCCACAAGTTCTGAGGGACAGTGGACCAGCCCCCTACTGAAAAAGTTTGCTGGCCCCTGGTGTACAATGTACTCACAAGACTTACACACACAAAAGTACTAATAAACGGGAGGGTGGAAACAAGAGAATGGGCCTTTTCTGCAGTGGCTCCCCATTTGTGCAATGCTTTCCCTTTTAGGTGCCAGGAGAAAATGTCCCTCTTTAACCAGGCCTTTGGCTGATTGACACCTAAGAGACAGAACTTATTAAAAGAGAGGTGAGCTTGCTGCATTTTGACACCACCATCCCTCTGTCCAAGCACTGTGATTGGAGAGTATTTGGTGAGATTCTAGCCCTGGATTGGAACCCTTCCTCTCCCCACCCAGCATTCTTCTTATATGGCGTGCTTAATAATTACAGCAGTGGAGACTGTCTAGCTTTAGAGATACTAATATTTAGTTTCAGACTGGCACAAATTGTTACAAATTTATTCGGGCACATGCAACCCACTCTGTGGTGCTTTGTAGCTGTGTCAATCTGATCCAAATTTGGCACAAATCTATACAAATTGGCTGGTTCAGTTTGTATTTGGACAAATTGGTTGCACAGCCTTGAATTGCCTCCAGGGAAGAGTATTGTAAGCAACACTCTTGGAAATAATAATTAATGAAATGTATGGCATGGGCGACAATGTACTTGTCTGAAATAGCTGCCTAACTCTTTCCTTGGTGAAAAAAGAAAACACTTTAGGCCACCAAGTACAATTCAGTCCATGTTAGACACTTAAAAATACAATTGACTTTAATGACAGTTAAGCATTTGCTTAACACTCTCTGAAATTAATGACTGAATTCCAGAAAACTCTGTATTACAGTATAATCTTGTGCATGTTTACTCAGAAGCCTCATTAAGTTAAATGGGACTTACTTCCAGATAAGTGCATATAGGATTGCAGCCTTAAAAGTACTTAGCCTTGGCTGCACTACACACATTGCTAATTTTTATTCAATTTTACAAAGAAAAATAATCTTTTTTATTGTTGATTTCAAAGTAATTTTTAAAAGGCTAGCTAACATTTCATAACCACATGCATGCAAAACTTCTGTTTTTATAGTTTTGGTGAAGGCCAAGGAGCCAATAAAGTATTGGAATAGATCTGATTATTCTAGGAAGTATAATTCAATCTGTTGTTTTTCACACAATTAAATGTATTTGGAAGCATATACCCATAATAATTATGATCTAGTCACAAAGTGTGCTTATTATCTGTGTTGAGTGCTTTATTAAAATGAATAACCAAATTACCGTCAACTCATGTAGCAAATGATTATTATATTATGTTTTCCCCCTCTCATATTGAGAATGCATTAAAATGTTAATATAAATCATTATCAACAATGTTTTGTATGGAGCCTATAATGTTCCTGATCTGTTTTCATCTTGGTCTTACAGTCATTTAAGTAGTGTACAATGCTTGGTTCAGGAGCTTTAGACCCTAGTGGAACTATGCAAAAGAATAAAGTTACTTAACTGAATCTGTGTGCTCTGAACTGGATTTTATTGTTCATTATTAAGTGACTTCTACGGTGACACAAACATTGTGTTTGAGAGAACTAGTGCTTTTAAAGCTAATAAAAGATGTTTTACTTGATGGAATTACAATGGCGTGACACAGACAATACCTACAGACTCCAAGAGCATTGTTTTGATATCGGGTCACATTATAGTGAACATACAATGAGATAGCCATGCCTTCTCAACCTCAAAACTCTACTGCAGACAGTGGCTTGCACATTTTATCACTAAATCCCAGTGAGCCTTTTCCAATAACTAGAGTTCCTTGTCCCCCTTCTCCTCAAGTGTAAGTAAAGAGCTGTCAGTTGCCAGAGATCTTGCTATTATTACAAGCATAGAGCCAGGTAGACAGATCTAAAAAGAAGGAAACAATAGATCTACTACATGGAGTGTTGGTGTATTTTAAGATTCCCAGAGAAAGACCCAAGGAAAGCCACAAACTGCTGCCTAAACTACATGAAAGGCCATCTTTCCCCACATGAACTTTCCTATTATAATTTTCCTTGGAGGCTCTTCTTCAGGTCTCATTATCATTAAAGGAAATATGGGTGGTGAAACTTGTATTTTGTGATGCCCAGGTTATAGAATTGTTTCCCAAGAAGATTCATCTGACACAAAGCCTCATTTTTAGAGGTTTTAATGGATGCAACCCACTCTGAAAGTCTTTTGACTAAAAAGTAGGTTGTCAAGAATTCTAAATTAATTAATTAATATAAAGCTAGGACTGGGCATCTGTGGCTCTCTAGGTGTTGTTGGATTAAAGCTGCCAGCATCCTTGACCATTTGCCATGCTGGCTGAAGCTGATAGGAGTTACAGTCCACAGGTTCACTAACCATGATATAAAGAATTTCTTCCTTGGCTTCTAACACCAAAAACCAATGTTTTTGGTGAAGCACACAGTCTCCTGTATTACACTGATTAGGATAGGGTGAGAAGTTGCAAATGAAGATGAGAACCACTTTCTTGACCAATCAAGGTGCATCCAAAATCTGATGCAGAGCTATTGCTTTTGCTTCCTTTTGTTAACTGCATTGGCATATGTGCAATTATGGTTCTATACACATGATCTGCCTTGGTGGATCAAGATACGTAATTTAGGAACAGAGAGTAAAGATTCAAACATCAAAACTATGGGTTCATAGAATCATAGTTGTAGCCAACATTATTCATATTCAGAATGAGATTACTCATGTCTATTAATTTCAGTGGGTCTACTCTGAGTATGATTCACACACACACATTCTGACATGTATTTCTGACTAGGAGAGTCAAGATCCATTATGCACAGTAGAGTTGGAAAAGCAGTTTTTTGATACAGCTTTGAGGGCTTCTGTTCAAAGATAATAATAAAAAAAATAGAATATCACACTGGGAATGTGCAATCTTTTGAAGGTGTTTAAATCAGCTCCTTAAGATGAGTGAGAGGGAACTAATTTGTAACATTTGCATACTGCAAGATTTGCATTCCAGTACATAGTTACCAGATTCTGTTAAACAAGGACTATTTATGAAGTAAATTGCTCTTTAAGGATTTCAGAGATGGCAGGATATAATTTGAAGATGCCTTAAGCAAATGTATTGCCTTCGTTTCACCTTTTGCAAGTGATGCAAAATGCTGCTAAATATCAAACTCTTCGGCTTTCGAAATTCGTTTGCTGAGATTTGCAGGAGAGGACCAACTTCTGTGTCTGTTGGGAAGGACATACAACAGGGCCTTCTTGGTTGTGGGGCCTGCTCTATGCTTTCCTTTCCTAGAGGAGCCTGCTAGAGTTCTTCCCTGTAGATTTTTAAGAGTCAGGTGAAAACTTCTAGTTCAAACCAGCAGTTGGCATGTGATTTGAATTTTTTAAAAAAACTTTTCTCTTCTATATTTATTGATTAATGTTATTTTACTATGTCTTATGAGTTATTGTGAATGGCTTTGAAAATTTCTGGATTGGAGGGTGGTTTAAAAAAATTGACACCATTTGACTTTTTTATTGCTTTATTGTATTTTGTATTTTTTTAACAAAACAAAACAAAACCCTAGCTATGTCTCCTCAGGAGGAGTCTTCTCCAGTAACATGTCTGAAAATTTATTAGACAAATAAATAATAAGCATATCAGTGGGATTTTAGAATGCTTTTTTCAGACTTCTCAAGCTTAAAAGGCATATAAAGAAATAATTTCCATTGATATTAGTAGAAGAGCATGTCCTTGCTTGGGATCACAGGCTATAAAGTTTCAGGATCATTGTCCAACACCTTGATCTTAAATGCATGTGTTGGATTAAGTCCTACTGATATTAATATAATTTAGTGCCAGATAAGTTGCATGCAAGAACTGTGAATTGCAGAGGGTTGATTGGACCTTGGTGACATTAAGAGCAGAAACAATGTATGAAAATCAACACACTTCCCTATGCAGAACCCAGGAATCTGCTCATATAAAGTCAAGAAGGGCGCTTCACATAATATAAATAAGGCTCATAGTGAAATCAAACAGAGCTTATTTTACCCTTGCTGAAAAATTGGCCTCCAATAGCAAATCTGTGGTTTGTAAAGTACATTTAAAAAGGAATGCTTATGCTGAAACAGGTATTTTTTCAGATTCTACTGGCATTTTGTCAAATAATTATATACAAATAGTCAGATCAGGAGTTTAACACAGACCTACAAAGCTATGATCCTTTATATCTCTACTCGCTGTATGAAGTATGAATGAATGCTTTACTAAAGGATTATTAAAATGTTCACCAATGAATATCTTGCAAATCCAAGGTAGATTAGTCTTTCCAGACTTGAATATATCTATCTTGTACATATAATTAGCTACTTGTCTGTCAACCACTGTAAATACATATTTGAGTATAAATGATTTTGACATTGGATACATTCAGACTGAATTCATCGTGTAACCTTCAAATGATTTCAACACAAAATTTAAGCATGGAAAGCAATTGCTTTAGTATCTATTGTAAAACCTATGAAAGAGCAATTTGATACATGACTACTCAGAAGTAAGCCCCACTGAGTTCAGTAAAACTTACTCCCATGTTAGTGTATGTAGGCTTGCAGCCTTAATGTAGTTAATAAAACTGTATCTTTGGCGGGGGCGGGGGGGGGGAAGAGACTGGGTTAGTATTGTATTTGTATAGTAGAAATATATCAGGCTTGGTACATTGCCTCACTTTTTTATTCTTTGCATATTTGCAAAATTATTTCCAGCAGTTGTGTGTTTCTGGGGAAGAAAGCAAGGTTTAATAGTTATCTACATACAATGTGTACCAACTTTTCTAATGTTTTCATTTTAACAGTGTGCTGGAGAAACAAATTTATGCTGATAAACATCAATAACATATTCTTTTAACAGATTGCTTAGAATGAAAATAAAGCCCAAAGCAATGGCTATTCCTTGTGTCATAGTAAGTATAAGGATTTCATTTTTGTAAAATCTTGCCTAATAAAATTAAAATATTGCAAATAAATTTATTTCTAGTGCAGTTTAATGAACCATTATAAAGAACACTTTGAGTATGACGTTTAAGCGATATAAAGAAGGCAAGCATCTCTGTTTATACTGGCTCCATTAACAGATCCAATAGAAATATGTGGATTTTGACCTTAACCTTCCATATATGGTAGGTGTCTATCCCATGATTTTTTATTTTTTTGCCAGCGCTAAGCAAATAGAGACCCTTGGTGTATCAGCTTAAGACTGTTAGGCACAACTTTTTTGCTTGGTGGAAAGTTTTATTGATATTCTTCAGAATGTGTATCAGCTGGACATTGCAGCCAGAAGGTATTTTCTATTTATGAGAGTTGTTTTCAATCACAAAGTTTGTTAATGGAAGGTAAGGCTATACTCAATATATGATAACAGAGTCTGAAACAAAATTATGAATGTGAATCGGAAACCAGCTAGGGCATTTGAACTTGTATAAGTAAGTTATGTGTACAATTCACAGTGTTTATCTTGTGAGAAAATTATTTGTATTGTGGAGGAGGCTGTGCTTATTTATAAATGTATATCTTATGGTGAGATTGGTTTAAATAGCTCAGGATAACTCTGTTATTGTGGGTGGGGGGCAGTGCTTCTCTGGTGATGTGTAGTTCGATTTTTTGAAGAATGGTAATTGTATTAAAATATCATTCTTTTAAAAAGACGATCAGTTACCAAAAATATTCCCACTAGATTCTTTCCTAGCTTGAGTTTTTATGTTTACAAAGAACAGATAAAAACACAATTAATGTAAAAAGACACTGTGCACCACCAAGTATGAATAAGGATGAGGTGCAATTGCTCTAAAAATGAAATCCAAGTCGAAGTGTGTTTAAATGATTCATTTTGCCCACCATCATTTGTATCTGCACATTATGAACTGTTGAAAGGTTTGTGGTTATCGTGTCAGATTGCTTGATGTTGGCACAGGGCAGGGTTTAGTGTAGGTTAAATATTTCTGAACTGACTTTTTATGTGGATATTTTTGCCCCTTTCCTTACGCAGCAGAGGACGAATCTGCTACGCGCGCCCAAGTCAAGTTCAGACGTGAATGTTGCGTGATATTATTATTATTATTATTTTTGTAAAGAGTGGACTCGATCGTCCCCTTCCTTATGGAGCTTCTCCCGGCTGGATCCCGCGTTTTGTCGTCCGCTTCGGGCTTCTCGTAAGAAGCCTCACTTAAAAGAAACTGCCCCGTTCAGAGGGGCTTAAATCCGCCGCCCCCCCCCCCCCAATATCCCCCAAGGCTCTCGGCTGAGGAAAGCTAATTATGCTCTCTCTTGCTCGGAAGGTGGAGAACTGGCTTTCCCGTGCCTCTTCTCCGAAGCTATAAATGGTTTGGTGGTGATGGTGCCTCAGAAGCAGCAGCAGAGAGAGAGAGAGAATGAGTGAGTGAGAGCAATCTCGCGCGCTTCTTGACAGGGCGCGCTCGGGCCGCATTCTTCCCCCACAGCTGTTTATTCGCATACCGCGGGATCCTTCATTTGCATACCCAAACTGCTCGCCAGCAAAGGTTTGCCTCTGAGGCAAGCCAGCCCAGGGCTCTCTCGGTTCGATTGTGTTAGCATTTATTTATTTTTTAAGGACAAGAGAATAGCTGTGGTTTGCATTACAAATAAACAAAAGGGGGAGAAGGAAAGAGAAAGAGAGAGAGAGAGAGAGAGAGAAGCCTCGAGGCAGACCTACAAGACTGGGCAAAAAAATAAAATATAAAACCACCTATATGGAGAGGGGGAAGAGATGAAGATTGGGCTGCTGCCGCTCCTTTGTCTGCTCAGCCTCCCCACAGATAATATCTTCGGCCGCCTTCGCTGAGGAGCCGAGCGGGAGAGAGAGAGCGCGCGCGCCGCGGCTTCTTCCCGAAGCGGCGTTTGAGCGGGAATTTCGGAGCGGCGGCGGCGTCCTCCTCAGAGCTGGGTGCTGCCGCTGCCGGAGACGGGCCCCTCGGTGCCACTTCCGACTTTAAGCCTTCCTGGGAAAGCCCTCGGTGGCTGTTTTCAATTTCTTCGCCGAAGACACAGCGCCCTCCCTCAGCTCCGCTCCCCACAGCCACCCCACCTCTCTCTCTCTCTCTCTCTCTCTCTCACACACACACACTCGCTTGGCAGGCACAGCTTGCGGCGGCGGCGGCGGCAGCAGCAGCAAGAACAGCAACAGAAGTCAGTCAGTCCAGTCAGCCTCTCGCTCGCTCCTCAGCCACCCTCTGCTCTCAACTCGGATTTTTTTCCCTCCAGATTGAGCTGCGCTTCTGGTCGAGGGGGAACTTAAAAAATAAAATAAAAAGTAAAAACTTTTTTTTTTTAAGCCCAAACTAGGCTATAGAGAGAGAGAGCTTTTCACCTAGGAATTTAAAAAAAACAACAACAACCAAAACAAAACTATGTGAGCAACGGTTGGTTGGGCTTTAAGTTAAGCGCCAGCGCGAAGGCAGCCCATAATACTTGGTGGATGCAGCAAAGCCGTTCACTGTAAGTACGAACCCGGCTGTTTCAAAAAGTGCATGGATTTGACAACAGCTGCCCCATCTTGCAAAACAGGGAGAGAGGACACTTTTTTGTTTTTGTTTTTGCTTTCAGACGAAAAGCACCTTCGTCCGTGGCCTGTTTGCAAAACAAGTTTGTACTTTTCCAAGAATCTCAGTAATCTTCCACGCCTGGATCTCCTGCACGTTTTTCTTTTTGTCTGTCTGTCTGTCTCTCTCTCTCTCTGTCTATCTCTCCCCCCCCCCCGCAACTCCCACCTCCAATTAATATCTAATATACGTCACTTTTTGCAGTTAATTGTGTTTCCCGGTTCGCTTCGTAGCCTCCCCACAAATCAGATGCTACATGGCTCTCAGCTCTTTATTTGTGTTCAACTTGCGTTTTGTGCCTTGTGTTTGGGTTTTCTAAAGTGTTCGAGGGTCACTGAAAATAAAGAACACAATGCTGAGTGATTATATATATATTCATATATTCTATGAATTTTTATAGACCTGGCTAAAAGGCACAAGAATTCAGAAGAAAAGAGAAAGGGGCACATATGGCAGAGACTGACAGCTCTTGCCGAAGCAGGAAATCCTGCTTAATATGTTTAAATGCTGGCAAAGCTCTGCTGAACCTTAAAGGAGGGCTTTATCAAAATGGCAAAATAAACAGCTCCCTGACAATATTATATATGACGTTAGGTACTGCTGGAAACTCAACACTTCGAATTAGGAAACGACCTCTTTAAAGCCCAGGCATACTTTACATCATGTTTATGAATCTCCTTACGAAATTTATAAGAATGTTTTTCTTGAAGCTGTTTTATGAACGTCAAAATATTCTTAAAAAAAATCCAAAAAAACAACAACCAGCCATCAAATTATATAAAATTACCCTCGAGCCCAAATTTTAGGTGCACTTTAATGGGGAGCGGGAGTGCAGAAGTCACTTTTAAAGCCGATAATAAATGTAAGTTTATCTTTTAATGAAAGGAAAGTCCAGATGGTCAGCTTTAGGATAATTTTTTTAGATCATCAGAATGGGGTGTGTGTGTGTGTGTGTGTGTGTGACTGTTTTGTTTTGTTTTTTGTCTCTCTTCCCCCTCCCCTTCATGCATACTTTCTGGAATCTGCATTTTAAGGTTTCTTGGAGGTTTCTTTCTACTAGCCTCAAGAGAATTATGGATTTCATAAATGCATGATGCTGCGTGTGTATAAAATACATATTAATGGAATTTTGGCATTACCTGAGGTTCAGCTTTGTTGCTTAATGACCTATCTTTAGCTTTAGGAAGCTGAAAACCCAGCACAGTGACAGATTTCTTTTTTAAAAAAACAAGCCATTGTTTCAGTTGTGGTGGTCGCAGCAGGGGTTAACACAGATCCAAATGAGAGGGAACAAATGAGTGGGGTTTTGTTGAATGTTTAATAGTAACTAAAAAGTTGTTACACAAAGTGCAACATATGATGTAGTGCTGGGCATGTTTACTTGGAAGTAAGTACCATTGTGTACAAAATAAGAGACTTTAAGATTGCAACTTCAAAGTTACATTTATGTTGTTTCAGAAGCATTGTCACAATGACATATGTCTTCTGTTTTTAAATTTCAGTGATATGTCAAAATTTCAGATGTATTTAGGGAGATTATCATTATAATATTCTGTTTGGGGGATTGATGCACTAATTTAATCTAGTTTTAATAATATGGTTACAGTTTTAAAGCACATGGTTTAAAAAAGTGCATTTAAATACTTTAGCATTTGGAGGTAGCCCTTATTGAAGATTGGCAGGGTTTTGTAAAATACTGAAGTTAAGAATTGTGGTTTTCTTCATTTTTTAAATTTCCATTTCTATCAATGTTTTATGTTAAAGATGTTAACTTTGCGGAAAAAAATGCAGTTTCAGATATAAAAAAATATGATTAGAAAGTTCCCATTGTCTTTACGATTTCTGGTTTAGATCACAACTGTGGTTGAAAGTAAGTTACTAACTCACATGTGAGCTATATTTGTTTGAATAAGCATAGCATTTTTTACTTTGATTTTTTTCTTTCAGCTGGAAGAAATGTTCTAAATTATAGTCATTTTATAAGAATTGCTTCTAGCAAGTGAAAAAAAGTCTGGAAAACCAATAATTTAGACAAGTACCTACATTTTATTTGTTCTATGGTGCTGAGATTTAGAATCCCTTCCCATTTACAGTTTACTTTTCACAGAACATTATTAACTTTTTGGCTTCATACATGATTTTCTGTCAGATGCTTTTGATTTGTAATTTACCAAAGTATAATAAACAGTGCAAAAGTCATGAATTTTCTTCTGCATCTTGAGCTCTGTGGTAGGGAAAATGTGATAAAATGTGTACCTTAAGTCTTGTTTGATGATCTCTCAAAGCAAGTTTGCCTTCTGGAAATAATTTCTGGGGTTGAAGAGCATGGTATTAACAGATTTAATGTGGCTATTCAGTGGATTGGTGGAGTACTATGTGAGGTTTAACAAAATGAGAGCGACAAATTGAACATCAACAAAACCTACATCTGTGAAGAATTATAAATTTAATTAGAAAAAACCCAAAATTAAAAGATCTCATTAACTAATCAGAATTAGACGTTACTGCTTTAAGATACTTAAATGTCATTTTGGTGTTATTTAAGATGCTAGTAGCTTTGCTATCACAATCCTTTCTTTTTCATTTTAGAAATACTAAGAGGCAATGTTAGTCAAACATCTTTTAGCCTTTTAAAGCCACCTCCTAAGTAGTAATCATGTGATTATTCATAAGGAGCAGTAAGTTTTATTTAAAATATTGTTGGCCTGATTTCCCTGTGCATGGCATTTGCTCATTGTAGCAATTCTCCTTCCCATTTTTAAAGTATTCTTTCTTGAGTAAATTTTAATTATTGCTGTAATCTTCCTACTTGTGTAATAATTAATGAGCCATAGAAGACCATATACTTTGTTGGTTAAGGCTGTATTAGATGACAGTAGATGCAGACATATTATTGTAGCAGTAACGGTGAAACGCTATTCATACATACCGTATGTTGCTTTCCAAAAACTGGGCATCCTAAGTGCAGTTACTCACTGCACTGTAATTTCGCATCCTGCATAAAAAACTGAAAGCATGTAAAGTGTAGCATTTTGTAAATTGTAACTAATTTCACCAACATCTGTGTCTAATTGTTGTCTGCATTTGCATTCTTGAGAGTAGATTTATTTTTCCTGTACCACTATGTGGATTCACTTGACCAATCTAAGTAAGGATTAGTAGTTTTAAAGTTATTTTGATTAAAGAATCATTTTTAAATACCATAACACACAACACATGGTTTAAATAATCCTTAATAGGAAAAGGACTGTAACTGAAGTATGACGAATGAAAATGAAGGTCTTGGATATGAACTCTCATAGCTTATAGAATCTTAAAAAGATATGCTAATATCTGCAGCATATGAGATATATACACACTAGTAGTTATTTAATAACAGAGGTAATAGAATATTTCATTATCTATTTTCAGAACAATTTTTGTTCATTGTCTGTAATTGACCAATTATATTCTATAACATCAGCAAAATAATATACAAAACATTAATACATATCACTAGAAGTTCAATTAAAATTATTATATTTAAATGGCCCTCCATATTGTTAATAAGAGATAACTGTTAAGTATGCATCGTTCCCTCCTATAATTTATTAAAGGTGTACAGAAGTACAAGGAGAGAACATATCCTAAAGCCATTCTACCGCAGTGTCTAGGGTTAAGAGTAAAAAGTTTCCATCTTACACTTGAGTCCTTTGTATTTTCCTTTTTAAAAAATGTCTTAGCTGTTGCAAATACACATTTCATACTCCAGTTTGATTTGGTTTGCTATGGTCTATTAAAAAGCACACTATGCAGCATTTTAAATACCTTTGGTGGGGGGAGAGTTACAATTTTCCTATCTGTGTTAGTACATGCTTTCTGCTATTGTGTGTAACATTATATGTTGTCTGGCTGCTTATACGAGTGGTGTACTCCTGCTAAAGTAGTAATTCTGTCTGTGATTAAAAATAACAAAAACTAGAGGCACACAAGTGAGATTTTCCTGGATGACTTTTATGGCACTTAAAATGCCTCATCTTGCTTGTCTTTGTTCTGTGATCATGTAAGAGATGTCAGTTCAGGTTGGGTGGAATTCTGAATTCAGACATTTAGACAATGTATGTCCTTGCTGGGGAAGTTTTGTTTGTGCTTTCAAGCCAGCAGCCAGTCTTCACCTGGGCTTTATCACCTGCTGGCAGTTGTTAGTGGCTTTTTTGGCGTGTGTGTGTATGTGTGTGTATGTGTGTGTGTTTGTGTGTGTGTGTGGAAACTGGTATCAAAGGCTATTCATTTAAACACAACCTTACACATTTTTTAATAACATGCAACAGCACTGCACTAAACCAGTGAGGGTCTAGATTTCAAACATTATTGAATCTCTCGCCCACCCTAGTCCAAAGAGTGTACATTCACAGAGAATGCAAAAGAGCAATTCATGACCACGGAGTTCATTTTAGAAATATATTTTTGCGTACTGCTCGTATTCATTCATTCTGAAGTGTATGCTCTTCCTTTTTAGTTTAACTTGATTGTGGGGAGAGGTGCAGATAAGAGGAAGGGGAATTTCTGGCCTAGATAAACATAAACATTCAGGAACTTTCAGTCAAATTATAGGAGCATAGCATTGCATTTGACTTTAAATCCTTCAGGGTTGGTTTGCAGTCTTCAAAGTTGGCTGGAAACTGGACTTGCAAACTTAAATGACGGAGTGGAAGGAGGAGGGAGGGATGAAAACTAACATGATAAGGATAAGAGACTGTCAAGAGTTAAAGGAGTGGGAGGGTGATGTGTTTCAGCCAGTGATAACAAAAACTGAAAGATCTTCAGAGGATGCTGGGGGAGAGCATTAGGGAGCTTCTTCCCTTTGCTAGATATATTTTCTCTGTTAATAGCTACCTTACCCAGGCACCTCTTCCTAAACTACCTTAGCAAGACTGCTTTGCATGTTGATTGGGGGAGGGGAAATTCAGTGTGCAGCTGTCATAGGCCAGTGATGAATCACTATCCCGTCATTTGGCTGCCTTCCCCATGACATGGGCAAGGGGGGTGGGATAGACCTGCTGGAGGAAACAACAGTTGAGGCTTCAATTTAAAGACAATATGTCTTTCACTGCAGCAGTAACCCCCTCCTTCTCTTTTGGTTAAAAGACAGCATTACCATCCCCAGGAAGATTTCTTTGTTTAGTTAGATTAAGACCTGACATGAACGTAGAATAACAGAGGCTTCTATTTGTGTCCCTGGTTTGCAGGTGCAAAAATCCCAAACCAGTTCAGATGTTGCTGTTTCATCCATTTGCAGGTAAGGATAAGATCAAAGTGGCCTTTCTGTAGGGGGAAAAAGTACTTAGAATGAAGTTATTTTACTCCATGTGAAAGACATATGAATGATATTTGATTGTTGTTCATTTTAAACTGGAGAATATTGTTTCACTGCTTTGGGAAGTAATTGAAATATGTACTTTTAAATAAAGGTTCTACTCAGCACTAAAATGTTTTATAATTCATGTATACACTTCTGTGTATTTTAAAATTGTTTGGATTTGCTCATGAAAGTAACACCAGTAGTCTAGCATTTAAAAGGACTCCAACTGGTAATTTTTAAATGGAGCATTATTAGTGAGAAAATTTGTAGTGTGAAAGCAATATAACTGTGGAAAGTAAAATACATATTTATGTTAGAAAATGTGCAATGGAATTCTGTGCACGCTTCCTTGGCAGTAAATTCCACTGAGTTGAGTGGGGTTTACTCTTAAGGAGGTGCACAGCTTCAAGTATACTGTGCAAACTTTTCCTGATAATATTTAATCCAAAAATATTACGAAAGCAAAATATGTTAGCATATTGTAAACTTTGGGCTTAATGCAAACTGATACTTCATTACATAGAAATGAATCAAGTATTCCAAAACTTTCTTCATGCCGAAGGGCCCTTATTCTAGAGTACATGATTTGAACATTGCCCCTTAACTATATTATGCAGATCTTCTATTCAGTATAAATCTAATGGAAGTTGAGTATTATAAAAGCTATTATGATCAGGAATCGTAAGCACAGTTAAGATACAAGTGAGGCAATATATTCTATAAAATATTGACAATTTGCACTGATTCTGTTCTTGTTTCACTTTAAGTGACAGTTCAAGTACTGCAAAGTGCTAAGGCATACTAATGCCTGTATGGATTCACTGTATATTGGCCTTATCCCTTTTCAATTGGGCACGCTTTATGTAATCCACAAAGCAAACAAGAGAGCAGACATAATAATGTTTTAATGCTGCATTTGTTTCAACGGAAACAGAAGAACAATTAAGTAGTTTGCCAGAGTAAACACATACATCAGGAATATCTCATTCCTTGTCAGTTGAGCGTAGGTTCAACTATTGCTTCAAGTGTTTTATTTGGTTTGGAGGCCCATTAAATCGTAATTGGGTGGTAAATTATATGCAAGCGAACAGTGTGACTGTATTGCACTTGGGATGTGCTTTTCAATGCATTTTAATTTTTGTCTCTAATTTTGTGCTTTATAAAAATGTGTAGACAAGCAGGTATAAATGTATTTTAAATCTGTTAAGGATTGTGTATTATACAGAGCCATTATGAAATGAGTGTATGAAACGACTCAAAAATGTAAGGCAAACTAAGGAAGTAATAATGTATATGAAATAGTAAAATCAATGGTAGGACATGGGTTGTACTTCCACAGTCAGATCTGAAAGCAGTAGTCAATTTTTCTACTCACTTTTTTTTTTAGGTCTATGGAAATGCAGGATCTAGCCAGCCCTCATAGTCGACTAAGTGGTAGTAGTGAATCTCCCAATGGTCCAAAACTTGATAATTCTCACATAAATAATAATTCCATGACACCCAATGGCACAGAAGGTGAGTTGTTGGTGGGGTTTTTTGTCATATGATGGGTTTACTTTAGACCTCAGTTTTCACTGAGATGGTAAATGTGTGTCTGGACTATGCCACTTCGGACTAAAGGTGGGGGCTTTCATGACAGAATAATCCTTCATACAACAACTGTCTTATGCACATAGACAAAACAGCATGTCAGGGAAAGTATCCTTCAGCTTCCTGTCAGCTAGCTTTCTATCTGGTGGATTTCACTATTATTTTGGATGGAGGAGCTCCCATCTGGAAACTGAACTGGTAGAGCCTTTACACACTAGTTTACCACCTCAGATAGCTAGGCCTTACCTTTCTATTAGATATGAAATACTGTATAACTAGATAACATTCCAAGGGTTATTCATGGGCACTTACTGAAGTTTGACTATAGCAATGACAGTGATGAGAAACATCTGTCAAATGAGTTATTCATTTATCTACCATTCCCATGCCCTTTACCCAAAACATTTTTTTGGTCTGAGTTCTAACTGAAGACTATTTGGGTTATCAGATTATACGTTTAGCCTCCATTCCCTCTAAATCTAATGGAGCTGCATTGTATTTTGTCAGATAGACCATTTTTGTCCCCTTTCTCTAAATTAAAATAATGCAAATTTGTATCTTTAGGATTGCAACCTTAGTCAATATTAATGACTGACCACTGCCTTTTGGATAAAGACATCTGATTGAGGATGTAGTCATAGCATACTTACCTGTGAATAAAGATCTTTAAACACAGAGACTTGATTCCAGACATGCAGAGGGCTGTGCTGTTTATCTTTTTTTGTGTGCACATACACCACTGACTTCTGATTTTAAAATTGGAATGTAAGCATACTGTTTTATCTTAACAAAATCCAGAAAACTTTTCCTGTTGATAAACACACTTACATCGAAGTTAAGTTTTAATGTGATGGCTCCAAGTAAAGAGGAAAATGGTGCACTGGTAAGGAGAAAAATAACTCCTTTAATAGGACCAACCAATATGTTATGAAATTGTGATTTCCCCAAGTCTTTATCAGGCAAGGTATCCCCCAGAGCAAGGGATAGTGGGTGCATGAGGAAATGAGGAAAAATAAAAAGGGGTACAAAAATTAGTCTGGATGTTGAATCAAGGTTATATTTTAGAGATTGTAGACTGCAGGAACACAGCCTGAAGCACTGCCCTTTAATTAATGAGTTAACAATTTTAAAAAGAAATGGAAAACTTCTGTACATTTTTGTACATATTCTTTTGGGACATGTGTGGAAAAGGTACTAGCTTTTTCATTTTCTTTGCAATTTTCCTTTAGGTGACATGACTCTGCTCAGCACTGCAGACTGGTTGTTAAATACTAATACACAGACCACTGCAGGTTTGTGTAGTAACGGTGAATGCACAGTTATTAGCATGCGTTTTAAGGTTTGCAAAATATTAAAAGGTTCTGACTGATTGTATCTAATCAAAACTGGAAATGCTGTGGTTTGCCCTCAATGATAAATAAGCAAAGTCATAACCCTTTATATGATTTCCATAGGTAAACTCTCTTGAACACTACAGCTTCCAATTTGGCATGCATGGGGTTAGGGTATAAATATAGTTTTCAAGCAAAATGTTAGCACAAAAGCCAATTTCTAAATCGGTTGCTGTGAGGCGGGATAGGACTTTGCTTCACAATTACTTATATAGTAACTAAGGAATACACGAGAGCTGTTTTATCTCCTTAAAATGAATTTGATGTTTTGTGTGTTGGGATGTATTAATTACCCTTGTCCCTATTTGTTTTCCTTTTGTTTATCTGTTGGGGGTAGAGGATAATAATGGTCTAGGGCAGACAGTTGGATAGTAATAGTAACTTGGAGGCAGGCAAGAGAGTATAAACTATTAAAAGGAAATCTTACTTTAAATAAAAGTATTTTGAAAAATCATAGGATTGATGGAGATGCTGTTAGTGTTTGGTTTCCACGTGCTTCTCTTGAAATTAATGTACATAATGTGTAATCTGCTTGTTTGCTGCATGTGAGATAGAAAGATGTCACTGAATAGTCAGGTGGTCAACGTCTGATGGTAGAATGGATCAGTTTCTAATGTGAACTCTGATGTTACTCCTATGGCAATCTTAATCCTGTTACAGTATGTGTTTTAAATTAATTCTGAAGTAAAGTTAAGTTTTATGTCATTATAGGCAGGTCAAGCTGCTTTCACTGATTTTTTTTTTAATGTACTAAATAAAACAGCTCTGTCCAAACCCCATATTCTTTAATTCCTTTCAAATGTGCTGCAGGAGGATGTGGTTGATAGATATCTATCTGTTAGTAGCTAATATTTTTCACTTCACACTTAGTGGTTAACCTTTTACGGCAAGAAATTGGGATGTAGATGGGTGCCAGTGGTCTGGTATAATCAAAGTTTAGTGCTGATTCCTGCAGCATTAGTTCAGTAATGAACTAAATTATAGAAACTCCTTGTTGCAGTATGTGGAAAATGTTACTTTCTTAACATGATCCTCAACATATTTCTGCAGAAGGGCATCAGGATATGAAAGTATTTACTTCAGCATTAAGTATAGTTGCAACTGAAGTTTATTCATTTAGTTGTTTAACAGAGACTTAGCCATTCTTGCAATAAATCAGTTATAGAAATAGTTGTATGCCGCATCTAATGGGCCATAAATTTATGTTAGGAATATACGAAATTTTTGTTTTCATCTCTCTCAAGCCTTGCTCTGAGCCAAGTTGGAAAACAGTAGCTTATACCTGATATGGGGGGAATAATAATTGGTAGTTGGTGGAACTGCATAAGTGCTTCCCAAGAAATAACTTTTGTGGATAATGAATGTGAACAGAATTTACCAATACAAGATGGGATGTCATGATTGGCACAAAAAGCCTTGATTGTTCAACCAGATAGTGGGCATTCTGGCAACAGTCTATCAATATAGAACTACCTAGTGCAAGATGTGAATACTGAAGGGAATAAGCAAATTTGAGTTTAAATCAAACTGCTAATGGCATGAAGTGCCTTTTTAGGATGTAAGTAGCCATGATTCTCAGAATAAGAAAAGAGAACCATTTCCTCAATTGCTTTCTAGACGACGGCTAGCAAACAGTACACTCAATACATGTTGGACTACAATGCCCATCAGCCCTTACCAGCTTCTATCTGATCAAAAAAATGTATGCTACATTCACTTCGCAGTTAAGCTGAGGTGTGTATATTTGAGACAGGAGTTGCATATGCATAGACGAGAGTTTCATGAATAGGAGTTAGGAGGGTGGAGATGCATGGAAACAAAACAGGTAATGCACATTGGTTGAAAATATCCCTGCCTCCTCTCTGGTGTGTACAGCAATGTGCAAGTGTGACTTGAAATTTGAAATGTGACTTAAGCAAATGTGATGTTTAAGTAGAGGTTGGATGGCCATCTGTTATGGATGCTTTAGCTGAGATTCCGTCATTGCAGGGGGTTGCGCTAGACGGCCTTCGTGGTCCCTTCCAACTCTGTGATTCTATAATTCTATGAAACACAATTAGGAAGAACAACCTCACTGAATGATGGGTGTTGTAGTCCATAATGTCTGCAGTGCACCTGGTCTGCTATACCTGCTATAGAATATATATCTCTTTATTAGCATATATATATATATACTGTGCTAAAGTTGTCAGTTGGTTTTAATACTGTGGTAGACTAGCTGATATTAAAAGTTCTGTTTGGCTTGTTTTAATAGAAAATGGATAACTATATGTGGCTGTTGTATGTGCTGTTATGGAATGTGTTAAGTATGTGATTTATATTTACGTGTGTACTGCTTCGTTGCAATTACTTCTTTTATTATATGCCTGCTTATGTCGTGTTATTGTGAGAAATATTGCTCAATGTTGTATTGGGCATAGATACCTTTCACAGGAAAGTTACACTGTACTCCTTAGCCCAATATCCCCTTGAGCAATAGGTACAGCTCGCAAGATGAATCCATTTTGTGAAAGGGATCCTGCTGTAGGGTAGGCAGCTTGGACTTGATAACCCACTGAACTTTAGAACCTAACACACACAATATATTATTCTGATGCCAACAGATCTTTTGGGGAGTGGCTGTGGGTGCTTTATAAGAATTAATGTAGTTTAGGTGGTAGAATACTAACACCCTGGCAATAAATGCAGTGGGTGAAATCCAAGACCTATGGGGGCAGTTTCTATGCATTCTAAGTTGCAGCTTCTGAGTTTACCTGCCTATTGAATCAGTTTATGATACCCAAAACACTTTTTATGGAAGTCAGGGACTTTTTGGGGTGGCCTCTGAGGCCATATGTGCTTGGAAGAGGAGACAACAAGTATTTGATCTTTATATCTTTTCACATCCCACATTGGGACAGCTGACCTAAAAGCCATTTTTGCAACAAACTCTGGCAATACATGTGGGAAAGTTGTTCTTTAGATCTGAAAGGAATATGGTTTGCATTTTCTGAATGAGTCATTTTATAGGCAAGACATATCTCAAGTTTTATGTTTCATTTATTGGACTGAAGGTGCAAGGTGTTAGATTCTACTGTGTATCTTAAGGAAAGAAGGATAGCATTTGTTTTTATTGCAGGAATTAGGCTTTTTGTAATATTGTTTTAAAAACAATAAAACAGCTTATTAAACATGTGTATGATACATCTTTCTTTCCCCCTTTTTCTAATTGAAAGAGCATTTCAGTGCAGTGTTTGCACAAACTGTCCACAGTTAAATCATATAGTAATATATTGTTCTTTGAAAGCATTACTTGTGAAGGTGCATCTATTTTATTGTATTTTTACACTGTCATGTCATTTTATACAGGAATTCATAAAAAAGAATACCTGTTGCTATATAATATCTGGAAAAGATACAGAGATATAAATGGGGGGATCAGAATTGTTACCTCCTTTAAAACTTAAGGCATGTTAGGAAGAGATACATTTTTTTCTCAGCATGGATCAAGGAAAAGTTATATGTGTTGCCACTGTTCATTGATACCAAAGTTCTTGATACCACACCCCTTGAAAATTGGTTAGACAAATAATTTAAGAACCCTTAAATTCTTAATTTGTGGAATTAATTTCTGCATTCTCAGAGTATGTGCAGATATAAACAACGAGCATACAAACCTTTATGGCAAAGTTACTCAAGCATTTTCAGCTTGGGCTCTGACTTCAAAACTTACTCTTCTTTTGGAGCCCACACTCTACATAAATAATATTTTACGCAGATGAGCATACAGACACCTTTGCATGCAATCACAGCACTGTCATTATGGAACGGCTAGAACGAGATTTTGTTTCTCTTGCTCCTCTCCTAGTAACATGTGCAGCAATTTAACAGGAGATGCTGTATGTTCAAATATCAGAACCCTCATTTTCAAATCACAATGGGATGGTGAGGAAGGTGCTGTCACCTCACAAATTCAGTGTTGATCAATAAGGGTCTTTGCCAGGTCCTAGAGAGGAAGAAAAGCAGCGCCTACTAAAGGTCCTGTCTGTCCCTATAACTTGGTCCATTCTCACATCTGAATGGGCTATAAATATTGAAAATAGAATAATAATAAAATATAAGGCTGGATTCAGCTACCCTGTTCCACTAGTAGAAGCCAGCTTGAGGACCCCTGCTAGTGTAAAGGGGCTTTCTGTCCTTCCCCCCTACGATTCTCACCCCCCGAAAAAAATCCACTCTGAGAGGTCAGAAGACTTCCCCACCTCGACCAAGGTACAAGGGACAGAGGGGAAGTCATTTCATCAAGCAAGCAGAAATGACAGAACAATTTCTTCATTGCTCTGTTGAATTCCACCCACATACTTTAATATATGCTTATTGCAATGGTTTTATGTGGATTTTTAAAGTGTTATCTAACATGGGGCATTTGAATGAAGTAATTGAAAATTCTAATAAATAAATTAAGAGTGCTATGAATATCCAAGAAAAATAATATGTTCACTGAATATCACATATACACACATTCTGGCTCAGTATTATTATTTTAATACATGCTAGCACGAAGTTATCCATTATCAAACCTTGCAGTATAAGAAGGAATGGGAAATTATGGGGTATTCGTGGACAGGAAGAAATTTCAGATTAAATTTAGGGATACTTTGTGTTGTTCGGAGGCTGAGCCTGCTCTGACGTACTGTCACTGCATGCAACAGGGAGAATGCAACAGGGCATGCAAAAGGAAGATGCTTAATTGTGATGGGTGACAAAAACGTCTTCCAGTTTTTCAATATATTTTTGCTTAAACTTCAATAAGTTAAACAAATTTAACAATTAATGTATTTATTTTTGGTAAACAACAGCAAAAGACTAAGGGTGGTGTCCAGTGTAGACTCAGTAAATCAATAACTGGCCCACTGAGTATGACTAATGTTGGATACCAGCCCAACAATTTTATTGTGGCTAAATGTTTGCAGGTCAGAATCCTTTTCAATGTATCTGAATTCATTACGCTTAATAGTACCACAAAATTTCTTGCTATTTTTGATACAGCCAACTAACATAGCTGTTCCTGAAGTTTATTTTCAGTAAATATCATCAATAGTAAATCTATTTGGAAAATTGAATAAAGACAATAAATATGAGATTTAGGTCTGCAATTGTATTTCTTTTAGTAGTAATCTCCATAAATGCAAAGATCTATCTGCATAAACTGTTCATTGTACATACGACTACAATGCATTTGTGCTGTCAGATATTGTAGTACTTCAGTGGTCTGTGGGTCTCCTCAGATTTGTGTGGTTGTACATGCAGCCAATTTACTGCTGCGTCAGCCACTGTTAGTTCAGCATTACTGTAATGAGAATAATAAGGGAGTAATGCAGCAATGTATTCTGAAGCAGCAAAAAAACCACTTGTGCCTGTATAAAGCTGTAGGAAGAATGGGATCATCATAGGCTATGTTTGTAATCCACAAGCCTTTCATGCTGAGTGGTCCTGTTGTGGTTAGGCATAGTACTACATAACAAGTGTTTGGGTTGATATGCATTTAGAAACCTTAACTCATTTATTTTGAGTAACCTTGTCATGTCATACTAATGGATGATGCATGCAGCCTCCATCAGACACCTAAGCATTTTCACCAGCAATCCATGTGGAGCTGTTATGTATAGTGAAGGCAGGGGTCTTGCTTTATCTTAAATTATTTCCAACTGAGAGCTAGAATTAGGAACATCTCATCAGTACTCACTAGCCTTCAAGTTGCACTGATTTAAAACAAGAGGGCTTACTATGAAATCCTATACATGCCACTCAGAAGTAAGTCCTATTGAATCCAACAGGGATTACTCCCAGGTAAGCAGGTATAGAATGACATATTTAAATAAACAAAATAAATTATTTAATAATTTACTTAAATCAAGTTGTTCAGTAAGTTAATCATGTATTTTCTGAACAAGAGCTTATAGTAAATGGCTGATGAAACAAAACATATTTAGTTGGCATATTTAGTTGGATCACTGGGGAGTGGAGGCTTTAAGGCCTTCTAATGATCCTGATGCAGCCAAGATCACTGTCTGCAATGGCAAAAGCAAAATGAAAACAGTGGCATGAATAGGGATTTCTGGAGGGAGGTACACTATCCTGCAATTTTGCATTAGTAGCATGGGGACAGTAATCTTTTGATCACTGGGATCTCCTTTATATATTCCCACTCACCCACTCCAGTCTGTGGGACTAGTACTGTTACAGGTGCCATATAATGCTTGTTCTTCAGTTGTAAGAAATCAATATTTTAGTGTGGTTCCCTGCCTGTATAGAGGAACTCCCCGCCTGTAGACATATGGCAGGTGCCTGCTTAAAACCTTTTTGTTTAGGCAAGCTAATCTAGACACGCAGAAGGTACTTATGTTTTAATCTGTTTTTAGCTGATTGTTGATTATAATCAGTGTTTGAATTTTTTAATACCTGTTTTTAACTGTCTTTTTGTTGATATTTTAAATGTTTTGTTTTGTAAACTGCTTCGAGGTTTTATTACAATCAAGCAGCTTAAATCACCATCCTAATGCTTATTAGCAGTATGGAGAGTGATTGTTTTTCTTTGCCATCCAGTTGCTGCTTGATGAGCTGGAGGGAGTTAATGGGGCTTCCTGGGAACTTGGCAGGCTGTACAGAGAACAGCCAAGAGCTGCTTGCAGCCTATGGGTTACTGTGTGTTTTATCTTATTACCGTTGTTGTAGTTGTTGTTGTTGTTGTTTAGTCGTTTAGTCATGTCCGACTCTTCGTGACCCCATGGCCCAGAGCACGCCAGGCACACCTGTCTTCCACTGCCTCCCGCGGTTTGGTCAAACTCATGTTGGTAGCTTCCAGAACACAGTCCAACCATCTTGTCCTTTGTCGTCCCCTTCTCCTTGTGCCCTCAATCTTTCCCAACATCAGGGTCTTTTCCAGGGAGTCTTCTCTTCTCATGAGGTAGCCAAAGTATTGGAGCCTAAGCTTCAGGATCTGTCCTTCCAGTGAGCACTCAGGGCTGATTTCCTTCAGAATGGATAACAACAACAACAACAACAACAACAACAATTATTTATACCCCACCCATTTGACTGGGTTCCCCAGCCACTCTGGGCGGCTTCCAACCAAATATTAAAAACAATATAGCAGCAAACAAATAATAATAATTTAATTTTCTTGCAGTCCATGGGACTCTCAAGAGTCTCCTCCAGCACCATAATTCAAAAGCATCAATTCTTCGGCAATCAGCCTTCTTTATAGTCCAGCTCTCACTTCCATACATCACTACTGGGAAAACCATAGGTTTGACTTTACGGACCTTTGTCGGCAAGGTGATGTCTCTGCTTTTTAAGATGCTGTCTAGGTTTGTCATTGCTTTTCTCCCAAGAAACAGGCATCTTTTAATTTCGTGACTGCTGTTACCATCTGTGGTGATCATGGAGCCGAAGAAAGTAAAATCTTTCACTGCCTCCATTTCTTCCCCTTCTATTTGCCAGGAAGTGACCATAATCTTAGTTTTTTTGATGTTGAGCTTTCAGGCCATATTTTGCACTCTCCTCTTTCACCCTCATTAAAAGGTTCTTTAATTCCTCCTCACTTTCTGCCATCAAAGTTGTGTCATCTGCATGTCTGAGGTTGTTGATATTTCTTCCTGCAGTTTTAATTCCGGCTTGGGATCCATCCATTCCAGCCTTTCGGATGATGAATTCTGCATATAAGTTAAATAACCAGGGAAACAATATACAGCCTTGTCGTACTCCTTTCCCAATTTTGAACCAAACAGTTGTTCTTTATCCAGTTCTATCTGTAGCTTCTTGTCCCACATAGAGATTTCTCAGGAGACAGATGAGATGATCAGGCACTCCCATTTCTCCCATTTTACTCGGAACATCTAAAACTGCTAGTCATGACACTTCCATTTGCAGTAAAATACAAGGATACTGAGCAAGAACACATTATTATTTTTGTTGTTCGTTGCTTGTTACCTGGATGTCTGCAAGCAAATTACAGCATTTACCGGTACTTGGGTAAAGGCTGTATCTGAATAGAGATGAATGACTTCTTCCACCACCACCAGATCATGTCAGGTTGGCTCAAAAATAGGTGAAAAATCAGGAAATAGCTTATGCCTGATCTAAACTGATTTCAGAAATAAGCTGGTCTCCCCCCCTGAAACTCTCCTCTCTCTCATGGATTCTTTCTCCCTCCCGTCCTCTGATCCCACAAATTCATTCTTTCCTTCTCTTCAACCCCACTTATCAGTGATTGTCTGGTGAAAAGAAATTGCATATAATTTAATTTATCATTGAACAGCAAAAAAATAGTGTAGGCTATTAAGGACCATACAACAATACTGCAATACACATTTCACAAGTACATATTATAACTAATTTTGTACAATGCTCTCTGAAATGATGGGAGGAAATATTATTTCTGCCAAATAGCATGCCTTTTCAGATGTTCTCTTTCTCCTTTCTCCATGAACATTTGCATCATGTTTATTTACACTTTGTAGATATACAAAATAGAAAAATTGATAGAATAGAAATAATGAAACTATTCTTACAAGGGGACCTATCTGCTGAGCTGGTGGGGAAGGTTTATTTTTTAGAGAGTTGGGGGGATGGAAATATAATTGTGTGATACAGCACAGACTTTGTATGCAGAACCGTGGTAGGACTAGCATCTCCAGATAGGGCTGGAAAAGACTTTCGTCAAAGCCCCCAGAGAGGTTATGCCAGTCATTGTAGACCATACAAAGTCAATGGCCTGACTTTGTAAAAAGCAGCAACTTATATACTGTATAAGTCAACTGAAGGTATTGGTCTCAATATCATTTGAAATGGCTATCTCATGGGTGTTCCTGTTTTATTGTGGGTGTACAGCATTCTTCAATGTGTTCTTGGCACAATAATAGTGGTGAATTTATTCCACTTTAGTTTCTTTTGAGGTGCTTTCACAATGCTATCATATTATTGCTGTTCGGAGTGGCTATAGCACAAAAAAGTGGGACAGAAATAACGAAAAACATTTGTGGTACATAAAGTTAAAGGATTCCAGTAGGAAGTT
Source organism: Podarcis gaigeae (assembly GCF_964106915.1). NCBI lineage: Eukaryota > Metazoa > Chordata > Lepidosauria > Squamata > Lacertidae > Podarcis > Podarcis gaigeae. The sequence goes on from NC_139683.1 coordinate 33,383,207, forward strand.
AGTACTGAAATCAGGCTTGGGCGTAACTGCCCCAATAGCATCATGAGCATGGCTTATCATGATGTGTGATAAAAAGGACATCTGGAGGTGCCCTGGGTGGTTGTTTTTCTCATGGAAGGTGGATAGGAAGAGATATCTAGAATTTGACACACTTGCAACCCTTTCTCATGGCTGGTGCACCATAGCCTTGGTCTTCTTTTCTGCTCACTTTCCTCAGATGCAATGGTACACAGCAGGAAGAAGGAAGTGTGTATTTATCCTCCTATATTCCCATATTTCCAGTTCTCTCTTCCCCACTGCCCCAGCTCCACTTACTAGCCTCTACCCTTCTTTCAAAAGGAAGTATAATCAGGCTTCTTTGTGAACATGAACCATGAGAATCTATTTTAATTGGTAGTGCTTTTGGATAACCGAGGGCCAAATGAGACATGGTACTAGATGTGTCATTAGCAATTATGTGTGTGCTTGTGTGTTTAAGTTAATAGGTACATGTGGGCCCAGTTTTCATTGGGACCACAGTGTGTGGTGGAGTGCAATTTGGCCAAAAATGCTATCTAAGCTGCTCTTAGGAAGGAAAGTTCCCATTGTCAAGGGGAAATTGTCATTGGTTTCACAGCAGGAAGAAAAGGTTAACCCTTATCTCCCCATGCACAGCTGCTGTGATGAAAATAATATACACACTACTGTTTAAGGTTTTTTTCCCCCTTAAGGGGGTGTGCTAATGATGTGTATAGCCATTAGTCATCTAATTTGGTCCTATTATCTGCTAAGAACCAAGTTCAGATGTTATTTCTGAAAACCTAATTATGGATGTATGCACATGGGCCATATTCATGAATGGAGAGAAAGCATGTGCACAGCTTGAGCTGCTTTGAAGGTTTTTACTGCAGCTAGATCACTAAAACGAATTGGCAAGCTATTTTCCATTTAAAACAAGTCTGCTTGCTCAAATAGGTACACTGCAACAATCAATGCTGATATGCTCCATGTCATGCCTTTCAGCTAAATCTACTATTTTCTGTTCACATACATGGGCAAATGATTTGGGGTGGTCCAATGTGTTTTCCTTGAAGTGTCATTGTATGTAGCAGAACTTGCATGTCATTCTTTGGAAACTGAAGCACCTTGTTGTCTTCAGTGTTCCTAAATGCATAACTTCAGAGCATACGGTGGCTGGAGAACTCCTTTTTCATGCTAATGGGCATGAACACTAGGACACTGCATACATGTGCAATATTGTATCAACCACTGAGAACTATAGTTTGGTTAAACCTGGCGTGACTCAACTCCACAGCACCATCCATGGCAGAGAGATCCTCCTGGAAATGAACACATTTGAGAGCAAAAAGCGTTTTGAATCTGGATGGGGCACAACAAACAAGCATAAAATATTTCCATTAAACAATCAGGATAATTGGTTGAATTGCTAGAGAAGATGTGCATCAAAGGGTTAATATGACCATGTGTTTCACAGCAACCTGTGAGATTCATCAGATGTCAATGGCTAACAATATAGTTTAACATTCTAAGTTAACTTTTCAGGGATATGATATACAATTTGTAACACAGTCAAGCATTACAATCTGGACAAGTCAGTTTATGAAACCAGGTACAGTGGTACCTCGGGTTTCATATGCTTCAGGTTACATACGCTTCAGGTTACACACTCCGCTAACCCAGAAATAGTGCTTCAGGTTAAGAACTTTGCTTCAGGATAAGAACAGAAATCGAGCTCCAGCGGCACGGTGGCAGCAGGAGGCCCCATTAGCTAAAATGGCGCTTCAGGTTAAGAACAGTTTCAGGTTAACAACGGACCTCCGGAACGAATTAAGTACTTAACCCAAGGTACCACTGTATTGAGCATTTCAGTGCCATCCCTACTGAAGAACCAAATGTAATGTGACTTTAACTTTGTATTTTCCAGCCTTCTGTAGTATGAATATTTAATTATTATTAAGAAAGTAATGTTCACTTAAAGATTATGGGGAATTATTCTCTTAGATAACAGTATTACTTAAGTAATAGTATCCTGTAATTCTTCATGTCAGGGATGTAGAATCTCTGACCTTTCGCAAGATGAATTCCACTTCCGTAAGCCCACCCAGCAAAGTTAATGGTCAAGGATGATGGTAGCTGTAGCATAACAACGAATCCCAGCTTTGCCTTCTTTCAGGAATTAGGAGTTGAGTGCCAGGCAGGCAGAATATGCTTTAAATGGGTACACCTACACTCATACGTGCTCCAGGGACTCCAGTGAAAAGTAAAATAGATTATCTCCACCTGCTAGGCTTCTTTTCATGCTCCATAAATTTAGAGGAGGAACTTCCTCATCCCGCCTGATTTCTCTTCTACCTGCATTTTCCATGGATCAGGCTAGGGAATTTTCAACCTTTGTGACAACTGTGATTAAGCAGTATAGCTAAATAAAAATAAATAAATAAATAAATAATGAGGTGCTCAGTATAGTAATTTACCTGAGCATTGGAACTCTAAAGACATCTGCACATCTCAGTCTCATCATGGGCATGCTTTTCCTGCGGTTCTGCAAATTGTATTCCAGTGGAAAATAGAGGGCACACTTTGTTATCAGAAGCTGTAATAGTTCTGCATTTTATGAGTGAATCTAATGGGTGATTAAGATTATAGGAATATAATAGGAGAAATAATTCTTCTGTATGTTACCTAGAAAAGAAACATATGTTAAATGTTATTTACCTATCATTTAAAATTAGGTCAATTTTGCCGTAGTAGTCTTTCAGTAATCAATTTTGGGGTTTATTGTAAAGATTGGCTAAATGGCTAATGCATTTTGAAGTTTGAATTTGTACTTTTCTTCCAAAAGCCCATGACCTATTTCTTCCCAAAGCTTTGACCTATAGTAGTGTGTCAACAGCACACAAAATATGAGTGATATACTAACTGCTGTAGGAAGGACGGGATGGAACTCATAGGGCCAAGAGCAGGGGAAAATTCTTCAGAGAAGTATCAGAATATAAATATGGTTTTGGAAGAAGAAACAATTGGCAATACAGGAAAAATGTATTCAAGGCTGTACCGAATTCCAGCATTGCTTGAGTAGAGTTTCAGCTTACTTGGATAGTGTGGTTTCTAAAATGTGGTAGAAGTGGTTTTAAGCACATTCACTGCATTCTGAGGCATTTGTTTCAGAAAAGAGGGTGTATGTCAAAACTCTTCTTTTCCACACTTAAAATATCTATTTGTTTTTAAGCTTGGAGCTCCTTCTGGAGTGTATTTTACTGCCAGATTTTGGGGATCCTCCAAAACTCTTACACCTGTCCTGCAATAGATTACAATGCAGAATTGCTTATCTGCACTTTGGCAATATTTTAATATAATGTGTGGGTATGGAGCAATCTGAGAAGGCGAAGCCCTTACAGCATAGCTGCTGTGTATGCCTGCTGAGTGTTATTTTCTTCCTGATGGCCTTGGTGGTCTTTTGTGCATTAGGCCTTATGAAAAAATTAGGACGAACTGACTGTATGAATACCCAGTTTCATCTTTGCAGACTCTAGTGTGCAAACATCTAGTGTCATTCCCAGTAGTCGTGCAGTGTTTCCCAAACGTGGGTCTCCATCTGTTTTTGGACTACAACTCCTATCATACCTAGCTATCAGGACCAGGGATCAAGGATGATGGGAATTGAAGTCCCAAAACAGCTGGAGACCCAAGTTTGGGAAACACTGAGAATGCATGATTTGAAGTCTCACACCTTTCCCACTCCACTGTGTCAGAAATATCCAGTTAACAGGTGATGTGAATGGGTTAATGCAGGGGTCTGCACCCTTTAAGACAAAAAGAGCCACCTGGACCCGTTTCCGAAGGAAAAAAAACTGGGAGCCGCAAACATGTGCGCCGCTGCCCTCCGATCTGACAGTGGGCAGGAAGGTGACATTGGGACGGTGCGTGACTAACGCACGCACTGCCCCCATGCGACGTCACAACCAGTACAGCGCCCGCCACAGTGGGGAGTGTCGGGGCGCACAATGTGCCTCTTCCCCTCGCTAGTATCCGCCCCGGAGCCGCGGCAAAGGTGTAAAAGAGCCACATGCGGCTCCGTAGCCGCGGGTTGCTGACCCCTGGGTTAATGTATCACAGGTGCTTCAGGTTTAAAGTGCTGGGATCATATAATGTGTGGCATAAAGTTGAAGGTTTAAATTATTATCCTCATTGGCCTGGTTTTCTCAGTTCTCAGTAGCATTGCATAACACACTCAGCCAATAGAAACACAAACTTTTACCCACAAGGGAAGCTTTAAACTAGGAAAACCTCTTTGGATATTGGTTGAGGAGAGGTGCTAGTGTGGTATAGTGATAATTAAAAGTGTTTTCAAGTTGGCTTTGGGATTTTTGTACTATTTGTAACCAAATGAAATAAAATAGTCTGCCCGCTATAATACCTGGCTAGGTATGAACTTTGTCATGGTTGCTTTTTGAACTGCTCGTCCTTCCAACCTGGTGCAGTTTGGGCTAATAGTACCAACTGCCCCTGTAGGGGTGTGGGACCCATTATTATGGTCTGTCCCCGGAGACTTGCGGACCACAAAGGATTCCAGTGAAATTTTCTGGTGAATAGAACTGGCCATCCTGCAGAAGACCTGGATTGACAAGATGCAGAAGGTTGTAGATATGATAGATCTTGAGCATTCTCTCCAACACTGTGGAGCATATTCAGCTCCCTGGTATACTGGGGAGCTGCATGTGATGAAAAAGACCAGGCGATGGCTAGAGTGCAGGTGGTGGAAGTCCCACTGCAAAGATGACCAAACATGTGAGAGCACCCTATTGTGCTTACTGCATGGGGGTGAAAACAATGAAGAAGACCTACATCATTGATTCCACTGGGTTCTCTAAAAGTCAGCAAGCGGAAGTAGTGAATATGTGGTTCATAGGCTATTGACACCCATATTGGTGGATGGAGTCCAGGGTACCTCAGAGACCCTTTGTGACCTGCCTGAGGACAATGCCATTTGTCTCCATAGCATGTGAGATGCCAATACTCCATCAAGCCATGTTTAGTGGGAGCAGTTTCAGTTTTTGCAGCCTGATTGAAGCTAGTAGGGAAACATGGTTGGGTGGGTTCAGTGTGTGATGTATGCAGCTTCATGATAGGGTGGTGCTAGCCACTGTGGAGGTGATTGTGTGGCCATTCATGGGGGGGGGGGGAACCACCCAGTGGTGTTTTACAACTACTACCCAGTTGTTAATACCCTGTTTGAACAAGAAACTTGAGAGGGTTGACCCATTACAATCTGTTTTCAGACCCAGGTTCAGAACTGGGCATTCCTTGGTCACCCTACTGGATGACCTCTCTCAGGAGAGGGACAGGAGGAGTGTGATGTTGTTGCTGTTCCTCCTGGACTGTCATGAATCCTGGGAAGATGGAGCCTTGGTGGGTGAGTGACTCCCAGGTCAGAGAAATTGATACGTTACCTGTCCTAGATGAGGTTGTGCTCTCACTGAAGAAGGAGGCGCCTATATAGTTTGGGGATGTTCCTGGATCCAGCTCTGTTACTGGGGGTCCAGGTGTCCTCAATGGCTAGGAATGCCTTTTACCAACTTTAATTGGTAAGACAACTATGGACATTCTTGGATCAAGATTGGCTTGACCACGGTTGTGCATGCATTGGGAACCATATAGTTTGATTACTGCAATGCGCTCTGCTGGTGCAACCCTTGGGGTTAGTCTGGAAGCTGCTTGCAGGATTTGCACTGGCAGCCGATCTACTACTCGGCCAACTTCAAGGTGTTGATTGCTAACATAAGGCTCAATACAGCTCAGGACCCAGGTTACTTGAGAAACTTCCTTATTGCTTATAAACCCTGTATGTCGCTGTAGTCTGTGGGAGATTTCCTCCTGCAAGTTCCGAAGATCTGAGAAACCTGTTCCACAGTAACTGAAAGCAAGGCTTTCAGTGTCACTCCCCCTGTTCTGTGGAATAGCATTCCTTACAAAATATGACAGGCACCACCCACTATCTGCACTTTCCAAAACAATTGAAGACATGTTTGTTCCCATAGGCTTTCACAGCTGGATAAATTTTACTACAAGTGTCTGTTTCGTTGTATTTTAGTCTTGTTTTAAATGCATTTGCTGTTTTTGTGTTTTTAATTATCTCAGGTGTAAATGGTTTTATAATGTCTAGAAGATTATTAATAAATCAGTATTAATAATGATCATTCTAATTTATCAAATGCCTGATTCCATAAATAAATTCATGTTTTACTTTGTTATAAGGGCTTTAGTTTACTCATGAGCCGTACTAACCCACACTCAGCTTATGCTAATCAAATTCTGGGAATCCTCTCTAGTTATAGGGCATAGCTCATGCCCCACACCCTTCCCAGATTTGCTCCAGAGAGTTTGGGGGGGGGGGAAATCCCTGAAACTAATTAATTAAACTCAGCTAATTAAACCCAATCTTCCACTTCTGTTGCAAGACCAACTATGCATCCGCCACTATCCTAGTTAAGAAACATAAGGTAGACTACAGTTGAAAGGGGCACTGCGGTAGATCACATGTTTTGCAGGTAAAATGATACAGATTTAATACCTGTGATCTCCAGGTAGGACTGGGGAAAACTCCTGTCTGAAACTAGGAGAGCTCCTGATAATGTGTACAATAGTCTTGCTCAGTGCAAGGCAGCTTCCTTTGAAATGCACAAAACTTGGAATATTAAAGATACCTGTAAATGTATAGTTTAGCAGAATGTAAAATAACTAAGAGTACTGCAGTGTCTGTGTGTTTGTTACTGTATCATGAAATGTCCTGAAAGTTATAAAGATTAGGTGTAAAAAGTTAGAATAAAGTACAGGCGGTGACCATTTTGCACTACCTACATTCTGGTCCTTTTGGTACCAGAAGAGGACAGAATCGGGGGCAGGGCAGAATGGGGGTGAATTGGGGTTATGCATGCTCCGCCTACACCAGGAACAGAACCCCTGTGCAAAATGGTCACTGCTTGTACACTAACTTATATAATTGGTTTAGTAACAGCAGAATTCTGTTTCCGTCTACCCAAGTTCAATTGGACTTGCTCCCAAGTAAATGCTGTAGGATTGCAGCCTAATATTGTACTGACCTGACAGTAACTTTTTGGCAGTTATGTAGATCACCTCAGAGACTTGCTAGAAAGGCAATAAACAATTCTGTTGTAATGGTTTTTACTCATTTCGGACAGATGTGCATATTTTTGTGTATAATATGTTTATAAAAAATAAATGTACAAAATAAGCTTTGTGTTTCTTAGAATTAGTGCTGCATTAGTATATATGAACATAAGCAATTAGTGTACGAGTGTGTTGCATGTATGCATGAGTGTTTGTGCACAAGTATGAAATTCTGTGCATGTCTACTCAGAAGTAAGCCCCACTGAGTTCAGTTTTATTGACTGTCAGGGAAATTTGTCTGGATTGCAGTCATAGTGAACATAAAACACACTTTATTTATATTTTAGTTAAAACAGAGCCAATGAGCAGCAGTGAGATTGCCACTACAACAGCAGACGGGTCTTTAGACAGTTTTTCAGGATCAGGTAAGGAAGCATTTGCCATGTGTAAATATGATACCCATATATGTTTCAGATATTTAATTAGGAAACTGTTTCTGAGTAAAGACAACCATACATTCTGTGGATTTTCATGTGTATATTCCCCTTATTGGCAGCGGTTGCCACTTATTAGCTGCCAAGTCTATTTTGAAATTAATAGTGAAATTCTATACATGTCTACTCAGAAGTAAGTTCTGCTGAGTCCAATGGGGCTCCAGTTCCAGGTGAGTCTAGCAGCCTCAGTTTGGTCTAGCAATATTTTCTTCTTAGCTGAAATACAGAGCTGTTACTGGTGACATTTACTGGGCACCCTTTAGTCTCAGTGTAGTCCAAGCACACATTTTATTTGGCATGTGTAAAGCAGATAGCTTTGCCTCAAAAAATCTAGGTTTGTGTGAAGACAAAAGTTTATCAGCTGTGGTGAGAACCTATTTTTTTAAGTGCAAAGCTGTCCCGGTTTTTGCAGCAGGAGGTAACAGCCAATCTGCACTGTTCATAGCCAGCTACTGCTGCAAACTTAAAGATCCTCCCACCGCCCCTAATCTAGACAAAGAAAAATGAATGTACATTTGAACAGTGAAGGTGCTTCAGCAGTTTTACTGCTGAAAAAAATGGGTTGTATTCTATGTTAGTCCTACTCAGAGTAGATCTATTAAATTAATGGACACGAGTAGATTAGGCCCTTAATTTTAGTGAGTCTGTTCTGAGGAACACTTAGCTGGATGCTGCCCACTACATTTGCCTGCAATACTTTTTAAAGGCCAACCAAAACGTCACAAAATATTATACAAGGTTTCAAGTTTGATATGTCAGTTTGACAGTGTACCAATACTGAGTTTGTAATTATTATTTTTAAGATTCTAGCTGATAAAATCCAACAAGAAATGCTTCCTTTTTGGTTCCATAGCAGCAAGAATGTTTTCGGCCATCACTGTGCTTGAAAACATGCTTTGCAATAAAAAAATTTTGAGTCCAGTTGGTGGCATATCTAGGCTGAATGGAGAAGTCCCTTTTCTGTAAAGCTACGGCTAGTCAGTGCAGATAATACTAAGTTGGATGGACTAGTGGTCTGACTCTGTGTAAAGCAGCTTCCTAAGTCACACACAGTCATTGGAAGGAATAAATAATAAAACGCTGAAGAGGAATTGCTCTCTTATTGGCATTTGTTTCATTCCTCACTACCATGTGCTAAATAGCTGTTTTCAGTAGTGGCTATAGTTCTTGGGAAGGAAAAAATGGAAGTATGATTGTGGGTTTGAAGAATATCTGACTCACTAAAATGTCACCCTTGTATAAAAATGCTGACATTTTACAGCATTTAAATTTAAGAACCATGCATGGAGTAATTCATTTAATTCAAGTGCAAAATTGTGAGAAAAGTGGAGAGTTAATTAAATGGCTAGAAATATGACAGGGTGTGTTAAAAAGGCCTTAAAGTGTGACATATTTTTAAAACGGTCCCTTAAGAGCAATTGCAAAAGCCCAATTTGCAATAAAGATGTTGAGAATTGTTGTGCTAGCCTGGATGTAGTAAAGTATTACTTGGCACTGTTTTAATTTTATTAAACTTCATTAAATTTCTAAAGTTCCTTTAACAGAAATAATATTTAGGTTAGATGTGTGTGTTTACACTTCCATGTGCTTTCTTTTCTCCTCCGTACAGCAATTGGAAGCAGTGGCTTCAGCCCAAGACAAACTCACCAGTTTCCCCCACCACAGATATACCCTTCCAAGTAAGATGTCTGTTACGTTTAAAAAAAAGAAAAAGAAAAAAAGTGGAGTTAAACCTCATTTATAATTATAATTGAATCCATCTGCTAAATCATAATTGAAATCAGTTTACCCTTGAGAGAGGTTGTACTTTAGAATAACTACAAATGTATCTTTAGATGTAGAAAATTGTTTAATTAATTAATTTGTTTTGCACAGTGGCCAAGGAATTTACATTCTGTCATGCAGCTTAACCAAAACGTTTGCATGTTTCTATCTAATACAAAGGCTTTCCTGTTTTCTGTCATTTTGCAACGAACAGCAGACCATACCCGCATATTCTTCCTACTCCTTCACAAACGATGGCTGCATATGGGCAGACGCAGTTTACCACAGGGATGCAACAAGCCACAGGTTATTCAACGTACCCACAGCCTGGTCAGCCCTATGGAATCCCATCATACGGTGAGTTAAGTTTTTGGGGAGATGGTGACAAACAGTTGTGTATTGGGCTGTGAAGTCGCGTTGCTGATGAGTGCAGCGTTAATTAGTGACAGAATACTGCATTTTAGTAGCTTAAGCGTAAGTATGTTGCAAAACCACTGAGGTCTGAAAAGAAGTAGAGCATTGTTCCATGATTTTGGAATCGCACTTCTCAGTATTTAGCAGCATCTTAACTTTCACATCCCCATGTCTCCCACTTTCTTGCTATGGGCTATTTCCAACTAATGTCCTTGCAGAAACACAAGAGTTTTTGATCCAGAGGGAAGTATCTGCTAGTAGAAGAGGGAAGGTTATTTTTTAAAAATTCCTTGTTCCATCGGCAGTCCCCAGTGTCCCACAAAAATCTGTTCTGGAGGATATGCAAACCCAGTAGAAGGGATTTTCAGGATACTCCTGAAAATTTCGCCCTCCCCCTCTGTTGTCAGATGCCTCCAATGGAGTAACAGAGCAAGGAGGGTCATTTTGTTCCTAGTCTGTGGGTATATGTTGCTATATTAGGTACTTGAATGCCCTATGACAAGAACCAAGCTATATCTATGGTTTGTATAAAAAACAGAAAGATCAGTGCACATTTTCTTTATGAAGCATTAAGAATGTTAAAGACACTCCTAGCATGTGTGGTGCTTGTAGATGTCCTTGCTGCATTTTAATTATTAAAGTATTTCTTATGAAATATAGAAAGAATAATTCAACCAAACTTAAGTCCCATTAACATCAGGTGCCCTTTTAAATGTGTGGTGGGATGCGGGGTGGTATTGGTTTGTTTTTGTTCTGGTTTTATTATATATTTTATCATATATTTTGTGGGATCTACAGATGGGCAGTATACTCCTCCTCCTCCTCCTCCTCCTCCTCCTCCTCCTCCTCCTCCTCCTCCTCCTCCTAGATTTCCAAGGCAGCTATTAAACATACCCAATAAAAGCAACCCACAATTTTATTTAAAACAACAGTTAAGAAACCAAGAAGTACTCAACAATTGAAACAGGAACCAAAGAACTACATAATAATATATCCCAAAGTACTGCCTCATAACAGGCTTTACACTTTCTCTCCCTAGATGTTGACTGAGAAGGGTATTGGCTCATCTCAACTGGAAGCACGTTGCCCTAAAGGTTTTGGTGATCCCCACTGTTGAGCTCACCATTGAGGACTTCTGAACTATACTATCTCCCTATATAATAGAAAATAAGTCCACTGGGGTTTATTCTTTAATAAAGTGTGACCAGGATTTCCGTCTTAACCAACAAATTAAATTGACTGAAGCTCGGGAAATAATGGGTTATGTTTTCTTTAACTGGCTTTTACAAATTCATTTCTTTTGTATTTGCTTAAATCTAGCAACTATAATATTGTGACCTGTTTTAAACTTCATCTTAGTAAAGCGACTATCAGGATGATACTTTCAGGTTTATTTTTAAATGAAAGTAAAAATTAAAACTTTGGCTGCGGGGTTTATTTCTGTAGTGTTAGAACTGATTTTTTTAAAATGCATTTTTTTTTAATAATTGAAATTTATTCTTAAACTGTTAGAATATTTAAATTGATCACAATGCAGTTTGGTTATTTGTTGCTACTTTGTTATGTTAATAGTTTACATTCTTGTTTTAGGGTTTATATCCTTTTTTTTGTAATATTGCCAGTTGGTCTGTTTTTGTGTTTCTTTCTCCCCTTTTTCTGAACAGCAAAATTTTAAAAACTCCTTTTGATATATTTATATATACTTGATAACCATTCAATATGGTGTGATAGATCACAAAGATAGCTGTAATAACAAATCAGAACTGAATTTATAATTGAACACTGATTAATTTACTCCGTAGTAACTAAACATTTTATGGAACACTCTGGCAAAGGCTTTTTATTATATTGTACAATGAGAGAATGGAGAAATAATGTTTGTAACAGTGAGCTTGGCTGGTGGAGATGATTGCCACCGACAGCTGGTTGCTAAGACTTTCTTGGCTCTAATGCTGCAGCAAAACTGTTAAAAAGACTTTAAAATGCAGATTTTCCCCATTGCAGGATGGTTTTCAGTTACTGCTTCTTTATCAGACATGCTGTTGGAAGTTTATTATTTATTTGAATTAGGTTAAATACACATATTAACATACATATATTCATGCATCAGCATAATTCCCATCACTACCATCATACCATTCATGAGTTTTCCTTCTTAATTCAGAGAAGAGGTTTTAAAGAGTTAGGATTGCTTTTTCACAATATAGCTGCCACGTGGGGAATGAAATTTTACTCCCCAGCTGCTTGCAATGTTATCATGACACTTGCTTCTCCTTTTCAATGCACCCTTGAGAGTGGATGATTTGCAGTGGAAAAATAATTGAGGGTTTTTATAAAGGAGAAGCAGCTTACACACCAATACATGGTCTACATGCAGCTTTGTCATATCTAAAATTGCAAGTGCATAATCCACATGGTGATTTTATTTTGTATGCCAAATCACCAGATTAGCTCCAACGGATTTGTTGGTCTTCCTGTCACCACCTGCATGCGTCTTGCCTCACTTCAGAAACCCGGGGCTGAGCTTCAGTTGCATTGCCGAATGTCACTGATTCTCTGCAGCAGGTAAAGCTTACCTGTACAACTGGGCTGCAGGCAATACCCTTTTCCAACACAACATAAAATAATGGCCTATTATGGTGTGGATGCAAACCAGACAGTGAGGTGCCAATGCATATGGCGGGCTACAAAATGTTATTTTTGTCTCTATCTGTTTATCAGGCTAAATACATTTTAATTTTCTGGATTGCATTTATTTAATGAAATCATTTTCAGGGTTGTAGATGTTTGAATTTTGATGAAATTCAATAAGAAAAGAAATAAAAAAGACTATATGTTACTCCAGTCTGAAGAGACATCTCAAAGGTGTGGGATCTGTATTGTTTACATGGCAAAAAGGCTGTATCCCTTTTGTAGTTAATAATGGATATGTGCCTATAGGCCCAAGCAATAATTTAAAAAGAGATAATTTTCCCACTCTCACCCCTGTTTGAAAATGTCTAGGAAAAATCTTTAAACTATTGAGTTGTAAAAGGTGCTTACTGTATGTGTTAATGTTGGCCCCTGGTAACTAAACCAACTAAAGCGCTGGGACCCAGGTGGTGGAAATCCTGTATATGCGGTTGCCCAGTTACCTTGAATTCATGTACAGGATTGCACTGTAAAACTTGTCAACTTTGGTAGCTAAGAAAGTTTTAACTCACATGCTGGACTTTGTAAATATGAAATTCCCTATTGATATTCTGACCCTCTTTAATTATTAAGCTCTTGCATGTGAAAAGCTATAGAAGAAAGAAATACTTATATTAATAAAACAAGTTTTCTAATGTCTTTCTGAATGAGCAGAAAACAAAAAATGTATAATAGTATCAAATGTGATTTAAACATCTATAATTTCACAATTTTAAGCTAAAACTGTCACTTTTCCTTCATACTGCCCACCATTTCTAAACTGATAATGTAACGATTGCTAAATAGGTGAATCTACAGTATGCTCATGCGAGATTTAAATTAAACAAGAATTTAAATTAGAAAGATTGCGTCAGTTCAGATAGTGCATCTTAACTAGATTATGGGTTGGTGTCCTTTTGCATACTTACATGAATACTTGTGTGATTTTATTTAATGCCCTCTGTTAAAATATGAACAACTAGCTTTGCTATCACTAACTGATTTAGGTGCATTGTGGGCAGGCATCAAGACAGAAGGCGGATTATCACAAACACAGTCACCTGGACAGACAGGCTTTCTGAGCTATGGTGCAAGTTTTAGCACTCCCCAGCCAGGACAGGCTCCATACAGTTACCAGATGCAAGGTCTGTATAAAGTAATTAGAATTCGTTTGCTTTTCACATGTCGTTTTGGTTTTGTGGTTTTTTAAAAAATAATAATAATTGAAAATGCAGGTAGCCAAATGAAGATGATAGCAGTGTATATTATGTGCAAAACTAGATAGATTTTAAATGCAAATTTGCAATGTTGATGATAAATTAGCGTTTTTAATTAAAACCTAAGTTTTAAAGGTCTCATCAACATAAGCATTTTAAACATGGCTATTATATTATGTGATTCCAACATTACAATGACCTTTATTGTAAAATTCCATTTCTTGCAGCATAGTTCTCTGCTGTGATAGAAAACAGAGCAGTGTGAAAAATTGTGTCAAGAATAATTTCATCCCTTAGGTGTGTTTTCTTTGTCTGTAAATTTAAGATGACATTCCCTACAAGTTAACTTGTCAGAATTATTTAGGTAATGTTGGCAGTATAATTTGGAAGTTCTATAAGTATTAGATGCTATCAGTTGTGGTTTCTCCCCCAAAGTAATTTAAATGTTTACTTGATATTATACATGCCTAATATATTGTATATTTCTTTGTGTTGGTACTTGTCAGGACTGCCGCTAGGTCCCAGCTCACAGAGGACCAACGCCCAGTGGATATTATATACAAAAGTCTTTATTGAAGTTTAGTTTCCATTTCCAAGCTCTGGGCGCGCAGACCCACGTCTTAACGCTAAACCGGCTAAGTCCCCTCTGACTCACTGCTCCACCCACACCAGTTTAAGATTCTAGCCCGGCTCCACCTCTTGCGCTGCTCTTTCCTGCGTTGGGTCCTTCTGCCCTCTGGGGTTCCCTCCTTCCTGGACTCCTCTGACGCAGAGCCTCCTGAGTCTTGCCCCTCCCTCCGGCAGGCTTTAGGACCTGGCTCCCTTCCCGGGCTCCCCGCTGTGCCGCGCTCCTGTACATTTGAACTTGGCGCGCGCGCCCAGCCGGTGACTTTCCTTCTGACCGTTTCCCCGCTTCCTGATGTTGCCAAACCTGACTCCTCTCCTCCCTCTGGTGGTAAGGACACTGGTCCCGACTCCTGGGACTCCCCCTCCCCACTGCGCTCTGGTGGAGACGCTGGTCCTGATCTCCAGCTGCTGCTCAGGGACTCCCCGCTGGCCCCTCCCTCTTGAGGTTTCTCCCTTGGAATCTCCCTTGCTCTGGCCACCGGCGCTCCCTTCTGTGAGTCCTCCGATTCGCTAGAGAGGCTTGTGGAATAACTCTGGCCACTGTCACTGCCTGCGCCCCCCTCGTACTCCTCCTCCTCACTCTCCATTTGCTCCCCCTCCTGTGTCTCTCCTTCTGAACCCCTGACAGTACTTATGGAATCCAGTTCTCCTTAGGAATAGGGAAAGGGATTCAAAACTAACCAGAAACATGATATCTAATTTTAGACTGGGTCAGTGGGAGCTATGCATGTTGAATCCCTTGGAAACCTTAGAACAGATGTTATGAAGCAGAGAAGCCTTAATGTCTTAACTGTATCAGACTTCGTTGATGCAGAATAGCTCTTAGGATGTATTGATCTAGTCCTTAGCCAGTAAGCAAAGGAAACATTTACCTTTAGAACTGACAGCAAACTTAGAATGGCAGAGGTGATGATCTGACATAAGGTCTGGATTAAGACACATTACCACCAAGTTTTCAACAGAAAGAATAAGATTTCTTTCAACTGGTTATTATTATTATTAAAAATGGAATTATGTCTGAGTCACATCTTCTTTTGTAGGATCTGGCAGCTGCTTCAGCCTCATTTTTAAATATTGCTTAATTTCGTCTTCTTCTTCTTTTGGAATAGTGGCCTTATCATATAACAATTCAGATATGGTTAGCAGCAACATTGCTGAGAGCAAAGGCAGCAGAGTCAGGACCGTGATTCCGGCATCCTACATTTTTCATATTCTAAATGCACAAGCACTTTTGCATCTTTCTGAGTTTTTACAAATCACCAAAAAGCGATTTTCACAGAGGTTCAAAGGGTTCAAAGATGTGCCTTATCTTCTCCTAATTAGTATAAGTTGAGGACTATAGGGAAGTTGCATATGTTGGTAGCTGTAGTAAAATAGTTTGAAAATGGCATTTGCTTCTTTCTTATCCATGAATACTGATTCGTACAATCTGAAATGGTACAGTGGGTCTCACTTCTGCATAGGATTAATAATTCTAATCTGAGGTTGTGATGGTGAAAACTGAAATAGCTTTCTTTATTGTGGATAAGTTAATGCAAAACACTTTTGCTCCGGATTTGCCCATCCTTGGTTTTAGCTCCGCCTGTTGCTGGCATGCAGCCTTGGTCTTAAGTATGGAAAGCTAGCTCTGGACCCTGTAATGTATATTCTGTTTGTATTTTGTTTTTTAATGTTACAGTTTTGTTGTCCTAAAAAAATTAATGGGTGTCAAACCCTCAGTAAGTTAGGGACTTCCCCTGCATGTGGCTCCAATGGGTTGAGCAGAAAAGACCAATAGTGAGTCTAAAAGTTATGAAGGTGGTTTCTGCATGTGCTGTAGAGGGAAGTGAGGGGCAGATGGGGCTCACCAACCTGGGAACGTAGCCCATCTAGGAGGAGAACTCTGTACCAAAGCCTCCACTGCCTTGCGGGATACCTTCGGGAGAAGAAAAGGCCAAGGAGTAAACCCTAACAGGAGTCCCTGAGACAGTTGGATGGTGCCTTGTACACCTCTTTCTGGCAGCTTCTGCAGCCACGCTCGTGCCAAATGTATTGCTCTGCTTTCCTTTGGACCTCATCAGCAAAGCCGAGAGAGAGGTTTTGTCAGGATATCCATACACACTACTCGGGTTTGCATCCTGGGGAGGTCACTTTGGTGCTTATAACACAGCAGTTTGACTTCACCCCCAGAGGTGCCCTCCATTTTATCTCAAGACAGACGGATGCCAACAAAAACACTGAAAGAACTTCCCATTTATTCTTACTCTCTGCTTCCTGTTTTTAACCAGTTGCTGTTTTTAACAAACAAAAAGACTTCTGTTCTTATCCCATGACTGCTAAGCTTACTCAGGAGTCTTTGGTGGGGTATTTTGTCAAAAGTGTTCTGAAAGTCTTACATACACAGTTTTATGGTCCTAGCATTACTCATGAGCCAATTGTTTCAGCATGATTACTTATTTATAAAATGTACTTTTAATTTGTAAAGGTGCAAAAATGATTTTTGTGTACTTTTATAGTTCATTGGGTTAGATGTTGGCACTCACTCTTTTTTGTTGATCTGTATATCATCTGATACAATAGCACTGCACTTTTGTGGCATGACATACCTTATTAAAATGTGGCAAACTTTAAAGAATGTTTTAAGTACTCCTAAGCTGATGTCCTTGGGTGGTCTACGTAGCAGTTTTCAGAAACCTGTTTCACATTTGTTATGGTCTGTGAGACCCTACTTGCTCTCCATAGGAGTCAGTAATGGCATAAGATGAAAGAGATGTTTGTTGTAATATGCTGGCCTAGGTGCAATAACAGTTTTCATTGGCTCTTGTGAACTTTCTGCCAATATGCAAGAAAGGCAAGTTTACAATCCTAAGCATGTTTACTTAGCCATAAGTCCCAATAAGTTCAGTTGGGCTTACCCCCAAGTAAGTAGACACAGGATTGCTGCTTAAGTGTTATTTTAGATGTTAGATATTTTTCTTGCATTTCTGTGAAATTTATACATTAATAGATTCGATGTAGGAGTACTTCTATGTACATATCTAATTAATCGCAAACAATAAAATGTTTATTCTTAAGAAATGTTGCATAAAGTGGTTACTTGGTCAGCATGATCCCACTCATGTTTACTTCGGAGTAGGGATATGTATATCTATTAGACCTCTTCACAGTTCCAGAAGAAACAGTAGCCAACAAGAATCTTTGCTGAGCAACATTCGACAATTATTTTAATCACTGTCCCGAAATAATGTCCTGAATGCTTAGGCACTGATATTTATTTTTATTTTCTGTATTAACATAAAGGTGAATGCTTTTACTAAAAGCAAGTATTTGAAAAATTGGGAGTTGAAACCCCTTCTTCCTGCTACTGAAATATCTCTTTGTTCTACTAAAATGTTAATATGTGTCTGTTTTTTCATATACAACTAGTCCTGATTTCTCCAAAGGCAGTGGGTTGGATCCTGAGAACTGCAAGCAGAAGAAAGCTCACAGAAGGGGATTTTCCCCACTGCAGTCTTCTGCACTGCCCGCTCAAAAGCAATCTGTCCTGAGGGTTGCAGGATCATTCAGAACAGGGTGAGATTGAACATGAGAGGACTGCTGTGGAAGGGGTGAATTGACACCTTCTGTGAGCCCACTATTCATTAATTCTCTCTTTCTGTTAATTTTCATTTGCTCATCCTGTTCTGTTCTGGAGGGTCCCCAACCACAAGGACCAGCTTTTTCGGGCAGGGTGGAGGGGGCCACTGGGAGGAAGTTTGTAAAGTCCCCTTCTGCAAGTTTGTTTCTGCTTATGGTTGTCAGGATCCAACCTGATGTCTTGAGGTATCCATAGTAAGTGTTTGTATAACTGGATGGCTCATGAGCATGAGTATAAATAACTTTTTTTTGTTTTCTCTAAGGCATTTATAGAGAACACTATTTAATGTAGACTAGTTTATCTAAAGGATTACCATGTAAGTTATTTATGTGGTAAATCTCATACTTCATCTAAGGCACCTCCAGAAATATGGATCCCATTATATGGTGTTTACAAAATTAAAGAAGGAACATTTCTAATATACTGTGTAGTTTAGATTTCCTTTTAAGACTTTTAAAAGTGAGGGTCACTTTTTACAAAATCATTTTAATTACAATCCTATGGAAGAGTCAAAAGGCAGTGCTATTTTTCTAGAAAAAGAGGTGCCAAAACTCACCATAAACGCCTCCCCTGTTCTATTATAATGGCAATGGTGCCGGCTACAAAAAAGTCCTACCAAAAGATATCTCTGTCCTAGGAAGTGGCTAGAATCTGAAGGATCCCTCTACCACTCTCCAGCTTGTGTGTGTCTTAGATACAGTTGCAAGCATATCCTAACGTCATTCTCTCAGATATCTTTGGACCATTGTTCCTCTCATTGGTTCTCCTTTTGGTACCTTAGTTCTTAGCTATTCTGTAATCATTATAAATGAAAAAGGTAGATTATGAGGGTGCTTTGCTACTTCAGTGCTCCTGGAAATTGCAGCTTTTTGTATTCCCCATTCCCTCTCCCCTCCTCCATACACTTTCACTATTAAGTGTCCATATGTTCACATTTGCTTTTGGGCCTAAAAGGAGGTTGCTGCCCTTTTAGAAATTCAGCTTTGTAGATAAAGGCATTAAAACAAGAGTGCCCATCTGTCCATTTTGGACAGCTAAGGTTGAGAGAGTATTGCAGTGTCCAGGCACATTTAGGCTATGGCCTTTCTACTTGAAATGTCATATAATAATTCTCGTAGTGTCAGGGGCAACCATAACTTCTCAAGGAAAGAGAAAACTGCTGCCCAAGGCTGTATAAAGAACATTTAATGAACTATAATTATCTGTGCCATTATTGAGAAGCCCATAAGGTTCATAGATTGTGGTGAAAACTTCTTTTGTGTTTCTATAGCATGGAAGAAAACATTATAGCAATAATAAAAAGTTTCATTTTTAAGGAATACAAAGTATAAGTCTTGTTAACAGCAATAGAAGTTTGGAGTTCCTAGTATCTTCCAGGATATGTGTCATCCCCCCCCAAAAAAAAACAATGTGACATTGAGACATATTTTAATAATATTTATTTATAAACAAATAAATCAGTGGAGTTTCCAAGTAATTTTTTTAGGACCATAATATCTATGTAGTTTTGTAGTGATTTGAAACTTACAAGGGTACATAAGCAGAATAACTACATAAGCAGATATTGCTCTGGATTACTATTTAAGACAGTAGGGGGAGATCTCATATTTGAATGCTTATCCAAATAAAAAGCTTCCTCCACATATTTCCAAGGAGTAGCTGTGTTCGTCTGTTTCAGTAAAATAAGATAATATTAACCTATTTATTATGACATGGACTAGAGTTTACTTAATCAGTGCTTGACGTGTTATCCGGATACACATAGTTTGGGAGGGGGTGTAGTAAACAGGTGGGGGGAATGAAATATAGAATGTACAGGAGATGATAATTATGTCATTAATAAGGGCCAGTCACAAAACATGATAATAGACAGTCTGGAAATTGATAAGCCAGGAAAAATAGATGGTCACCTCCCTTGAACAAAATAACTTCAAACAGAGACCACAATGTGAAATGAATCTCTCTCTCTCACACACACACGTGTATGTGTATCCGTAACACCTTAGCCTTCTTGTGAAGTAGACTCTAGTCTACGAAAGCTTATGCCATAATAAATGTTAGTTTTCAAGTGCCACCAGACACTCTTGTTGCTTTTTCTCTTCATAGAAAATCAGCATGTTAGTTTTCACTATTTTCAATAGTGGAGGGAGTCTTTTATATGAGGAAGCATTCTTAGCATAGGAACCTTCCACCTGTAGTTTGAAGTGGTACTTCACTGAAAGTGACACATAGTGAAAACTGTGCCATTGATTCTACTGATCAAGCTTTGCTTCATTCTATTATGTTAGGTATAACATAAGAGCAAAGTGATTTTGACTTCTGATTCTACTCTTAATACATTCCATTTGAATAACTTTTTAGCTTTCAATCTAGAACCCTGGAAGTAATGATTTATCATACATTCATTCACAGTATAGTCTTGCCTATGACACAGTAGATTACTTATTGTACCAGCATATGAAAAATTCTGTTTTGTCACTGTTGATTTGTTGTGTTGTTCTTTTTAGAGACATTGTATTGACTATTCATATAAACTTTCTTCCTTTTTTTGTTCTGTTTCAGGAAGCAGTTTCACTACATCATCTGGAATATATGCTGGAAACAATTCACTTACAAATTCTACGGGATTTAACAGTTCACAACAGGTAACTATATGAAAATTATTAAATGACAGGGTGCCAAAAGTGTGTTTTGAGAAGGATAATAGAACTCATATCTGTAATTCTACATAAAACCTTGAAGTTCTTTAGAATTTTGAGTATTAAAGGTAAAGGTAAAGGTACCCCTGCCCGTACGGGCCAGTCTTGACAGACTCTGGGGTTGTGCGCCCATCTCACTTAAGAGGCCAGGGGCCAGCGCTGTCCGGATACACTTCCGGGTCACGTGGCCAGCGTGACATCGCTGCTCTGGCACGCCAGAGCCGCACACGGAAACGCCGTTTACCTTCCCGCTGGTAAGCGGTCCCTATTTATCTACTTGCACCCGGAGGTGCTTTCGAACAGCTAGGTTGGCAGGCGCTGGGACCGAGCAGCGGGAGCGCACCCCGCCGCAGGGATTCGAACCGCCGACCTTTCAATCGGCAAGTCCTAGGCGCTGAGGCTTTAACCCACAGCGCCACCTGCGTTTTGAGTATTACCTTTATGTTACTTGTAACAGCCCCTCTTTATTGCCTTAAAAAAAATTATCACGATGATATTTAGACCCAATTCTGATATAGTTTTTCTAAAATTCAATTTCCTATTTATTCAAAATACCGGTAAATAATGTTTGTGATTTCCTACTCTGCAAAATCCAAGATGGCAGAGAAATTGAGGCATCTGTTTCCACTTCCACTTTAGAACGCACACCAAAAAGTAAGCAGCATGTTGATGGGAAAATCTCTAATTTTTCTTTTTTCTCAACTCTGGTAGGAGTATCCTTCTTACCCCAGCTTTGGTCAAGGTCAATACGCACAGTATTATAACAGTTCTCCATATCCTTCACATTATATGGCAAGTAGCAACACCAGTCCGACAACCCCTTCTTCCAATGCGACATACCAGCTTCAAGAACCACCATCTGGCATCACAAGTCAAGCAGTTGCAGATCCTACAGCAGGTAAATGCATAGATTTGATTGTACCTATAGACCACAATTTGGTACTTGAAATGTATTTTTAAAAGAGTTCTGAATGTATGGTGGCACTTATTAAGAAAGGACTGGCTCAGCAAGGGGAAAGTGGACAGCAGTGAGTTTTTAAATACAGGTTTTCCTATAGTTACCACCTCAAATAATTTATAAACACCAGCATTAAAAAGTAAAAACACAGATTACAAGATGTGTTATAGTCTTTTCAGATGTTGAGCTCATTACTCAAACTTTAGCTAATATTTGCTATCATGATGTGTTCATGACTGGTAGGTGGGGTAAGCATGGCACACCATAACTTCTCTGGTGGCACTGCTGGTGGTGGTGGCTCCACTGCAGCAAGAACCCGAAGTGTTGCCCAGGTGGGTCTGAAACTACCATCCATGGTAGCTGGTGGGAAGTTCTGAAATGGGACATTTCAGGGGTATCCACAGCTCTGCAGATCCCCCAAAGAACTTCTGGTTTTAGGGCATCTTAATTGGACCAGCCTGAAACAGGCACAGCCAAAAAAAGGATGTGTAAGAACTTCACTGGGCTTGCTTAGTCCAGCTTCAACCCTGCGTACATTTACTTAGAGTAGACGCCACTGAACGCAGTGGGACTTCTGAGTTGGAATGCACTGAAAAGCTTGACTGCAAGTTGCAAGACCATATTTAGCTATAATAATCCCCAAATGTTCCAGTCATCACTAAGCATCAATCCAGAGGGCTTAGGGAGGATGGTGGCCATTGGATGATAATCAATGGGAGAAGCTCCAGCAGTGAGTTTTATCCCACCCCATTTGACCCTCTTTGCCCCATAATATTTATCAGAGATGTTGGTGCCCTACCTCCTCCACACTCCAAAATTTAAGCTGAAAGTTCTCCACAGAAGACATAGTTTTAAACTAATTCTAAACTATCTTTAAACTGATTTCAAGAGCAAAGAATGTGAGAGAACAAAGAACAAAGTTTACAGGAATCAGTGAGCTTTTAGGTTAACTTTGGTTGGCTTATGTTCTATGAATTCTTGGAAGCTGGAGGATGTTTTGTTTTTTAAGAAATAACCCCTCCAAGTATTGGAAAGGAGAATTTTCAGTTGACTTCATTGTTGTATATATTTGGGTTAGGAAGAATTCTGACTTCCAGGAATTAGTGTACCACTAGTAACATAAATACATAGGGTAATCTATTACAAAAGTACACCAAAACTTTGTGTGGCCATTTCAGTGCATCATACTTAAAGAGAAACAAAATCAAAGAACTACAACTAAACTAAAATATAAGCAATTTTTTTCTTCTGAAGCAGAGTACAGTACAATCCACAGCCCAGCAACACCCATCAAAGATTCTGATGCAGAAAGGTTGCGTCGCAGCTCAGATGGCAAATCACGTGGTCGAGGCAGAAGGAATAATAATCCTTCACCACCGCCTGACTCCGACCTAGAGGTATTGTATATGAAGTAGCTATTTTATTTATTTATCTCTCATACTCTTCAGAAGCATTGGGGCGAGTTACAGCATACTAGGCTATTAGATGTATAAAACCAAATTCCAGCACATGAAAATCCTCAAAAGCAAAGCAAAATTATAAACTCTAGCTATAAACCATTCCACTCCTACTTAGTCTTATATCTTGACCTTTCTCACAAGGGAGTTTCCATCCCCTTCAAAATTACTCGCCCCTAGATTGTGTCCTCTGCTTGCTGAGAGGTAATAGCTACCCAGGGCATTACTGCAACACTTCTACTGCTTCTTGCTGGAAGGGCACCTACCTAAATCTAATGCAGGAATAGAAAACCAGTCACCTCCAAATGTTAATTCTTAGCAGAAAAGTATGTCGTTAATGTGGAGATGTTATATTACTTATTGATGTTGTTCTGAAATGTATGGGTTTCTCTAAAATAGTAAGAAAGGATAGCTTTGTTATGGTACAACATTCAGAATAGTTTGTTCACGTGTACATCCATTGATCAAAGCTTTTTTCCTATTTTAATTATCAACTTTACAGAGGGACCCATTGATTTGGTTATCTTTTTACAGAGAGTATTCATTTGGGATTTGGATGAGACAATCATCATTTTCCATTCCTTGCTTACAGGATCCTATGCTAACAGATATGGGAGAGTAAGTACCATGACAGTCAATGTCTATATGTCTTTGTGCAGAAAGAATCTATAGTATGGTGTGGTAGTGAAGTAAAAAGTAAAGTAGGAGAACTGTCTAATGGTACCCATCCAGGTTTTCAGTGCTGGTGGCACAAAAACAAAATTAGTAGTATACAAGATTGTCAGATCATACATTGCTTTGATCTAATTATCAGTGTAATCCCATGCTTGTTTCCTCAGGAGTAAGTCCCACTACTTATTTCCCAACCAGTGTGGTTAAGGTTTTATCCTACAGAGTTATTTGACCATGTTTATAAATTAGAAGTGAGGAATTAAATAATTACATTCTATTAACGAACAAACCAACCAATATTTGCATGATTTTAGTATCAGCCACTGGGAAACAACCGCAGAAGATGGCTATTGCATTCATATCCTTCTTGATTGCTTCCCATAGGTATCTGTTTGGTCACTGTCAGAAACACCATGCTGGGCTAGTTAGGCTTTTGGCCTTAATTTGCAGAGTTACCCTTAAGATTCTTATTACTGTCACTGGGAGTTTCCCAGCTGAACATTCATGCTATTACGTTCACACAGAGGTTATAAGACATCATCAGCACTTGGTTGCTATCCTGCAATTTCCAGTTTAATTTCCCATCACCTTTTTAATTGGCCTTTCTGCAGTTGGAAAAATGATGGGCTATTTGCACTAGAAAGTGTGGGTTAACCACATAAATGACCTGATTGCAAGGGCCCTATGACATAAGAAGTCTCATATAATGCAGGAAGATCATATTCTATGGCTCTTCCCATTACATTAGTCCAATTTTCAACCTATGAAGCTGCCTTATACTGAGTCAAACCAGTGGTCTGCCTAGCTCAGTATCATCCAAACTGACTGGATGTGGCTCTCTGGGGTTTCAGGCAGGACTCATTCCTACATGGAGATGCCATGGACTGAACCTGAGACCTTCTGCATGGAAACAGAGCCTCTAGCACTGAGCTATAGTGCTTCTCCTGTTCTCCAAGGATTGATACTGGTATGGGAACAGCTGCAGCATGGCTTCCTCCCACACAGTCTAGGACTTTTCATAGTATCCCAATGCACCGGAACGAGTAGTGCTGCAGCTGCTCCCACAATGCTAGGTCCAACTATCACCCTCTCCTAATATTCTAAAACTTCTTCCCTTGAATAGCATTACTGCCCCATAATTCCACTACTGGACTTTGGGATGTGAGGAAGTCTTTCCCACCCCAATTAAATTAATAATATATATTCTATAAGGTAAAGGTAAAGGTACCCCTGCCCGTACGGGCCAGTCTTGACAGACTCTGGGGTTGTGCGCCCATCTCACTTAAGAGGCCAGGGGCCAGCGCTGTCCGGAGACACTTCCGGGTCACGTGGCCAGCGTGACATCGCTGCTCTGGCGAGCCAGAGCTGCACACGGAAACGCCGTTTACCTTCCCGCTAGTAAGCGGTCCCTATTTATCTACTTGCACCCGGGGGTGCTTTCGAACTGCTAGGTTGGCAGGCGCTGGGACCGAGCAACGGGAGCGCACCCCGCCGCGGGGATTCGAACCGCCGACCTTTCGATCGGCAAGCCCTAGGCGCTGAGGCTTTTAGAAATGAATGTGTTGTCCCTATTACTTACGTTGAGTGAAAGCAAAGAACTATGTATAAGATTATGAAAAGGAGTTTGCTGTGGCAGATGTCCAAACAAAAGAGTGCTTGCACTGTATGACTCAGTGTAAAAAAATATTTTAATTGAAAAAAGGCACTGAAATTGCCTCCAATACTTTAAGATAGATCAAGCACTTTAATCTATAGAGAATTGAATAAATAACTTTTGATGTGTGTATGTCAAAGCTATCCTGCTTTTAAATAAATGGGCTCATGTGTATATCTCTGACATGCTTCAGAATGATGATGTGATAAAGTACTGCACGCTACCCTTAAAATATTAGTCAATGTAATCTCTGCTTCTCTTGTTCTTAGTATGAAGTGCTGTTTTTACAAAGGCTAGATTAATGTTTAAGAGCACAATCAAGCTTTTCAGTGTTTGCTGGAGGAGTTTTTTTCTTTCTCATCAAAAGGGTGGTGTATGTTTTTTGTATACAGTATTGTATTGCCGACGGTGCAATCCTGCTCTCCCTTGATGTTGATGTCTGGGGTGCTGGTGATTAGGATATTGTGCAGTCTTCTCTTTGGTGGCCTCTATTTGCCACCAGTTGGAGAGGCTCTACTGTAGCTGCAATATTTGGTGGTTTTCCTGTCAGTGGAACTCTCCAAAATAAGGTGGGATGCTGGCAGCTTGGGATCCCCGAAAGCGCTTGATCCTAGATCTTCTCTGCTATTCCAGTTATATAATGAAAAACTGGGGGCAGGAGCCGGGGGGGCACTTCAATGCCCTGGCTGGTTCGATGCAGCAAGTTTTGGGATTTGGCAGTCAGTCCTCTACTCCACCTTGTTGCTCCCTGGCCAGGGTTAAGATTGCTGTGCTGCATGAGTTTCTCATACTATAAGCAACTTTAGTGTGTTAGAGTGAAATTTGATTCATCCTCGAATGAAAGAAGCAACAGCAAACAAAACCTCATGTGCTCATTAGAATGCAGCTCAGAGCAAAAAGGAATTGGCCAATTCAGGACAACAACTTTTTGCTCAGAAGTGTCCTGAATGTGCATTGTACAGTTTGCCCAAAATCGGGTGTACATTTTAAAAGTAATTCTAGGGTTACAGACACCAGTGAATGCAGCATTAGTGAACAGGGCTCCCCAGGTGTACGCTGTGCAAGTATATTAATACTGCACATGTACAAAGTGGCATTTGATTTAAATAAGAGGCTGGCCACATGTAACCTTGCATGAGTGATTTGCATTTATATATCCAGCATCACATTTAAATCAGGTGCGATCCCTGCGATCCCTGCGATCCCTGCGACGGGGTGAGCTCCTGTTGCTCGGTCCCTGCTCCTGCCAACCTAGCAGTTCGAAAACACGTCAAAGTGCAAGTAGATAAATAGGTACCGCTCCGGCGGGAAGGTAAACAGCATTTCCATGCACTGCTCTGGTTCGCCAGAAGCAGCTTAGTCATGCTGGCCACATGACCCAGAAGCTGTACGCCGGCTCCGTTGGCCAATAAAGCAAGATGAGCGCCGCAACCCCAGAGTCGGTCACGACTGGACCCTAATGGTCAAGGGTCCCTTTATTGCTGTTACAGCTCTGTTTCAATGAGAGGAAGAAAAGAAGCAAAGCAACAAAGTTACAGTGACAAGTCAAGGGGGGAGAGATAGTAATTTTGGCACTGATCAAAATTACCATTTTTTCTTCTTCAGTAATTCTGCCATAGTAGTGGGTGGAAGTGAAGAAGTCCAGGTTTGATGCATTATATTTTTAGACCTTTTAAGATGGATCAAAATAGCTCACTTTTAAAAAAAGAGATAGCGTTATAACAAATATATCTGACAAACTGATGTGTTTCGTAACAAAAAAAATTACACTGATGTTGTGGATGCTAGCCATGGGGTGCTCATAAGATTCACATTTCACATTTCTCACACCAATCATGATGGCAATAGATGTGGCTGGAGGGGATGTGTGTGCATTTTCTCATTAACAAAATACTGTCATTTGAGCGCAGGGCAAAAGCAAATTCTCTGCAATATAAGTACTATCTTAAATAAAGATGTTTAGATTTCATTCGAAAAAATGACCAACAGCTGTGCTAAAAAAGAAAGTGTGAAAGTGCTGGATATATTCTTCAAATGTTTACAAAGAGAGATGCCTTCTGCAGATTTGTGTCTCTAATCAAATCACCTCTTGCAGCATTAACAGCTGGCATGCACCACAAAGTGGTC
Organism: Podarcis gaigeae; assembly: GCF_964106915.1. Classification (NCBI taxonomy): domain Eukaryota; kingdom Metazoa; phylum Chordata; class Lepidosauria; order Squamata; family Lacertidae; genus Podarcis; species Podarcis gaigeae. Next base: position 33,410,704 of record NC_139683.1, read on the forward strand.
AATGCCAAGTGCTTCATGAATGATTATTTGAAACTATTTTAAAAAATCAATTGCTGCATAACACGAAAGACGCTAAGAAAAGTTGTAACATTAAATGGTTCAGGTGTAACATCAAACCATGATTTGATACTATATGAATGAGCAATTTTGGTTTGTCCACTCTCCACTTTTCCCATTTCACTGCCAGATCCTAGTGTTAAATCCTGATTTACAGGACAACAAAAACCATAGTTAGCTAGTTCAGATGAAAGGAGGTAGGGAATTGCCATGTGCAAGGGTAGAAAAGGAGGAAGAGTGCTAACCCAAGGCTCCTTGACAACTCATTCATGTACCTCCAAATAATGGTTTAACATTATGTCTGAACCACCTTAATGGTATTTGAATTTTTGCAATCCTGATCAGAAAAGTTATTTTCTCTAGGGGGCGGGGAAGCCTACCTGATTTAATTCTAAGAGATCCTTATGTGTGCTTTAATGTTCTGTGAAGAGGGGAAGGAAAACAAAAACCCTCTTTCACAGAAGTCTTCAATTGTGGCTTTCCAGCTTAACTGGAAAATAAGCCAAGACACGTACAATAAGTGAACTTTCCTGTTTTTCAACTACTTCTTACACACAGAACAAAGGGAGTGAACATTTTAAAATCACATACTGATAGTTTTTGTACCCTGACTTCCATGTTCAAGAAAAGAATATGTGGTCTATCACACTGGTATTTCCCCTTTTAAACTGAACATTCACCTGAGATTTGCACCTTTATACCTTATTAGACATTCACATTGAACTACAAATCCTAATAAACTTACAATGGATGGTAGTTTTCCTTAACTTTCAGTTCCCAGTAATTATTTGGAAATTAATGGTTCTGAATAGCAAAAGAGGACTTGGGTTGTAGTATTTGATTACACCAACGCTATACACCATTGTACTTGTGTTCAGTGTACACAGGGATTTCAAGCACAAGACTTTTTCTTTTTAAAAAAATCTTTATCCTGTAGATTGCTGTAGATTGCAGTTTGGTTTGGGAACAGAGAGAATCTAGGAGAGCAGTGAGAAATTTATTTCTATAGATTCTTGGTAGTGTAAAAAAAAAAAAAAAGGATTTTGCAATATTGCTGTTCCAGAGACTCTAGGTAGGAAAGTGAGGTTATTCATAATCATAGGATTCTGCTCTGTGATGCAGGAGAAAAGGGTATAAGCTAATCAAAGAAATGTAGTCCTGGAAATAGTAGTTAAAATTGGATCGAGAAACCAGACTGGAATTTATATTATATAATATAGAAACATGCTTAATACTGAGTCGGTTCATTGATCCATCTTCCTCCACATTGTCTACACTGGCTAGCAGTAGGTCTCCAGGAATTCATACTCAAGTCTTTTCAGACCCTGAAGCTTTTTCATTCAAAGCATATGCTCTAGCTCTGATCTATTACCCTTTCCTTTGAGATATAGAATAGATATAGATACATACACATACACATACATATATTATAAATAAATTATGTTTATAAATTTTGTCCTGTTCTTAGCATTGTTCTTTGCCCCCACTTGGATGGTCAGCCATGTTAGGTTTAGAGATTTCAAACCTCATTTTTCTTTATTAATATATTCAGAGTAGCAAAATTACCTAAACACATCAGAACATTAAGTACAAAATAGTTGTATTTTGTTGTTTAAATGAATTTAAAGCATTTATGTTGAAACACTCTGGGAAGTTATTGCCAGACGAATGATTGATTAATGTGGGAGATATCTATCCCAATCTAGTTTATTTATTAGCTTTTTTTAAATTTATAACCCATTCTTTCAAAATTATGTTTTCATGTTCATGACCTTGAAAAATAATTTTGTTAAATTGCATGCCCTATGTATATACTAGGGCCCTGTTGCAGTTCATAGATTAATAATGTATATTAAACACACACATCTGTATTGTATTTGCAAACCACAATGCTGAGCACATTCTGATTTTATTAGATCAGTAAGAAGTAACTTGTTATGGTAATGTCTGTAGAGCAATTAAAGTGTGTTGTACATGAATAAAAAAAAACCCCTATAGATTTCTTCTCCATATGGGTGGGCTATAGCTGAATGATTAGTATTTTATTAGAGTCCTTAAATCTATTGTGTAGTATTTCGGGAGGAGTCCATAGATCTATTTCAGAATATATGTGGAAGGTTCTGGTTCAGTTCCTAGTATTTTTCCAGAATTGAGCTCATGTAGCAGAGCTGGGGAAACTCTCCTGAGGACCTATGAAACAAAGGTTTGCCAATGTATAAGGAAGCTTTGTATTTCTATTCAATTAGACTACAGTGACCTCCACCCCCCCCCCCAAAAAAAACCCCTCATGCATAGGATCTTACCTGGCCCACCTTTTTAGCAAATCACTTCATACCCCTCCACACCATGTAGCCCAAACTGCTCTAGTCCACAATATCCCACATCCTAAGTACTGCAGCAACAACAGTACTTCATTGGAGCACCTTTGGGCTCAGACCTAGGATGGCAGACTCTGGAGGAACAGGAGGAGGGGGAATGGGAGTAGGAAGCTGGATCAAAGAAGCCCCTCCCTCCCTCTGAACACATCTGGCTTCAATGTATAAATAACCTAAATAAATAAATGCAAAATCTGGGCTCATAACAGACTGGTTTGGGTGGCAGAGAACTGTAGAATTCTAGGCTTCCTTTCTATACATTACCGACTATAATTGTTATTTTTTTCTTTGAGGACCCCCCTACTTCTGTTTCCTTGGGACTGAGGATGGAGGAGATGATTTTCAACTTGGCAGACACACATCTATTCTTTAATGATTTAGAAGTAAGTAATTATAGTTCTATCAAGACAAAATTTACTATTAGTTTCTTTTTATAGGCTTGTAGAGGGAAATCATAGCTGGCGCAAGGGAGGAAAATAACACTGGATCCACAATGAGGGTTCCTTGTCACTTTTCACTCCAAGCTGGTGTAGCTGACAAGCCCAAAGATCAGACCCTTCAGGGGATCTGGACAGTTTGAGGTCTGCTCCTGACCTGGTGATTCGCTACCCATGAAAAATCCAATTTCTGGGCTTTCCACTTGCTAGTGATGGCAGTAGAATTATTGGCTGTAGCTTTCCACTCACCTGGATGCAGCTGGAGCCTCCCCAATGCAGCAGAGCCCTACCCTTGGTGACACCTATGTGCCATCCTAGCCCTACACACACCAGCCATCAACATAGGAGTGAGGGTTGTTTTGACCTCTCAGAAATGCTTATTTGCTTGAATATGGCAGGGGTACTCCAATTCACATCAGCTCGAACCAGCGTAGCCAGTGATGATAGGAGCTGTAGGCCTGCAACATCTTGAAAACAGTATGTTGGATAATCTGGAAATGTGCTGCACAAGGGCTGCATGAATATATTTGCTCACACAAAATATCAGTTGTAATATGTTACACTTCCACATTTAGTAGCTGAAAACGTTGTTTGGAGTGTTGATGGCTATATCTTATTCAGTTATTATAATTTTGATCAATGTACGCAAGTTCAAACATCAGAACATAATTGTTTATGCAGACAATTGAATATTAAACCTTGCTGCCTTCTTAATGATCACTAGGTGTATGTCTCTTTCTCAACTGCAACCCACTGGGAGGAAGTCTGTCTTTTAACCCAAGGAAAATCATTAATGTTGAATGATTGGTAGACTCAGCTGCTTATTAAAACGGTGTTTCTGCATAGGACTAGGGCTGAGCAATGTTGGGTCTTCAACATTGCCATATATTGCTGGTGAAACTGCCGCCGCTTGAGTCCCTCTGCCTCCATCTCCCAGCTAGTTTGTTTCTCCCTCTGTCCCACTGGGCACTGGAGGCAGAGGAATTCAAGAACAGTGACGGTTTCACCAGTTATATACCGCTGAATGAAGCTGCCATTGTGGTATGCCCCCATGTACCAGTCCTGGGCGATATATTGATATATTGCCCAGGCCTACATAGAGCTTGTTCCACTTCTTTTCATTAGTCATGCAAGTCTTGTGGGAAGACCAATTCATAGACATTCGTAGTTGATTGTGGTGGTTGTTTTCAGCTTGTCAGTAGACCTTTCCATGTGAGTAATGAAATGTGACCAGAGAACTAGCTGAATACAGCAGCAGGGACCTCTGTGATCAGAAGGATCTCAGCAGTAGAACTATTGCATGAACTGGAAAAAGAAAAAGAAAAATGGGAAGCCATTTCAGTCGTCGATGCTGTTACTTTTGTATCCATCTTTTTGGAACTTTCTGCATAGACTTCCAGTAAAGTGCTTGTCTGTGCTTACAATGGGAAAGGCAATTTCTGTTGTTATTATCATAAAAAGAAAAGAATATATTAAAACAGTCAAATTTTGCTCCCATCATAATAAAGACAGCTGTTTATTTAAAATCCAACCATTAAACAAGCTTGTGGCAGGGCTGCCAACAGGCATTAATCATCACATTGTTGTTTTGTTAGAATTTATAAATGTATGTTATTCCAGACAGGCAAAAGAATCCAAAAGATTCAAATACAACTTTTGCTGATCAAAGTTAATTGGCAGCAATTGGCCTTTAAATATTTCCTGATGTTTCCTTTTCTAAAAAATCAAGCAAAATACACCTTATTTAATAGATGAGCCAATATCATTTGAAAAATGCTAGTGTGTGAGGAACCTTAAATGTGGTTTCTCAAACATCTGTCCTATATTTTGATTTCTTTTCATCTGAAAAGAAACTACTCACAGATGAATTGGCAACTTAAGAATGTAATAAAATTATTTAAATGTGCTTTATTTTTTCTTTCATTCCTTAGTGAAGTATTTATTTCTTCACATTTAAAATGCAAGAATTCATGCATTTGCAAGTGTTTTCAATAATGCAATTTAATGTTAAAGACATTTATTGTTTTGGTATTGAATGACATGTACAGTATTGGATTGTTATTCTTCCAAAAAAGAAAATAACAAGGGTCCTTACTTTCCAAGGCTGTATATGTATGTATGTATTTTTGGTTGCATTTAATTTTATGCAAGCTATAAAAAATAGTATCATATCCTAAGCCTACATCCAATAGTTTATAGTGTTTTCTTTTGTTTTACCCAACCATAAATCTACATGTATACATATGTAGGGCCTTGTAACTTCTTGCAACTACAATTGATGTCAATAGAAGTTAACTGTAAGTTTAGTGGTTATGACAAAATGCTGGCAACGTTAACGGAGAATTTTGGAATTTACTTCTTATGCCACACAGGGCTTGTGAGCTGAGTTTCCTGAGCAGCATCTTCTCAACTCACACTGTAAACTGCTTTTGAAACATGATGACATTTCAAAAGCAGTTTCAGTCAGTCCATTTCAGCATGTGAATTTGTGATCACATTGTACATTCCTAAAAATATTATGTGCAGTTCTATTGCTGCACCTCAAAAAGGATGTTGAACCCAGTATATTGATGTGGAGTGCAGGAAAGTTTCTCCTGCAAGTTCCAAGGATCACCCATGCTTTGCAGAGCAGGATTTTTAGTGTGGCTTCCCTTATTCTGTGGAATAGCATTCCTGTTGATATACAAACAGCTTTCCATTATCTGCAAGTGGGAACTTCTGTTCTGACAGGCTTTTCTGGCTGGATAAATGGGTCTTTAGCACAAATTTCGACTTGTTAGGATTTTAGTCTTGTTTTACATGCATTTGCTCTTTATGTGTTTTTAACTGTTTTTAATTTCTTACATGTAAATCACCTTGAGACGGTAGTTTAGAAGCTGATTAAGAAATCAATGGTGGTGATTAAGAATGATTATGGCAGTGGTGGTGATGATGCTGTTTTCAGTGGCAACCCCTTGTTTTCATAATATGTGGCTGTGCCTTTAGTAAATTATTCCACTAATACTGTAATTCTTTTATGTTAGTTGTGGCCTTGCAGTATTGTGGTAGAGTGGACATTTATATTCTAGATAATAGTTTTGGAATAGAAACTTTAAAAAGACCAACTGCACAGTAATTATCTGAACTATACATTTTATTTTAACTCTCGAAAGGACAGAAAACAACATTCTTTCAGAAAATGTGGAAAATTTTAATGTGCACTGCACTGCAAAACCTCACAATAGGTTTCAGGAGGGGGGAGTTTCTAGAAAAGGAATACTAATAGTTACACCTCATGTGATCATTATAAATAGTTGAATATACAATGTGACCGGGTTTGAGAAGTATTTGGTCCTTATGAAAAGTATGTGCAGATGTTTTGAACATGAAAACATTTTTTCTGCTTACAAGATTACCTGTGTTTCCGGCTTCTTGCTGGGTTATGACAACACTCTTTATTAGAGTATTTTGGCACATCTGGTCTCGGGCAGAACCAGGAAGTGTAGAGGCATGAAAAAAAAATGAAAAACAATGGCAGGGAAGTTATCTGAGCCTTTCAAACCCCTTAAACAGGTTTGTTTCCACTCTGCATTGAGTTCTAGGGAAAGCTTTGCGTCACTTTTGATTTAATCACCACTGGATGAACCTTCCTTTAGTTCAGTTTAGTGATGGATTTAACTGTGTGTCCTCCCTGCCCCCTGCCACCCACTGTTCTACTCTGGAGACAGACCAGTTGTAAGGTCATATAAGTTTCTTTCTTTATAGATCAAAGTAGACACTGAGCAACAATGAATAAACACCCTGGCTGCTGGGGTGTTTTCAGCATCAGCTTATTAGGCTGCCTGAAAGCACTGAATTATGTATGGGCTAGCAATACAATATATCTGACCTTTTGGTTTGTCAACTGTATTGTGTAAGAGCAGCATCCATATACATACAAGTTGGCTTCAGCTAGGAAAATTTGTTGCCTGCACTGGTCATTTCTCACTGGTCTGGCATGACCTGAAATGCTTCCTTGCAACTAATTCTTCCCACCCTGCAATGTTTTCGTTTTTCCCCAACCCACCCTTCCTGCCTGCCTTCCCTCTCACCTGGTATGTTGTAAACTCTCTTTTTAACTTGAGGGAGCTTCACAGATGGCTTGTTATGTGGCCTGGGGGTTTGTGGAGATAGCATTTAGGATAAAAGCAAACCTCTTGGGCATAAACACCAACACTCTCAGTTAGTGACAATGAATTTATATGAATAGATGTTTTCTTAATTTCTTAAATTTCTCTCTCGGAATGTCTACACTTCTGGAATAATATCCTAAACAGTGTGGTCATGGTGCATTAATAAGAATACAATTTTCACTCTTTTCATCTATATGGTGTGTTTGTTATATCTTAGACTTTCCGCCATCAGAAAAAATAACACTGAGTACTGAGCTTTGCATTTTGGAGTATGATGGAGCAGACAGATCTGTACAATCTCTTGGCAGCAGCGAGGCATTTTCTAATGCAGCTGCTGAGAAGCACAGATCACGTCCACCAAATTCAAATACTTTCTCATGTGTATAGTTTTCCTTTTGCATAATATGACTCTACCTCTCAAAACAACTTACTACCCATATTATACATTTTCCATGATACTCATTTCCCAACACGCTGGGCATTCGGTTGTAAACACCAGTGCCATTCCATGTTCCTGTTTAGCTGAGTTTCTAATTAACCAGATAAGGTGTCATTTAACACCAAGTGTACTTGAAAGTAAGTCCCATTGTTTTCAGTGGGATTTGCTTCCAAGTGGCGCTGTGGGTTAAACCACAGAGCCTAGGACTTGCCGATCAGAAGGTCGGCGGTTCGAATCCCTGCAACTGGGTGAGCTCCCATTGCTCCATTGTCCCTGCTCCTGCCAACCTAGCAGTTCGAAAGCACAAAGTGCAAGTAGATAAATAGGTACTGCTCCAGCGGGAAGGTAAATGGCGTTTCCATGTGCTGCTCTAGTTTGCCATGCTGGCTACATGACCCGGAAGCTGTACACAGGCTCCCTTGGCCAATAAAGCGAGATGAGCGCCGCAACCCCAGAGTCAGCCACGACTGGACCTAGTGGTCAGGGTTCCCTTTACCTTTACATTTAAGTTTTCAGAGAACAGCGGTCTTCAGCCATTTGACAAATCTGATTGCTCAGTAGTGGTTTACACTGCTACTTTGTAAACATTTTTTTCTTGGTAATGCTATAACCAGTAGATAAGTTTGAGGAGTTTGTTTTTTTTCTATAAAGGAATAAAATTTACTATTTCATTTTGCAAATTTTATGAAATTAATCAAATAAATAAATAAATGATATAGACATACCAATATAACTGTATTTTGTTCATTTCTACACACATAAACACCTACATCCACACTGAATTTATACTTACTCATGCCTGCTAACATACCTATACTGTGCACATTTTTGATGGGGTAATTGAGCTAGGTGATTTAGATGTGGCAGAGATATACAAAGCAAAAAAGAAAAGAAAAAAAGCTGCAATCCTAAATTCACTTATTAGAAAGTAAGCCCCATTAGACAAAGTCAAGCTTGCTTTAGAGAAAACATGCATATGACACTATAAGTTTCTTATTCCAAGCAAAACTTATTGGAAGTAAATCCTATTTAAATCATTACAACTTGTGAAACAACTTAGCTAGGCTCAGTCTGTAGGATACATACTAGATATTTATTTTTTATGTTATTGATATACTGCTTTTTAACAAAATATTTTCAAAGTACCGGTAGTTTGTCGGTCTGTGTAAAATAGTTGCTTGGAGTTCCACATGATGTCCACATAACAAATGCTAGAAATTTAGGCTTTTTATTTACAGATATGCTTTGATCATTTAATTTGAAAATAAATATTTTTTTTTAGCTCTGTACCTCAGTTACTTTTTAAAAATATGTGAAAACAGACACTGAAAGGAACAAAAAAAGTACAAATTTCAAGGCTTCCTACACATGACATTTTATTCTAGAATCAATGGAGACTGTGCTTGTTGTTTTTCTATGTATCAAAGAATTGTAGAGTTGGAAAGGACAACGAGAGTCATCTAGTCCAAACACCTGCAATGCAGAAATCCCTGCTAATGCATCCATGACAAATGACCATCCAACCTCTGTTTTAAAAATCTCCAGGGAAAGAGAGTTCATCATCTTTTAAAGAAGTCTGTTCCACAGTCGAACAACTCTTACCAATAGAAAGTTCTTACTGGTTGTTAGTTGGAATCTCCAGCTATAGTCTGGCCAAGGCAGAACAGAGCATAACTCTTACTTCATTTGATCAGTATGCTGTACTTCCGTTGATGCAGCCTAGACTAGCATTAGCTTCTTTCTTTCTCCTTTTCATGTGTACTACTGGCAAGCCAGGTATTCGGGTCATCTTTAATCCCAATTCTGTCTCCTGTGGCATCTGCAAACTGCACAAACATCCCCTCAATTCTTTCATCCAAGTCATTTAGAAAGACATTGAACAACAGCAGGCCCAGAACAGAACCCTGTGGCACCCCACTTGCCACTTTTTTCTAGGATGATAAGGAACCAATTGTGAGCACTCTTTGGGTTCAACCAGTCAACCAGCAACAAATCCATCTAACAATTACCTCGTCCAGCCCACATTTTACTAGTTTCTCTGCAAGAATATCATAGAGTACTTTGTCAAAGGTCTTACTGAAATCAAGATACACTATGTCCACAGCATTCCCCTCATCCACCAAGTTTCTAGCTCTATCAAAAAATAAAAAATAAAAAATGAGATTCATCTGGCATGACTTGTGTCAGGACTGCCGCTAGGTCCCAGTTCAGGGACCAACGCCCAGTGGATGTTATATACAAAAGTCTTTATTAAAGTTTAGTTTCCATTTCCAAGCTCTGGGCGCGCAGACCCACGTCTCGACGCTAGACCGGCTAAGTCCCCTCTGACTCACTGCTCCACCCACACCAGTTTAAGATTCTAGCCCGGCTCCACCTCTTGCGCTGTTCTTTCCTTCGCTGGGTCCTTCTGCCCTCTGGGGTTCCCTCCTTCCTGGACTCCTCTGACGCTGAGCCTCCTGAGTCTTGCCCCTCCCTCCGGCGGGCTTTAGGACCTGGCTCCCTTCCCGGGCTCCCCGCTGTGCCGCGCTCCTGTACATTTGAACTTGGCGCGCGCGCCCAGCCGGTGACTTTCCTTCTGACCGTTTCCCCGCTTCCTGATGTGGGCGTTGCCAAACCTGACTCCTCTCCTCCCTCTGGTGGTGAGTACACTGGTCCCGACTCCTGGGACTCCCCCTCCCCACTGCGCTCTGGTGGAGATGCTGGTCCTGATCTCCAACTGCTGCTCAGGGACTCCCCGCTGGCCCCTTCCTCCTGGGGCTTCCCCCCTGGAGCCCCCCTCGCTCTGGCCACCGGCGCTCCCTTCTGTGAGTCCTCCGATTCGCTAGAGAGGCTTGTGGAATAACTCTGGCCACTGTCACTGCCTGCGCCCCCCTCGTACTCCTCCTCCTCACTCTCCATTTGCTCCCCCTCCTGTGTCTCTCCTTCTGAACCCCTGACATCCATCCCCCCCTCGAAGCCCCCCTTCCCCCCTCCCCCTCTTCAGGTGCGGGTTCCGGGTGCTCTAGAGTTGTCGGGGTGAGTTCAGGATACAGTTCGTCCCCCGAGGCGTGCAGCCATCGTGATAAGTCCGGAAAGTCCTCCATGGGCTCGTCGACTGCGATTCCCTCCGCTTCCATCTCCTGGGCGGTGTGTTCGAAATCTGAGGCCGCCCCCAAATCACTCACAACCCCTTCTCCCCCTGTCGCCTGAGGTGACGCCACTTCGCAGGGTCCCTCCGGCACGTCTCTGCGCCATCCCACTTCGGGTTGGTCCTCCCACCAATAAGATCCCCCCGTGCCAAAACCTGAGAGCGAGCCCTCTGGGGAGCTGCCTCCCGGAGCCGAATCCTCCGCTGACGAGAAACCCCGGAAAGTGCTGGCCGAGAGTGTGGGTGTGAACAGACAATCATCGAAAAAGCCCGCCGACATAGGCTTGTGCGGGGAAAGTGTATGGAATTCTTCTTTGAGCAACTGCTCCTCCAATGCGTAATCCGGCACCCACCTGTTGGCGCTGGCCGGGGTGTCCTCTGTGGCGAGAAGATATTCAATCCCGTCCTCCCCCCACCTTGAGTCTAAAATCTCTGTGGCTTCGTTGAGTGGCCCCCTTCTCGGCGACCCCCCCCTGTTTGGGCGCTTCCCTGAGCGGGTCTGGCGCTGTCCCTGGTGCCTGAAACCTGTGGGGCTCTTTGTAGGGTGTGAGCACTGATCTATGAAAGACCGGGTGCATTCTGGACCCCTCCGGGAGTGTTAACCGGAAGGCCACTGGGTTGATCTGCGCCTCTACTTGGTAAGGCCCTAGCTGCTTGTGCCCGAGCTTCTTCTTGGCCAACGATCTGGCCGGAACTGCCTGGGCTGCTAACCAGACCCAGTCTCCTACCCGGATGTCTTCCCCAACCCTCCTGTGTCGGTCTGCCTGCACTTTGTAAGCCTGTTTCGCCATCTCTAACTGCCTCCTGAGCTGCTCGTGGATCTCCTGCAACTCCGCTGCCACGGCCTCTGCTCCCTGCGGCTCCCCCTCCCTCACTTTCTCTAAACCCGGGAAGGTTCTGGGATGCCGCCCATTGTTGGCGAAAAACGGTGTCACCCCCGTGGACACGTGTTTCGTGTTGTTGTAGGCAAACTCGGCTAGCGGTAGGTAGTCCACCCAGGTCGAGGGCTGCTGGTTCGCGTAGCATCTCAGGTACTGCTGCATGATGGCGTTGACTCTCTCCGCCTGTCCGTTAGTCTGCGGGTGTCGCGCCGACGCCAGGCTGACCTTGACGTTCAGGAAACCCATCAGCTTTTGCCAGAAGTTGGATATGAACTGGCGCCCCCTGTCGGACAGGATGGACCGTGGTAGGCCGTGCACCTTGAACACGTGGTCTATAAACAGCTTGGCGGTCTGCTCGGCTGTGGCCACCTTCGCGCAAGGAATGAAGTGGGCCATCTTGGTGAACAAGTCTACTACCACGAGTACTGCCGTCTTGCCTCTCGAGCTGGGCAGATCCGTGACAAAGTCCAGGGCCACCCTCTCCCACGGTTCGAACGGTGTCTGTAGCGGTTCCAAGAGGCCCGCCGGCGGCTGGTGTACTGGTTTGGCCCTTTGGCAGGTGTCGCACCTCCTGACGTATTCCGCGACATCCCCCCTCATCTTGGGCCACCAAAAGTCTCTGGCCACTAGGTCCACCGTCTTCTCCTTGCCGAAGTGTCCCGCGCTGGGCGCGTCGTGCAGCTGTTGCAGGACCCTCGCGCACAGGTTGTCTCCCGGCACGTAGAGGGCTCCTTTGCGGATGAGCAGGCCGTCGCGTATTTGGAAGTCGCTGTCCCTCGCCGTGCCGCTATGCACCTCCTCCATCTTGGCTCGCGCGAAGGAGTCCGTCTGCAGCACGCGACGCACCGCGTCCAGGTCCACTGTGGCTGATGCGCATGCCCACGCCTTTGGTGCGAAAATATGCTTGGCCGCCGGCGGCGCCTCTTCTTCGAGATACTGCGGTTTCCTGGACAGCGCGTCCGCCATGATGTTGTTGTTTCCAGGGATGTATTCTATTCTGAAGTCGAAATCTGCAAAGAACTCCGCCCAGCGGATGTGTCTCTGGTTCAGGAACCTCGCCGTGCGCCAGTACTCCAAGTTCTTATGGTCTGTACAGACCTGCACCGTGTGTTTGGCTCCGACGAGGAAATGCCGCCACGCCTTGAAGGCTGCATGTATGGCCAGTAACTCCCTGTCCCAGATGGTGTAGTTCTGCTCCGACTTGCTGAGTTTCCTGGAGTAGAAAGCGCACGGCCTCCAGTCCCCCTGGTGGTCTTGCTGCAACAGGATGGCCCCCACGGCCCTGTCTGAGGCGTCCGTCTCCACTCTCATGGGCCTGCTGGGGTTCACGTGTAGCAGGTGTTCCTCGGACGCAAAGAGGTGCTTGAGCTTCTGAAAGGACTGCTCTGCCTGCTCCGTCCAGATGAACTTCTTCTTCTTGGAACTGAGGGTGTCAGTGATGGCCGCTGTCTGCATGGCGAAACCTTTGATGAACTTGCGATAAAAGTTGGCAAAGCTGACAAACCTCTGGACTTCCTTTCGATTGCGTGGGCTCTTCCAGTCCAGCACTGCCCGTACCTTGGTACTGTCCATGACGAGTCCCTTGTCGGACAGTTTGTAGCCCAGGAAGTCCACCTCCGTCTTGTCGAACTGGCACTTCTCCAGCTTGGCGTAAAGCCGGTGCTCCCGCAGCCGCTGCAGTACTTCCCTGACATCTCTCTCGTGAGCCTCCGGCGACTCCGAGAAGATGAGGATGTCGTCCAGGAAGCAGACGCACTTCTTGTAGAGAAGACCTGCCAAGACATGATGCATGAATGCTTGAAAACAGTGGGAGCCATTTTGTAATCCAAAAGGCATAACTCTATATTCATAGGTGCCCAGCGGCGTAAACATGGCCGTCTTCCACTCGTCACCCTCCCTCACGCGTATGAGATTGTACGCTCCGCGTAGATCCAACTTGGTAAAGATGCGCCCCTTCCGCACCGTCGCCAGCAGGTCATCGATCTTGGGCATGGGGAAGGCTGTGGGCTTGGTTTTTGAATTCAAAATTCTAAAATCAACTACAAGCCTCTTTTGGGGCGTGTCCCGCTTCTTCACAAAAAACACGGGACTGCCCCCCACTGCTTTGGATTCTCGGATAAACCCCCGCTTCAAGTTGTGATCTATGAACTCCCTGAATTCCTGCAGTTCATCCTCAGACATGGAATACAGTTTCCCAGTCGGCAGCGTCGCCCCCGGCAGGAGGTCAATCTTGCAGTCGTAGGGTCTGTGGGGAGGCAGCTTGTCCGCTTCCTTCTCGCAGAAGACCTCCAAAAACTCTTTGTACTTGTTGGGTACCGCTTGCAACATGCCTAAGTGCAGCTGTGGTCCGTCTTCGTGCCCCTCATCTTCTTGGTTAGCGAGGATGCAGTGTTCTGCGCAGTAGGAGGAGCAGAAGGTCAGTTGACGCTGGTACCATGCCAATGCCGGGCTGTGCCTGTCCAGCCAACTCATGCCCAACACAATGGGCGTGTCTGACAGGCGGGTGACGTTGAAGCTGATGACTTCGTGGTGATTACCAATGCGCATCACCATTGGCGGCGTCTGCTGCAGCACTTGCCCTCCCAGTAGCTCCCTGCCGTCCACCGTGACGACGTTCAGAGGTACCGTCGCTGGCAGAAGGGCTATGCCATGTTGCTGGATGAAGTCCATGCCTATAAAATCTGCATTGCTCCCAGAGTCAATCGTAATGGGGATCTCCACAGTGAGCCCATTGGGAAGTTGAAGGGATGCGGTGAGCTGCACTACTGGTTTGGGTGGGAGGGGGTCTGTGGGCTGTAACATTACTGGGGATTGCTTCACTGACTTGTCTGGCTGGCCCCCAGTGACTCCATTTCCAGCCAGACAGTGGAGTTTTCCTGCTGTGATTCACTCTGCTGAACTGCTTCTGTTACTGTCGCTGCGGCTGCAGTGTGCTTGTGAAACCGCTGGGGACACTCTTTCGCCATGTGCTGAGCACTGTCGCAGATGTAGCACTTCCTGGTCCCTCTAGGAGGCTTCATTTTGACTGCTCCCGGCGTTAGGGCTCCGGCTGTGGACTGAGCCTTAGCACCACCTATCTCCATCGGCTCCTCTCCTCCTCCCAGCGGAGGCATGGATCGAGCGCGCGCCGCTTCCTTGGGAAAGGGGGGTGGTGCTTTCGTTGGCGTGTGGCCCCAATGCCCTTCCTCTTTGTCCCAAGAACGTCCTTCCAGCCTAACCCCAATGGTGAGTGCCCTCTCCACTATGTCCTTGGTGGTTTGGGGTCTCTCCCCCCTTGCAATTTCGTCTTTCACAGCTCCGTTCAGCCCCTCCCAGAACAGATCTCTGACGGCAGGCGAATCTCTCTCTCACCCCAGTGCGTTCACCAATGCAAAAAAGCGTGAGTGATATTGCCTTACAGTGGCTCTACCTTGTCTTAGTCCGTGAATCTGTTTCCTAGCGATATCCACATCAATCTCAGACAAAAATCACGCATCCATCACTTTAAGGAAGGCACCCGCATTTTGGAGGGCTGGATCCTTATCTCTCCAGAGATTGCGCAGCCACGTTTTCGCCTCTCCCCGTAAATGCAAAACAATAAATCCCACTCTTTCTTCCTCATTTTTAAAGTCCTTGTCAAGCAGCTGCAGTGCATATAGTACATCTGCTCTGAAGTTAGGATACTCCTGCAGGTCCCCATTGAAGTGAGACACAAGGCTCCCTCCTCTGTTCCCCAGCCCAATCCCTTCTGGTCTGGTGGCCGGTAGCCTCTGTGTAGTTAGCACTTCTAACCTGGTTCGCAGATCCTGGCAGGTAACAGCTGCTTCCTGCTCCTTCTTTCTGGACGCCGCAATTTCTGCAGTCAGCTGCGTCACTGCGTTTTGCAGACTCGCTATCTTCTCTTCGGTAGTCATTTCCCTGGTTTTCGTGAGCTCGCAAAGCACCAATCTTCACCCCTCGCTGCTTTCCCACACTCCACGAGGTGGTAAAATTGATGGAAAATGAGAGGGGACTTACTGTCAGGACTGCCGCTAGGTCCCAGCTCACAGAGGACCAACGCCCAGTGGATGTTATATACAAAAGTCTTTATTAAAGTTTAGTTTCCATTTCCAAGCTCTGGGCGCGCAGACCCACATCTCGACGCTAGACCGGCTAAGTCCCCTCTGACTCACTGCTCCACCCACACCAGTTTAAGATTCTAGCCCGGCTCCACCTCTTGCGCTGTTCTTTCCTTCGCTGGGTCCTTCTGCCCTCTGGGGTTCCCTCCTTCCTGGACTCCTCTGATGCTGAGCCTCCTGAGTCTTGCCCCTCCCTCCGGCGGGCTTTAGGACCTGGCTCCCTTCCCGGGCTCCCCGCTGTGCCGCGCTCCTGTACATTTGAACTTGGCGCGCGCGCCCAGCCGGTGACTTTCCTTCTGACCGTTTCCCCGCTTCCTGATGTGGGCGTTGCCAAACCTGACTCCTCTCCTCCCTCTGGTGGTGAGTACACTGGTCCCGACTCCTGGGACTCCCCCTCCCCACTGCGCTCTGGTGGAGATGCTGGTCCTGATCTCCAACTGCTGCTCAGGGACTCCCCGCTGGCCCCTTCTTCCTGGGGCTTCCCCCCTGGAGCCCCCCTCGCTCTGGCCACCGGCGCTCCCTTCTGTGAGTCCTCCGATTCGCTAGAGAGGCTTGTGGAATAACTCTGGCCACTGTCACTGCCTGCGCCCCCCTCGTACTCCTCCTCCTCACTCTCCATTTGCTCCCCCTCCTGTGTCTCTCCTTCTGAACCCCTGACAACTTGTTTTTGAGATTTGTTTTTATTTTATTTTTTGCTGCAAACAGGCAGCCCAAGTTGCCAAATGGTACTAGCAATGAAGAGATTTACAGTGATACCTCGGGTTAAGTACTTAATTCGTTCCGGAGGTCTGTTCATAATCTGAAACTGTTCTTAACCTGAAGCACCGCTTTAGCTAATGGGGCCTCCTGCTGCTGCCCCACCGCCAGAGCACTATTTCTGTTCTCATCCTGAAGCAAAGTTCTTAACCCGAGGTACTATTTCTGGGTTAGCGGAGTCTGTAACCTTAAGTGTATGTAACCTGAAGCGTATGTAACCCGAGGTACCACTGTATTAGCTTAAATGACTAAAATACCAGAGTTCATTTGATAGTGTATTTTCAGTCATTGTGGTTGCAGAAAGAAGCATGGAAACTTTATTCCCCATTCTTGCCCACAGAAAAAAATTAAACCCTGGCCATAGAGCCGTGGAGCAATCGCTAAATTCCAAGAAAGGAGGAGATAGTTTTGTCTCTTTTGCTGTACCATCATCCTGCTCTGAAAGGTCCTGTTTTGTGGATTTTCCACAGGCTGTCACTGGTGGGAGAACCATTGGCAGTAGCTTCCTTATCCCATGGATGCAGTGGGGACTTTTGCAGTGGCAGAGGCTAATGGAGCCTGAAAGAGGGTTGCTCCTACCTTAATCCTAGTCCTTTGTAGCAGCTCAGATAAGAGATTGGGATTGCACTGCAAGTATCACTACCTGAAGTGCATTGAGCAGGGGGTGGAGAGAAAACAAAACTGTGTCCAGAATCCAACAAAAGGGAAGAGCTGTTATTAAAACAAAAACAGAGTGAAAAGTGCACAGTTCAAGCAGATGAACTGTTCAGCAGCTACAGCTGCTGAATTTTATAATCTTCATACTTGGAATTGGAAGCTAAATGAGGAGCAGCAAGAATTCAAGAGGATTAAAAGCAAACATGAGATAGGTGTGTGTTTGTGGGAAGGAAGCAAGTGAGGGGGTGGAACAGTCATTACGTGTGTTTTGCAGTGACTGTAAGAGGAAGAAGTTCTGGAGGCTGAAGTGTTCTGCATTACAGAGTAGTTGGGACCTACTACTAGAGAAGTAGAGTAGTAAACCCTGGAGTGTGGCTATCTACTGCAACATTCCATGCTTAGACTGAAAACTGTTCTGGATTGGGCCAAAAGGTCTACCTGCTACATTATCCTGTTTCTATCTTGTAACCTTGCTTGTTAAACAAATCATCTTAAACTTATTTGCACTTTTCTAAACTGGGGTATACATTCTAGCTGAATTTTAAACAGGGAGTCGGATCATTACTTTGTGTTGTTGTTGTTCAATTCTAGTTTCATCTGTAAATAACACTATTCTGGTTTAGTTGTGATTCAGTAACTGGCAGGCCTGGAGGAACTAGCTGGTTCAGTCTGCAGGAAAAAATAAAGGTTTATACCATTTCTTAGTTCAGATTCAGTTTGACATAATGCCCCAAGTTTGTTAAATAAATGTGTCTCCCCTCACTCTCCTTTTTAACTTTACCTCTCATTTTTGACAAGTGTACTCTTTGAAATTTAATATGACCATATTGGACTCTCTGGGCAACCTTCCATTTCTATATATGTTATGAAAGAATGGGAAATGTTGGGCTATTAGGTATTTAAGTGGGAGAGAGTTATTTGCAAAGTTGTCTGAAAACAATAAAGAGGAGTGGTATAATTCAGGCTTCCAGAATGAGCTTTAGATCCAGGGCCCCCAGAGTCTTCTTCTGTTTCAGGAGTACTACAATAAAACCTCTATGTGAGTTTCATTTAGTTCAGTGATTATTTTGTTCAGTCAGAAAACCTAGAAAGAGAATGACAAGAAAGAGAATTCATCCCATGTCTTATCAATCAGGCTTACTTGCTGTAGTCTATAAGTATGGGCTAAAAGAATTTAAAACCAATTAAGACATACGCTATGTATGGCCTTGACAGAATGTGCTAGCTGAATACCGCTTGGGGTTTTTTTTAATTAAGAAAAGGGTTACTAACCAAAATCTGTTGTTCTAATACATACATATTTTAGTGCTGGTTCTGATAATTCCTGGAAGGATAATTTCAGAAGGTCATGAGGTGAGATAAGCATGTTGTCACCTATTGACACCCAGAGAGTTTTATCTTGTTTCTCTATGATGATTAACATATACATGAAACTGCTGGAGGAAATAATCCAAGAATTTGTAATGTGGCATCCCACGCTATCCTTTCTATTGTCATTTCAGGGAAGATGTAGAGGTGCTGAACTGGTGTTGGATGCTGATAATAGATGGGATGGGAGCAAATAAATTAAAGCTTAATGCAGACAAGACAAAGGTGGTTAATTGAACAGCTGATCTAGTGATATGAGTACACTTCTTCTCAATGCACATGCTTGCTGTCTGGTAGTGCCTCTGGATCCAACTCTGAACCTAGATGACCTTTGTTGAGCTTAGGTTAGTATGCACACTAGAGGAAACAAATCTGGTATGGTGTCAGACGACTTCTTCACATCACAATTAGACTACCACAAAGTGTTGTACATGGAACTGCATTTGAAAGGTGTCTAGAAACCTCTTTAGGTATGCAGTGCTGCACCCAGCCTGCTGATTGGAACTGGTTATCAAGAACATGCGACTTCCTTTTTACAACAGCTTTACTTGGTTTTAATTCATTTTTAAGCCCAATCCACAAGGCTGAGCGTGACCTTTCAACAGCTTTGGAACTGAGATAACTGAAGGATCATCCTCCCCTATACAAGACTGCTTGCCCATTCAGATTAAGACCTTCTGCAGAGGTTTTCTTTCACCTCCAACCAGCATCTGAACTGTGTTTCGTTGGAATGTTGAAGAGGGCCTTTCTGTGACTTGTCCTAAATTCTGGCATTTCCTACCAAGGAATACCCATATCACCCACTCTTTGATCATCTTCCACTTCTGTGCAAACTGGTTCCTCTCCCCTTTTTTTGGCAGGCATTTGACTTGATCTAATCACTTCTGTTTTCCTTTCTCTTTTTTAAATCAGACAATCTTGTTATTGTAGTTGTTTTATTATATTGTCAATTACCTAGAGCATTTTTAAACGTAAAAGTGGTATTAAGATTTTTTAATTAATAAATATAATCAGTAGGTGAGATGTAAAATGAGTTAGAAACTTATTGAAATCCTAAAATATTTGGTTTATCATACTTTCCTTTGTCTTATTTTTATATGGATTTTTTCAGTAAAGTGAATACTTCTAAACATAGCCTGGAAAAAATTAATAAAACAAACAAATACAGCCAATTTAATTAGATTATGTAGAGTGCACAATCACAAAATGTGATGAAAATCATAGATTTCCTATTTTCCCTTTGAAATGCCTTTGAGACCTGAATCTATGGAACTTCTTACCATAGTGTATAATGGAGATCTCAGATAGATGTCACTGTTAAGGAATGCTGCATTAACTATTTCCAGAGAAGTAGCAGTGTTTCCCCCCCCCCAAAAAAAAAGAAAAACAGCAGTCTTGCAGCACCTTAAAGAGTAAGACATTCAATATGGCATAAGCTTCCACAAAAGTTTATGCCATAATACATTTGTTAGTCTTTAAGATGTCGCAAGACTCTTTGTTGTTTTTGCATCGTCTATAAAACCTTTAACTTTTGCCACTAAACAACCCCTCCTGTAAGAGAAACCCAGTGGTTTGGTTCCTAAAGACAAGTTTTTACACACACACACACACACACACACACACACAGGTATGTTAAAGGAATTATTTACATAAAGAAATAATGTGTTGCTTTTCAGATGGCAGAATAAGATTGCTTAAGTGTACAGTTCTGAATTAATCAGGGTTCAATACATTTAGTTACAGTGCCTGGTATTTAAAAGTCTTCTCAAGCCAAATAAGCTCTCAGTAGCCTATCCCTCTGGCCAGATTTCTCTGACTTTCACTCTAGTCAACTGCTTACAACTAGGAACAGATGCTGTACAATAGTTCTTCCTGCTGCTTTTGACTTCTACGATAGTCCAGATGCTTCATGGACTGCTTGCTGAATTCACCCTTTGGTCAGACCTCTGCTTGAAGCCATCTGGTGATGGACTCTGGTGCCTACCTGAAGCTTCACCACAACTTCACACCACAGGTTCTTGCTCTCTCCAGCCACCAGCTCTGGTCTCAGATTGCCAGCCTTAGGTTTTTCTCAAATCCAAGTTCTATATTCTCCCAGTCAACAACTGCCTGTGTATTGCCTTTTGTTCTCCTGGTCCCCCTCCCGTCCCATCAGAACCTCCTCTGAGCAATCACATTCTTGCCTCGACAGGGCTCTCACCTATTGGTCTTTTAGTGACCAATCACTGATTCTTTACAGACCTTTTTGCACCAATCAAAGTTACTGACCCCTTCAGCCAATACAGTTGCTTTTTATCATCCACCTGGTCCATCTATGAACAAGTGGCTTCTCACACTAGCTGTTTTCAGACTGTTACCTTGAAATATCCTTTACCTTTGCAACTGTTACTAAGGTATCCACAACTGTCTTATGCCCAAATTAAAGTAGCAGAGACAGGCTTCTGGGTTAATTGGTTACAGTATAACTCAGAAGTTTTTCACATATATAACATAACATTACGCAATGTAAGCATATTCAAATATATTCTTTAAGCTGTAATTACTTTCTCTTACTAGTTCAGCAAAATGATACTATAAAATGGGTTCCATACTGAATATAATATTTCAAGTTTTGCAGGACCCCTAACAACTTTTATGTGACAGTTTTTAGAGGGGTAGGTAGATGAGCTTGTCCATTAATAAATTGTCCTGAAAACAAGCCTTGATAAGAACAACCAGTTGGTCCCTGGTTCTTTATGGCTAACCAGATGCCCAGAAGACTCCACAAGCATAACCTGAGCACAACAAGGCTCTCCCCATATGCTGTTCCCAGAAACTGGCATTCAAAGGCAATCTGCCTCCAGCAGTATAACATAGCCACTGTGTCACTGATAACCTGCACAAATTTGTCTGATCCTCTATTAAAGCCATCCAAGTTGGTGGCCTTGACTAATTTTGTAGTTTATCTAGGTGCTGTCCTGATTCTTCTAACATACAGCTTCATTGGATATCCCCAGATTCTAGTATCGTGAAAGAGGGAGAAAAACAATTCTCTATAATCTTCTCTTTTTTTTGACTGATAAATCTGCTGAATTCTTCCAATGGGAAATTATTGATTGCTCTTTCTGCTGTGAAAGAGTGCACAAGAATTTTTTTTGTACAGTGTAATCTGTAAATCTGTCAGGAAAATGCCCATGGCCATACCAGTTTGTTCAGAAAAAGGAACATTGATATGGTGTTTGTTGTCCAATGAAGAATACTGTTAGTTCAGACAATGAAAAGTAGCAGATCTTTTGGTCATTATTATGCAAGGAGTGCTTCCTCTCGTGGAAGGAGTGAGAGAAAAACAGGGAGAATAGCTGCTTTCTACAGTTGCTTATGTTAAATTTTATTCGTTCACTCTCTCCCATCTTCACCTAAATTTAAATTAAATTCTGCATATATTCAGTTTGCAAAGGAAAATCCTGCCTTTTACTACATAAAAAGTCAGGCCTTTCCATGTAATTTAATTTTTGTCTTAGCCTTTCATTAACAGGCATTGTAGTATGAATGTAAATTGTGTAGGTTCATTACACTGAATTTAACTGGAAGTATTTTGAAACTCTTCAAGGTCAGTTTTAATTCCTTGACTGTTAATCCACAAATTGTCAGACGGAATGAAATGGATTTCAAGAGCTCTCTTTGTTCTCTATATCTTGTGCCTGTCCCACAGGTAATCTGCACCTTTCTTCCTACCCTTTGCACAGAATAATTATTGTGGGAAAGTTGAGGAAATGTCCAGGTCACAAAGTGCAGACCAGACAGGGATGACAGGTTCTGCCAATTGAGGGCTAGTATTGAGAACCTGCGAACTGTAGTCTCTCCTTTTTCACATGGATTTATGTTGTATGTTAACAGGATTTTTGTGATGATGGGTTAGGCAGAAGCACTTAAGCTTCTATTGTCAGTAACTAACAGGAAGTCAGCAGTGGTCCCGAATAGAGACGAAGGAGGTACAATTAAAAATAATTTTCCAGTTATTTTGGAATGGCTTTTGCACATAAAAAGGCCCATTTCTGCAAATAGATGCTGCATAAGCACTAATAAGAACTAGAGATTTAAATGCAAAATAAGTCAATTTTAGCTACCTTATTTTACTTTTTTCTAATTGGTTTTGCTAAACAGATGTCAAAAAAGGTTTGCTTATTAATGAAATTTGCTATCTGGTTATAAATTAAAATAATCCTGAGGAGGAGTACAGTACCTGTGAAACTCAATAAAATTATACATTCCAGTTATCAATAACAAAACAGGTGTGATCACACATACACCATCAAATAACCATTTACAAAATGCAGCGACTGCCTGATAAATAAGTCCTCAGTTGGTTCACTACTTCCATCCTTCCTAATAAATAACATCTTTTGTTACGGCACTACATCCAACACCACTAAATGCACTCTACAATTTCCAACTAACTCGTACTCAAAGTAGACCAACTGAAATTAATGGACACATGACAGGTTAGTAATTAGTTCAATATAGTTCCCTCTCATAAAACAACTGCATTTTATATGTAATGCCCTATCCCACATGCCAGATGGCAAGTGAGCACTGATGGGGAGTTTCTCCAAGGTCCTAACCATGTTGCTGTCTACAGCATTTAAAAATGTTGTCATAAACATTCCAGCACTGGCTTCTCTGGGGAGGGAAGTGCAGAACCAGAAGGGAAATTAACCAGCAGGTTTTCCAAACAGTTACTTTTTATGGCAGACAGAATGGGGAAAGGAGGCAATACCCTTAAGGCTCTTCATTGGCACATCCTCCAAGGATATTCATTTCTTTATGTAAATTAGTATCTAAAGGTAAAGGTAAAGGTACCCCTGCCCGTACGGGCCAGTCTTGCCAGACTCTGGGGTTGTGCGCCCATCTCACTCAAGAGGCCAGGGGCCAGCGCTGTCCGAAGACACTTCCGGGTCACGTGGCCAGCGT
This sequence comes from Podarcis gaigeae, assembly GCF_964106915.1. Classification (NCBI taxonomy): domain Eukaryota; kingdom Metazoa; phylum Chordata; class Lepidosauria; order Squamata; family Lacertidae; genus Podarcis; species Podarcis gaigeae. The sequence goes on from NC_139683.1 coordinate 33,433,999, forward strand.
GACATTGCTGCTCTGGTGAGCCAGAGCTGCACACGGAAACGCCGTTTACCTTCCCGCTAGAAAGCGGTCCCTATTTATCTACTTGCACCCTAGGGTGCTTTCGAACTGCTAGGTTGGCAGGCGCTGGGACCAAGCAACGGGAGCGCACCCCGCCGCGGGGATTCGAACCGCCGACCTTTCGATCGGCAAGCCCTAGGCGCTGAGGCTTTTACCCACAGCGCCACCCGCGTCCCCTAAATTAATACCTATATATTAACAAATTACCTTGGGCATGGAGGTGGTGGTTTCACTCATTACATGAGAGGAGGAAGAAGAGAAGGAGATTGTGAGCCAATGATAAGTAGGCACTGAACAAAATGGCAATGGATGCCCTAAGGAAAAGATATTATATTGCCAGATACAAGAAATGGAGGAGGAACAACCCCCTCACATCTCCATGCTTGGAAGCACAAACACAATGAAGGTATCAGGATTGGGTGCACTACACAGGTAATAAGTGCACATTCATTCATGGATCATAGTGAAAGCCCCACTCTGATAGGGCTCTGAAACATGTGCAATAAGTCCCTTGTTTTCCTTAGGCAAGCAGGGAATATTCTTCACATGCTTTGAAATTCTCCAAGTGCAGATGGGATCCTTTCCTTCATAGTTTTGTGTAGGAATTCCCTGCAGGTGCAGGGCTTTGATACTTGGATATTCCATGAATGGGTTTTAAAATTAAGTGCTTCATCAAAGACAAATGCTACACTGAAACATGTAGACAGTTCAAACAGTTCCAAAATAAAGTTGTTTGCGTTTTGTGATTATGATTATTTATTTGTATACCAGTCCTGAGGGGTTCACCATCTAAAGGTTGACAGTAGTGAAATAAAAAACAGAGAGGGCCGGAGAGGAAGAGGAGGAGAAGGGATAAATGTTTAAGCACATGCTTAAGTGTTGTTTCAGTTAGGAATGTCAAGGTGCACAAGTTTCTTAAAGTTTGTGCTTTCTTTGGTATAATGAATTGCAGCATATGAAGAGGCAAGTAAAGGGAAGAATGTTTTTGGAACAAACATGCTGTATTTTTCTTTTCAACAAAATAAATGCACGCACATACAAATATAGGTTTGAACCTTCAACGGCTTGTTCTCACACATATTTGGACCAATTTTCTCTACTGTTCGTTCAGTAGGGAAAAAAGTGAAGCAGTGGGGATAATTGCATAATGACAGATACAAGGGGAACAGAGAATCCACTGATCATTTCCTGTGAGTTGGCCAACATCCAGCCAGTCTCAAAGGACACCCTGATGTAAAGGCAAAAGGAAAAGAGCTAGCTCTGAAGGAGTTTTGTTTTGTTTTTTTCTCTCAGCTCATTTTACTTTGTAAAGCAAATCACTGAAACAATTAGTTGACAGCATGGTGTTAGTTTTCTCACGGTAAATTAGGAAGATTAAGCAAACATGGAAGTGTATTTTAGCTGTAATCAGCAGGTTTGGAACTCTGGCCTGTAATGCTTTCACATTCTCAGAGGATATATTTATAAAGTTATTCATATTGTCCCTTTTCATTATGTGCAAACTTGTCCAAAGCCTTTACACACACTGCTCATTGAGGCTACGAATGACTTGATTTTACTTTTTTAATTTTTGAAGTATAAAAGTGGAGCCATTACATCATTACAGCTGACATGCTTTTGGCAAAGTTAAGAGCCATTGTTACAGGTTTCTTCCCTTTGATTTTACTGCAGTATACTGAATAATAAAATGTATTTTATGTTATCATGTCACTTGTGCACCTTGAAAAATGACAAAAAGAACCAAAATAATGTAATTATAGGCAAAAATAGCCTCAGTTTAATGTTTGCGTACAGACTCATGTCCAGCTACCAACTTGCCACCTGCCTGAAAGTGTTTATTTCAATTGGTTGAAAGCAAGAGTTGGGAAATTTAATTGTCTGATCTGTCCAATGAAAAGTTATTCAATGAGTTGTGTGAATCATGTGAGCATGTGAAAAAGTGGTTTATTAATGTGGTAGGGCTTGTGCTTAGTCTGTGATGGAGGAAAGATATTTTGCATATTACCGGAGGGAACTGTTCTTTTCATTATTACATCCTAAGATCCTGGTCTGAGTCCATAGATAGATAGATAGATAGATAGATAGATAGATAGATAGATGTGTGTAAAACATAATTTACCATTTCAACTAAAACGTTTTCAAGGCAACATCCATAAATAGATACAATTGATGGATTTAAAATACAATTTCTGTTGTCTTAGTTTCTTGTTTTAGTTAAAAAGCTAAATCATTTGTGGTATATATTGTTGTTGTTGTTGTTACTATTGATTTTATTTCGATACCACTTTATATTTTTAAGAAAAAAAATCTCAAAGTAATTTACAACTTACATTAAAACATCAAATAAAACAATTCAGAATAAAATACCACAGAAGGAAGTAAGATATAAAGTATACATTCAAAGCAACATATTATTTTAGCTTCCTGTTAATTACCTTAAAAATTTCAAAATATAACATTGCAAAGGGGGTCAACAACAGAATGCACGTTTAACGCAGCAAAGTTAACAAAAAAATCTTCAACATTTCAAAAGAGAACATTACTAAGGGAACTCAATATAAACTGTACATTTAAAACAGCATACTTAATAAGAAATTAAAAACTACTGTAAGCATTGTTCAACTATTCTACTTAAAATCAGTTCATAGATAAAGAATCTTCAAAAAAATGCATGGATTGGAAGACATGTAAGGTGTACATACAAATCAGAGACAATTGTATTTCTTGTGGAAATTTCATAGAGATTTAAATGTTTGTATTTAAAACTAAATGCTTTTTTTACATTATTACAATGTAATAACCTGTTACAATGACCTGTTACAATTATAAATAAAGCACATATATTATTTGTATATATCTATGCAGGATACATATCTTAAAACCTCATTGCAGTTCTTCCTTGTTTATTTTCTGTGAGCCTTTGAAGTTGTTAGTACATCAGAATTTTCAGAAGTGTAGCAATGAAGAGAAGAGATTGACAGGCTGTCAGTCATTCCACTGAAGTTCATTTGACTCAAATCCCAATTGTCCCAATTCAGCAAATTAAAGCTTTCAGAAGTTAAGTCTTGTAAACCTGTTGACACTTAATTATACCTAACCTACACTGAACAATGCTTTGAATGCTTCCTTCTTAGATCAAAAATCCCCAAAAGGCAAAAACAAACACAGGATGTTTAGAGAATAGACACAATAGATTCATTAAGAATTAGAGGGTAATTGGATTCTATCAGCTGAATTTGCTGTTTAATTTTTTTCCCCATCTCTCCCAGCAGTTAAAGAATTTTTCTCTTTCAAAAACCTGGGATTTACCTCTAGATTTTATATCTTTGCAGGCCATTTAAAATAGAACCCGTCAGCCTTTTATCTTTTGTTTACCTTTCTCCCCCTTCATCCACTGAGCTGGTCATGGTGCCTCTTTTCATTTTCCCCACTTCTCTTTCATTCCTTTCTTGGTGTTACCTCTCTCCATCTTTTCTGACTGTTTTTGTTCTGAATTGCTTTTCCTACAGTTCCTCAATATTCTTCTCTCTCTCCTATCCAGAACACTCCACTTCTAATCTGTCCCACTTGTCTTTTTCCTACTCAACGCCTGAAAAAGTATCAAATATATATTTTTTAATTTTTAAAAGTGTCACTTTCCCAAAGTGGCAAATGTTGGGAGATGTTACTGCCTAGTTGTGTGGATTATTGCCACACTTTAGAAAATGCATTTTATCTTTATGCGATTATTCAGAGGCTATAGTGTTGCAAGAGGACCTAGAAGATCAGTCCCAGCAAAAAAAATAATAATTCATAGGCTGTCATAAGCAAGCCAATAGTAATTCATTCCAGTGATTGAAAAGGGAATCATTATGACTACCTTGTTTCAGATTGCAAGCCTATATAATTTAAGGATTCTGATTGCACTTCAGAGTTTGAATAATAGTAATAGTAATAGTGAATAATTGGATTCTGAATGCCTTGGTACTTGGACCTTTTGGCTCCCAAACACCACGTACCCGGAAGTCAGTGTTTCAATTTGCGAATGTTCTTTGAAACCCGAACATCCGACAGGGCTTCCACAGCTTCCAAAGTCGTGCTTTGGTTTTTGAACATTTTGGAAGTAACAGACTTCCAGAACACATTCCGTTCGACTTCTAAGGTAAAATTGAAATAATAATAATCCTATTATCCCTAGGTAGTCATATATTTTTTAATCCTCTTAGCTAGATGTGACAGTTGGTTAGTGGAGTAGAGAAGAGAATGGCAACTAACAGAACATGTCACACTCAGATCCTGACTCCCCCTGGAGACCCCATCACACCCCAAAATCTGCTCCATCCAGTTTTGGGTCTTGGAAGAGCTGCGGGTTCCAAGTGAAGGGGAGCAGCTTTGGCTCTAACCCGATATTTTGCTTATGTTCCAGATTCTCTTAACCCCTTTGTAGGTATACCATTATTCCTTTTCACCAGGCAGCTAAAAACTGTGAAACAGATGGGAGCAGCTCTGCTCTTGTTAACTCTTGCCTTTCCTTCAGCTTAGCCAGAGTTTTTATAAATCATATTGCATTATTGTCCTTTCTGTTTCCCTGCCGTTATTTTGCTTTGATGCCGTGAAGAACTATTCTGCTTGCAAACATGTATGTAAAAATAATGAGTAACCAAACTCCATACATGTATGTGTGTGCATGCATATATATGTAGGTGTGCACACAGGTAAAGTTATTCAAGATATGTTAATTGGTTCTCCTCAGACTGGTGCACATTAATTTTATTGCTGCTGCAAATGCATGCCTCAAATAAAATCTTGGTTCAGCACAGTGTTGATGGCATATATCTCTATAATTTGCCATTAGCAATGGATTTTCTGTGCTTCCCTTTATGCATTGCTCCTGATTTTCATATTTAGAATAAATTTGGTAAGACAGTTTTAATGTTAATACAGTGGTACCTTGGGTTAAGTACTTAATTCGTTCCGGAGGTCCGTTCTTAACCTGAAACTGTTCTTAACCTGAAGCACCACTTTAGCTAATGGGGCCTCCTGCTGCTGCCATGCCGCCGGAGTCCGATTTCTGTTCTTATCCTGAAGCAAAGTTCTTAACCTGAAGCACTATTTCTGGGTTAGCAGAGTCTGTAACCTAAAGTGTATGTAACCTGAAGCGTATGTAACCGAGGTACTACTGTAAGGATAAATTCAGAGAGTTGTAAAAACAACTTATATATGAAAAATGTTTGCCATTCAATTAATCTTTTTTCAACCCTTATTTTACTGCAGTGTAAACCTAACTCTGTGCTGCTGGCAGTATGCATTTTAAACTTCCAGCAAACTTGTATTGAACAGTAATATTTAATGCTTCCAGCTTCTCTGCATGCTCCCCCTAACACACACACACATTGGTGTCAGTGCTGTGTTCCACTGTTCTGTGCTATATTCTCAAAAGGCAATCTGTGTTCAAAAGACTCAGACTCATAGCCATCATGTGAGGCCACATAGACTTTCCCCCCTTTTTTTCTTATCTGAGGTTGTTGACCTCAGGAGAGGAGAAGAAGGTTATGAGGTCAAAGTCTTTTCCTCCTTGGAGCTCACTGCTTGCTGGGAGAGGGTTGGCTGGAAAATAGATGTTTTAGAACAGGGGTTAAGGGTCATGATTTTAATTCTGTTAGGGAACAGCTGTTTTGAATTTCTTTCCACTTCTATCTCCCCTCCCTCCCTCCCAAGTCCAGAGAGAGAGAGAGAGAGAGAGAAATTTGTTCAGAGGGAACCAGCAACACAAAAATACGTGGCTCCAATGTATTAGTTCTTTTTTAAAAAGGACCATCTTTGCTATTGGCCTTCACTTCTTTAAGAGAGGTCACAGACAATTGTTTAAATATCAGAGAAACAGAGCTTAGGTTCAAATGAAAGTGCTATTTTGGAAGGTGTTTTATTTACTCATCAAGTGCCAAATGTTACGTAGCAACTGATGTTTTCCTGCCCAATGTTGAAGCAAATGGAATGCACTCATGTGGCAATTTTCAGGCAGATAAACCTACATATAAAGGTGTGGGGCTTAATTTGTGTGCAGAGGTTTCAAGGAAGGAAAGAGTTACTTTGTAGATTTTAAAAGTGTTCCTGCAGCACTCTGGATTTGCTAATTCCATGTTTTAAGAAGAGATTGGGTAGCCAGGAGAAAGAAGCTCACAATTCTCAAGTGAATGGAAAACAAGTAACAGATTTTTTTTTGGTCTGCAGTATTCTGAAACATTGGCCTCAGGCTGTGTTGGTGTGTGGCTCAACAGCAATCAGAGGTCATAATTTCATTGGTGGTTAGCATCAGGTTTAATTTTTCTAATATGTTACATTTACCAAAATGTCTGGTTTTAGTTATGCACATACATTGCCTAAAACAGCTTTGAGTAGATTGAAGTCTGAAGGTACCTGAAAGGCTATAAGAACATGTACAGAACTAAACATGGTAATTGTTTCAACTACACTCCTTTTTAAATATGCAAATATTTTCCACCAATTCCACTGAAGAATAACATCTAAAAATAGAGCATGCTTGTTACAATACAGCAACATAAAAAGTAAATTAATTTGTTGGTTTTGCAGGTTTGTTGTTTTTTTAAAAAATCCTCTGGCACAAATATTTTTTTGTATTGTAATTGTCAAATGAAAGTAAACATAGTGGCAACCTTCTTTCATTGTAGGAATGTGACCAAGTCCATATCGATGATGTTTCATCAGATGACAATGGCCAGGACTTAAGGTAAATCCATACTGATTTATATAAGAAGGCGACTAAAAATGAAATACTGAAATAAATAATAATAATTTTTGTACAGTTGTTCCTTTGGATCTTTTTGCAACTCAACTAAATTGCCCATTTAATGTTCAGTTGTTCTTGGTCTGGAATAGTCTGATTATTGTTATTTTTTTTAATTTCTTGCAACTAAATCAGCACCTATAACTTCGGAACAGATGGCTTCCCTGCAGCAGCTACCAGCGCTAATTTATGCTTAGCAACGGGTGTGCGTGGAGGAGTGGACTGGATGAGAAAACTGGCCTTTCGATACAGACGAGTAAAAGAAATCTACAACACCTACAAAAATAATGTTGGAGGCAAGTGCCCGTCATACTGCATGCTGCTTAATAGTCTCATTGCTTTCTGAATCTTTTTCAACATGGCTGTGTTTACTCAGCTACTTAGAGCTGCACACTTTATAGATCTGTAAGATGTGGTAAGTGATCTTAGCTGAAATGCAAACACTACAGTGCTTGCTCCTTTCCTCCCTGCAGGTCTTCTGGGTCCAGCAAAGAGAGAAGCATGGTTGCAGCTTAGAGCAGAAATTGAAGCTCTTACAGATTCTTGGTTAACACTTGCACTAAAAGCACTCACACTAATTCACTCTAGGTAAGTGGGTTCAAGCTGGGGCAGCAACACATAGTAACATGAAATATAAATTAGGGCATTTCCGCTAATGACACCATGTATCTTTACCACTAATATACACCCCCCCCTATAAAGCTTGTGCTTGTAATTAGCAGGAAGCTGATCTTTTAATCCCAATTGTAGCTCCCTGGAATATGAAAATTAAATTGGAATGATCTGGTGGGTTTCTATATTTGTATAGTGATGTTGCCCTAAAAGTGCATATTAAGAGTTTCACTTTTGCCTTTCAACAACATAGTATTTGTTCTGAAATAGGGATGTGATTGTAGTGCAGCAGAGGGATGGGGAACCTTTGGCTTTCTGGAAGTGTTTGGACTACAACTCCCATCACTCTTGACTATTGGCCAGGGGTAGACAACCTAAGACCCGTGGGCCAGATGCGGCCCAATGCGGACGGTCCAGGAATCGGCGTATTTTTACATGAGTAGAATGTGCCCTTTTATTTAAGATTCATCTCTAGGTTATTTGTGGGGCCTGCCTGGTGTTTTTACATGAATAGAATATGTGCTTTTATTTAAAATGCATCTCTGGGTTATTTGTGGGGCATAGGAATTCATTCATATTTTTTTTCAAAATATAGTCCGGCCCCCCACATGTTCTGAGGGATGGTGGACTGACCCACGGCTGAGAAAGGTTGCTGACCCCTCCTATTGGCCGTGTAGGTTGAAGCTGATGAAAGACATAGTTCAGCAACATTTAGGCCAAAGTTTCCCCACTCGTGGCATAGCAGGAGTGTCTGCAGCAAGGGAGAGAGCAGGCAGGCAGATAGGGCTGAAAGGGGCAGTTTGTAATTTGGCTGCTAACTTGGGAACAATTACTGCTTGCCCCAGGCAAGAAGACAACAAATTGCACCTCTGACTCTATATAAGTGTGATTTCACAAACCATTCCTTGGCATATCTTTGCCAGTGGAAATGCCCTGCAGGTAGAGGCGGTACATATGGTGGAGGAGGGTCTGGATTTCTGCTGGCATAGAACGGCTTCCACTGAATCCTTTAGCCAGCAGATTTTCAGTCTAGGATAGTGCCCTTAGTCTTGTTAATATAGCAGCACCTGTCTATGCTGCTCTGCCAGTGCAGCGTCCCAGCGCTGACATGCTTCATCAGAAGAGCAACAGCTTCAACAACAACAGGTGTACTATATAAATGCTGTTCCTCTGCCTGTGGACGTTTTCTAACTATGGTTCAGTCTGTCTCTCCTACCTTTCCCTTTCCCTTTCCCGGTTTTAAACGAGGATAGTAATATGCTTGTAAAATGGCAGTCTTTGTTTGGTTTATGAAAGATACTTTCCCTTTCTTCTAGGACAAATTGTGTGAATATTCTAGTGACGACTACTCAGCTTATTCCAGCTCTTGCAAAAGTCTTGCTATATGGCTTAGGTGTAGTATTTCCAATAGAAAATATTTACAGTGCAACTAAAATAGGTGAGTTATTTTTACAACAAACAAAGCCTATTTGCTTGAAGCTATAATTTCAAATGAGGTGGCACAATGATTGAGATAGAAGTGCTTTGTTTACACATGCAACAGACTTGTGCATCTTTCAGAATTTCCTGGGGCTCTGATTATTAAACTAAGTCTTAATAACAAGAAACATTGATTAAGTTAATCTCATTTAGTCTGCCCTATTAATCCATCTGCCACTCATTTTGTGATGTGTGCTTCTAATCTATCTCTGCTCATAGTTCAATGCTTAAGGAGAACCTTATAAACAATTCCACATTCTACTTGTTTATTTAACTGTACAGTACATTATTCCATTAAAATACTAAGTCAAAAGGAGACTCCGGAACTGCTTCTCATGAGCTATTTTTATATATAGGCCAGTATCCAAAGAGCTACCTTAGGAGTGCCCAAGAACTTGTTTACACCCACTGAGATTGTTGATTCCCCCCCCCCCCTTTGAAAGCTGATTTGCCATACCAGAAACTGCCCTGTGAATCCTCCTTTAAAAAATAGAACTTTCCCCTGTGGCTTTGGGAGCTACTATTAAAGGAACATAATTCTGAAATATCATGTAGTTCTTTCGATACTAATCATTGTGTATAGACAGAGATATCATCATTCTGGGCGATGTCCTTAAAATAGTATTCATTTTTATAGTGTTTTTTTTGTGTGTACAAAGTTCTTCACCGTTCTGATTTTAGGAACGCAGGAAGCCACCTTATGCTGAGTCTATTAGTCTCTCTAAGAGCTCAGTATTGTCTACACTGACTGGCAGGCACTGGCAGGGGTTTCAGACAGGGGACATTATGAGCCCTTCTTGGAGGTGGCAGGGATTGAACCTGGAACCTTCTGCATGCAAAGCAGATGTTCTGCCACTGAACTTTCTCTACAACAATCCTGTGAAGAAAGTTAGGTTGATAGAGATGCACTTATATCCAGTCACTGCTCAGTCTCTACCTAGAAACATAAGCTTGGATCCAGAGTTCCTATGAATGAGTTCTGCTCACAGGATGCTCCTGCTGAAGGAAGGGGGTGAGGTGATTTATCACCAAGTTCTCCTTCCCCTGTAGTGTCATGTGTCTCCTGAAAAACTGTTTTGTAAGGTTGGGAGTTCCTCTAGATCAGCATGAGAGGTGGCACAGAGGGTCCAGTGGGAATTGGCAAAAACTGCCTTCACATCCCTTCCTTCAGAGATAGCCTTCACTAGATCTCAGTCCTTTCTGTGAATAGAAGGAGCCTTTCTGTTTGATGAAGGAGCACTCTGGGTCCAACTAATTATCTTCAAAGCTATGTGTGCAATTACCCTTCCTTATTCCATTCATAGAGTCATAGAATTGAAGAGTTGGAAGGGACCATGAGAGTCATCTAGTTCAACACCCTGCAATGTAAGGATCTTTTTGCCCAAAGGGGGACTCGAACCCATGACCCTCAGAATAAGATTCTCATGCTCTGCTGTTTCATTTCGCTTCATTTTGCCCCTGGGTGCACCTATACTAGCCATTTCATATTCACATACATACACAAAAGCTCAAAACCATGAGCTCTGGGTTTTTTTAATTCAATAATTCCGAATATTTACATGGGTGCACACCAGTAACTTTGACAGTGCCATGCCACTGAGTCCCTTCCCTGGAAGAAATTGGCAACGTGAGAAATAGGGACCTTAGTGAATATCCATGGTGAATTGGTGGATTTGACCAGCATTGGCTTAAAATATCAGAAATGTAAAAAGCCAGGGAAGGGAAATAAGTTGAAGTGTAGGCTACATCAGAGCCTTGTGATATTTTCAGTGACCATTCATGCAAAAAAATAAGCTAATGCCAGGATAGGGTTATTGGTATAATATAAAATGTTTTTAGCTTCACTAATTGGTTTCTTAAAGTAAAATGCAACATGGTTTTGGTTACACCACCTCTGGTGGTTTATGCTTTTTTTGTTTTTAGGAAAAGAAAGCTGTTTTGAGCGCATAATTCAAAGATTTGGAAGAAAAGTAGTATATGTTGTTATAGGAGATGGTGTGGAAGAAGAACAAGGATCAAAGAAGGTAATAAGTCAAGGTTTACAGCAATGTTCCTTTGAATTGCAGGTTCTAAGCATCTCATTAATACACAGTCTTTGCTGCTGGAGGTAATCACGCAGAGACTGGGCAGTCATCTGTTGGGGTGGCTGTAGCTCTGGATTTCATGCTCATGGATTTTATTAGTTTTCCTGTGTTATACAGAACTGTGGTTTTTAGGTTGATATGCCCCCATGTCACCCCAAATTTCATTCATACCAATGGGCATGATGTGACGCAACAGCTGATGTTATAGACATTTTGCCACCCTTTTTTAGCATGTGAGCTTCAGTTCACCCATGGAAACTGGGTAAGAACTGTATTCTGGAATACCGCCCTAAATTTCATCACATGAGCAGTGGTGCTGTGATCCATGAAAATCATGGGGAAATTACTGTACAAAACTCTCATGATTTTCTGGGTTAGCAGGATTGCAATCTGTTTTTTTCCTGGAAGCAATTAACATGGAAATGAGTGCTTAGATTCCTCTGGATTTCCAGTAGTGCCTTTTACATTGTGTGAAAGATCAAATAAATCCTGAAGATTAACAGATAAGAAAATTTCAGGGAAAGGAGGGGAGTGTTATCTGAACACCATGTGCATTTGGGCCATATAAATGACTTACATTTATTAAGCCTTCTTGCCTAAATGAATTACATTTTTAAACTAATATCTAAAAGTAAGAGAAATATCTACATTTTGATTCATTTTTATATCCTGTATCAGGGGTGGGGAAGCTTTGGTTTTCCAAATGTTGGTAGACTCTGACTCACTCCAGTGCAAGCCAGCACGGCCAATTGTTAGGGACAATGGAAGTTGTAGTTCAGTAGCATCCAGAGGTCCCCCACCCTTATTTTTTATGAATAGTACTGAATTCCATGTGCTGGTGATTAAAAAGTCCTTTGCCAAAATATCTGTGCACTTATATCAGTGCCTAATCTAAATAAGCAGTTTCTGTAAGTTTCCTTCACAAAACTTTTACATTTGTGGAATGGACAGATAGTACAAAACATCCTCCGGAGGCATTCCTTTCATGTGTTCTTTGTTGCCGGAAGGAATTTCCAGTTTAGGACAGAAGGAAGCATCTAGATTTTCTCCTGGCAAAGCAACAGTGAATTCAATGGGATTATATTAACAAGGAATTTTAGTAACTATAAAAACATCTTCCTGTGTCTACATCCATTCAGATTCTTATCTCACCTCAAAAATACTACTTTTCAAGCTCCCCGTGGCTATATTTATATGCCTTTAACTTAAAGGTCTCAATTGTGGCTTTGCCCCAAGCCCAGAATAATAAAGGACACCCTGTGGTTCTGTTAGTCCCATATCTGCCAGCAGGGAGATTTTCCTCCAATTTTTCCTGTTCTTTTGGGGAGAGAACAAACTGTGCTGGCTCTCTGCCCACCACAGCAAATGCACTTTCTCTGTTTTGTTGACCTAAGCTGGCACAGAGTTGCAGGGAGAGGCGAGCTGGAGCCAGTGCTGCACCCTTTTTAACACATCTATGGCACACTACTGCAGTTATATAACCAAAGAACTTCATGCTTCCTTTCTAACGTAGACTGAGCTTTCAGTCTGAATAGCTAAATAGCCGAAACTAAAATAAAAAAGAGAAATTGACTTTTGAAGTGAGCTGCTTTTCCATACTATGCAAACTAATTTCACACAGTCCCAGTTGTTACTTGGTTCAAGTGGTCAAACCAGTTTCCCATCCCAACCACCACCTGTCAGTCAAGTAAACGAAGCAGCTATCTCCCAAAAGCCAGCTCCTCCTCCACTGGCTATGTCTATTCCTTCGCTGGCTATGTCTCATCATCCATTGCCTAATGCCAGCTCAGATTTGATGCTGAAAACACTCAGTGCACCTTTAGGTATTCCTTCGTGAGGGAGTAAGTGAACTGGAAAAGTGGTGATGGTATGACACACAGTTATTCTCAAGCATTCAAAATTGTCAGTATATAAGACTGACAAATGCCATTGTATGTACATTTTTTTAAAAAAATTTATTTAGAGAGTTTAATGTGTAACACCAGAAAACACATTTTCCCTGTGTGAGTTGCTGCCTGGCCAACTAATCAAATATTCTATTCCAGATCTGTTTCTGATGACAGTCTGTGCAGTTTATTATGATGGTGTCAGAAAACAGTTTACCATCTAAAAACTTACAGATATTACAGACAACAGGGGAACAATTGGCACTAGGGATAATAGCAGCATTGATTGACTGGAAACTGATGTGGTTCTACAGAAACAAGCTAAAAGGCAGAAAACTACAAGAAGGAAGCTGCTAGAGGGAATGACTTGTGGTTTCAGTTGTCTCTGTACTAATGCACAGAGCATGGGAAACAAGCAATACAAATTTGAGGTAATGCAGGGTGGTAAATAATAGGCATTACTAATATCTGTTACTGAAACAGGGTGGGATAAGGCTCATGACTGGAATGTAGAAATTGAGAGGTATAACCTGTTCATAGGAATAGAACAAATGGGAAGGGTGGAGGAGGAGCATTATATGTAAAGGATGTGTACATCTATCGGGGGAATGCTGTGAGTGTAGTGTGTCTTGATTTCAGTAAGGCTTTTGACAAAGTATTTTTGCAAGGAAGCTGGTAAAATATGGGCTGGACCAAGCAACTTTTAGGTGGGCAAAACTATAAAATTAGTTCTTTGAGGAACTGATTTTTTTTCATATATTACCATGTATAACAAAAATTATTATACATGTTGTAGTGTGTTGAAAAAACTAGATGTACATAACAGAGAGCCCTTTTTTTGCAATCTTAAACCAAACCTGTCAGAAAAAGAGAATGTGCATCCGTTCAAATGCACCATTTTTAAGGCATCCCTTTTGATTGATTAAAAGAAATATGTTTCACTCAGGATGCAACACACTCTTATATTTCACTTGTAGTGAATAAGTCATGGCATTGTCACCTTTCCATAAGCTGTTATTTCCTGCAGACTCATTTTATAAGACAATTAAAATATTCAGACTAAGCAGTAATATAAAATGGGGAAAACGTATCTGGACTAGTTCATAGAACAGCTGATGCAGGTGGGATTATGAGGAGTTCGGGATACGATGCATAGAGTTCACTGTCTTTGTATTTGCCTCCTAGGAGAGAGATTGTTGTGCTAGGAAATCCCTACACATAAATGCTATTAAAATTACATATAGAACCTAGCAATAGATGTTTACTGGAATATTTGGTCATTAACCTAACCCATTCCCAAACTGCAGTCTTCAGCTTCTTCATTTGCAAACAGATTCAAATACATTTGGCTCAGGTTCTTTTAATGAGTTTGCAGTAATATAAAATTAGTAATTGCCACAGGGGGGATATGGGACAACTTGGAGCATGTTTACTTTTCAAATTGCAAAGTGTGCAAAAAGTATTGAGCTTTGTTCTACGTAGAACAGTAAGAAAAGAGGTGTAAACTACTAACAATCAGTGAATCAGTAAATTTATGCCACGTTCTGTGGCTGTTGTTACATTGTTGTCTGTTGGTTTGCTCCGAGTTTTTGCTTAGGACTTGAAACAGAGATGTGTTGGGGCACAGCTGAGACCACTTTTGTGCTTTTTCCACACTAGAATATGTTGATTTTACATTTGTTTTCTGAAAGCAACACTGTAATGAATTCAGCTAATGTTCCTACACAAGGTACTGACATGCGCTGGTTTGAAATCAGCACAGACTGTGCTTTCTACAAGAGAGGTTGCATTAACAAAGTGGCAGATGAGAGACAGGGGTAAAGCACCCAAACTCAAATGCACCCCACTGCTGCTTCTCTGCTGAAAAATCACCCCTTCTTGATATCACAGTTTTGTTACATGTGTTTCTGTGCAATGTGTAGCTAGACCATAAGGCAGCTTCTAAATCAGCTTGACAAAAATCATAGCTGTGGATTGACATGATAGCTAAATGGATGCTGTCCAAGCATGCTGTGTCTCTCAATGCCAGGTAGGTGGGACAGAAGATACTACAACAGCTGTTACCTTCATGCCCTGATTTCAAACTTCCCAGAGGCATCTGGCTAGCTGCAGTTGTTGACTAGATGTACCCAGCAAAGCCTTGTTTTGTCCTTAGACTCTTAAACAGGAGCCAGCCTTGGAGTACTGACAAATATGGCTGGAGAATGAAGTGGATTAACTTGGGCAATTTCCCCCCTTCTGCTGTCACTCAGGGCTTATGCTGGGCTGCTTCATCTTTCCCTTTCTGACCACAACCTAGGTTCCTAAGTGGAGTAGCTTGAGCCCAAGCCCTGGGTGAGCCAAAGGACAGCAAAAAGGCGTTGGGAGGAGAAAAACACAGCCCTAACCAGTCCATTCCTTTCTTTGCCAGAAATCTCCATATTTCTCTTAGACAGATTCCGACTTCCTACTATTAATACAAGAGCTGCAGGAATGGCTAGTAGATAAAATCAGGGTTTGCCCCATTTATGCCATATAGATTGCCTCTTTCTCTGGTCTTGCTCACAAGCCAAACCATGCCTTAGCATGAACATGCAATAAGATTAAGCCTGCTTCACCCCTCCCCAATTGCTTTGCTGCTAAACCCTGCTCAGCCATGCCCATAACCTTGCTTAGTGTGTCATCCAAACACAGGCTTGCGATTTAACTCTAACTACATGCTGTAATAAAGATTCATTCTTGGTTTATAGATTGTGGCTAGTCTGGAGAAAGCTAACCCATAAACTTAGGTGTGAATGACACCCTAAGCCAAGCCAGGGTTTTGCTTGGTGCAACACAGCAGCAAAATGACCACGGAGAAGCAAAGTTGCCACAGCTTTCTCTCCAGGAGCACACGCATTTGCACTTAAGTCATGGTTTGCTGCAATGTGGCATGCAAGCCAGGCTCTCATAGCAGCTTAAGATTTAAAAAAAGGATTCAGCTATTTGTTGCATACTCTAAAATGAACTGTGCACATCTAAAATAATAGAATCCAAAACATACTTCACTTCCTTTACATTTTAAATGTCAAATATTTTCCCATGGGATAGCTTGAATATTTTCTCTCTGAAAGGTTATGGCTATCTTTTCTTATTATTTGTATAAAATATTTCACTGACATCAAAAGTCCTGCTTTTATAGCTTTAGAGTAGTATGGTTTCCCAATCACATTTTCACCCCTTGTGAATTATATTTGTGTATCACAAATTCCCCCACCCCACCCCAGTTGTTCATATCTTTGGTTTATTCAGGTGTCTTGCACTTGTAAGTCCAGATTCAAAATTTTCCTTTTATTTAACTAGTAGAATGAAACGTAAACATTCATCTTTAAGATATTTCATTTGGGAAATTTGTTACAATGTCAACATGAACAATGCTAGTATAATACGAATCACTGGGAGAAGGTTAGCCAGAAAATGATTTGGGCAACACAGTGATACATTTTGATTCTTTGCTTTAATAACCTGTTTAATTCACCTGCCAGAAAGTTTTAAACAAGCATGTTTTGGCAGCAAACAATACACTATTAAATGTGTTGCCACCAAATGCTGCATCATTTTGGAATATGTGTCTTGTGGACAAAGAAAAGATTTTCTCTATCTCCGTAGGTTTCCAGTTTAAGAAACTAGCTTTCTTTCTTTCCTTCTAAGAAAAAGCAGTTCAGATTTGCTTCTTTAATGAGGCTGTTCAGCTATGTATTTTAGTACAGATTTTAAAGGATTGCTGTGCTGAAGAAATATCAATTATGAAATAGGAAGAATTATATACTTAGGAAACCTCTGAAGTCATAACCACACTTAACAGGGATAAGCACTATTGAATTTCATAGGACTTACTTCCAAGTAGACATGGTTAGGAATGCAGCCTTTAACCTGGGTTTCAAGGACAGCTTATGGATTTCCATATGAACAGTGGGGTCTTTCCAGTCCACCTTTCTACTGCATACCTATCTTAACCTCTGAAAATCTGTTCTTGGTGGTTAGGAGAACCCTCTGAAATGGAATTCCAGCATGATGCAAAGGAGTGCAATTTGAAATGAAAACTGGCATTGTGCTACTAATGCACCACACCCATGAGTCGCAGCACTTCATGCTTTTGCAGTGCTGTTTGGATTCCTGCTATTACTTTTTTATGTTGGGTAGCCAACATGGAAGCCACCAGAAGTTGCTGGGGTCCAAATCCCAACATCTCCAGCCAGCAAAGCCAATGGTCAGGGATGATGGGAGTTGGAGTCTGAAAACTTCTGGACGGCGCTATGTTGGCTATTAATATGTTGTGCTTTGTGAAGCTCCCCTTCTGTAGGTCTTTAAACACCATATCATATGTAGGTGCACCAAAACAAACTAGATTGTGTGTCTCTGTTGACAAAAACCTCTTTAATCCAGTGTAGAATTTCTGAGTGGAACAGGGAGGGAAGGAAGGAAGGTGACTTTTGCATATTCATTCCCTCCTCCCATGTAGCCCCATCATGGTCCCCATCGGTTCCCTTGGAGGACCTTATGGACAATTTGGCAGGTGATGCAAATGACTGCAGTGAGAGGGTGAATCAGTGAAAATAGCTTCCTCCTCATTCTACTGAATTAAAAAATCTTCCATTCGTGGAGGGACACCATTGGATACAACCCAGTAAACTTAGTTTCCTTTGCCAAGTAACCATCAACAGCCCTGATTTAATCTACCCAATGTTTGTTGCATTCTTTCAGAGAAAAAACTAGGATGTCTGACCACAAAGCCACTGCCAGCTATCAAATTAGTCTCAGAGAACATTAGTATGGAGCAAGAATACATAATGCAGCTTAGTTACAGATAGGTAGCCGTGTTGGTCTGCCATAGTCAAAACAAAAAAAATTCCTTCCAGTAGCACCTTAAAGACCAACTAAGTCAGTTCTTGGTATGAGCTTTCGTGTGCATGCACACTTCTTCAGATACACTGAAGTATCTGAAGAAGTGTGCATGCACACGAAAGCTCATACCAAGAACTGACTTAGTTGGTCTTTAAGGTGCTACTGGAAGGAATTTTTTTTATAATGCAGCTTAGTATGTCTTTGAAACCGAGGAATATTTTATCACACTTCTTCCCAATATGATCTCATAAGTACATTTCTCACCACACTGTTAAGTCATCCCATTCTTTCCTTGGGTATTGGCAGAAAGAGGCTACCTGTGTGGAGGTGCTGATGCTGCCGACTTTGGCCCTATGTCTTGTCTTGTACTACAGCTTTTACCTTTGGGCCACAGGGGGCACCTGGCTCCAGCTGTACACTTGTAGCTCAACAGCTAGAATTCTTAATAGAGAATTTGGGTCTGCATTTGTAGTAAACACTGTGTAGAAAAAAAGAAAGGGCAGCTAAGTACTGTGGTTTTTTGCATTCGCTTTATATGGTCTGTTTCAATATGTCCTGCCTCTATAAACATCCTAATGTTTTGCTTCTGAATCTTATGAAGTATTTTTAATGTTGAATCAATACATTTTTGCAGCCATTCTCGCATTTTCATCTGCCTGCTTTCCAATACAAAATGGGCCAAGCACAGCTATACTCGCAAAATAACATATAGCTTTGCGTCCTTACATTGTGTTTTTATTTTTCACAGCATGCCATGCCATTCTGGAGGATCACAAGTCACTCTGACCTTATGGCCCTTCATCATGCCTTGGAACTGGAGTACTTATAGTAGCACTTTGTAACCCCAGAACTTCCCTTGCGCCCATGGACAGTGTGCCTGCAACTTGTGTCATTGCTGGGCTACAGAAATTTGTGATTTCATCATGTTGATGTACAGCTGCAACTGGTCTCAACCTTTGCCCTAGCAGTAAATGGAGGAGCATGTCTCTCGTCTTCAGAAACAGCTGTTGATTCTAGTACTGTGAATCTAATGAAAACAAGCCATGATGAGAATGTTTAACAGTGTGTCCTTATCACATGCACCACATTGAAACGTTCATACCTGTGAAGAGACTGGGAAGTGCTTTGTGGTTTCTAGATTCTTCATTGTGGCGCACATACACCTTCTTAAATACAACAAACTTGATTGCACAACAAAAGACTGAGCTTTTTCTTTTCTTTTTAAGAATCCCATGCATACATTTCTTGAAAAGGTTTACTTTCCCCCACCCCCACCCCTCTCTTTCTCTCTCCCTCTTTTAGTTTCTCAGACCCAGGGTACTCTGTAAATCTTTACTTATTTATGAACAGACTCTGTTTTGGCACCATCACCTAAATGTGGAAATGTATGATAAATGAAAGGCTGTAATGAGTGTTTGCCTTCTGATAACAAATTGATTTTGAATTTTAGCACATTGCAAAGTAGTTTAAAGTATGTCTAATTTAAGCAAATAGGTACATCACTGAGACAATCGTGTACAGGAAGAATGTTTTGGTGTAAATTTGTAATGAATGGATGACGTTTTACATATTGTTTAGGCAAATACTATTGAAAGGTAGTAATGGCTTTTTGGTGAAATATGAGGCAGTGTATGCACAAACTATTGTGCTGTGCCTTATGAAAGTATTGTGTATAAATATGTAGATAATTGATATTTTTTTTTAGATCAATTTGTCAAGACCAAAAGCATGGATGTCAAGTGTCAATAAGGAATCACTTTTTATTCTTTCTGTTCTTTCTTCTGGTTTTTTCATTGGCAAATCTATAATATCTAAACATACCTCCCCTACTTGCACCATGCCCATCATGGGCTTCTTGTTTACATTTTGTACTTGCCTATAAGTGCAAAATATATGGGCCTCACATCAGGTTAGAATGGTTTACGTGTTTAAATTGCCAGTTTTCTTGACAAAATACCTATGTTTTATGAAGGCTTGATCTGGCTCTGTTTCAGTGTGTTTTGCCAAAAGAAGCAGCAATTTAAATACACATGTGTACTTTCAACTGATGTCATTTTTCGCTCAGGTATTATACCTGAGTACAAATGGTATAGTCTTGCAGTGATCTATTTCGTTTAATTGGCTTTACTGCTAAACACTGAATGTGGGAGAAGTAAATAATTTATCTGTTGATTCCCCACCCCCCAAAAAGGTAGAGGACTGGATTTTTTTAAAGTATGTCATGTAACATATCTTGACTTATAGAAAAATCGGAACAAAGTGTTCATGCACTGAAAAACTAAAACTGAATGCAACCACTTTATTTTCAAGTGCAAAGGGAGAGGTCTTTCTGAGATCTAGTGAGTACATACTAAATTAACTATGGCTCATAAGAAACTTATTGCCGTCTCAGTCCCTTTCTTCTCAAAAAATAATTTTTTGCTTGAATATTTAAAATGCTTTAAACCTCACACAGATCTGTTGAAAAATGGGCAGAATGTAATGACAGTTCTAGTTTCGCAATGAGCAGCTGTCAAGCAAACTGATGTAACACTGTGATAACCTAGTAAAATATCAGGTGGATGGGGCAAAGCATGGCTGTGAGTGTTGGTTTGCATTAGCTGTTGAAACAGTTCATACCCCCAGCCTCTCCTACCTTTATTGTGAGAGTACCTCCCCCCCCCCAAAAAAAATGTGGCTTACAGTAAGTATTGAAATTATTATGCAGCTCAAAAATAAGCAAACACTGATTTTGTAAAACCTTCAAACTTTGAGTGTGAGAATTTTGGCACACAATTCTTTTACCTTTAGGCCCACAATATGAAATTAGAAACTGGCAAATGTCTGGTGCATCCTTAATTTTAACCAGGAACCAGATTTTTCTATTGGTCCATTGCCGGCAATGGGCATAGTAAAAATAGTCATTGCCAATTTTGTTAAGACTGTTTGTAACTAGCTTCTATTACATTTGAACTGTTCCCATCTTCTGTAACATATGAAGATCATGAACAATCTAGTCACTTTCTTTAAATATTATCAGTGTGATTCTCTTAACCATGGTTAACATCCTCTTCCCTCCCCAGAGAGAATTCCTCCCTCCTGCTGGTAACTGGGGTAAAGGAATACATTAGCATCAATGTCATTATGGTTAGGGGTAACCAGTTTCCTCATTTGGGTTTACTGGGCTGCAATCCTACACCCTTACCAGGGAGTAAGCCCAATTCAACCCAGTGGGATTTTTTTCTGAGTACATGCACAGGATTATATTAAGATGGCAATGTGAGATTTGCAGATCAGAGGGTTGGGAGAGGGAGTACCCGATCCTGCAACCTGCACCTAATCTTGTAAATGTGGTTAAGGGAAAGCCTTTGATACAGCTGCATGTGGTTAAATGGCTCCCCCCTTTTCTTTTCTTTTCTTTTCTTTTCTTTTCTTTTCTTTTGTCTAAACCTTGGTACTTTTTTTCATTGGTGTCTTTGTTAGACTTCAGCAGCAGTTATTTTAGTCCTTCCTTAAAGTTCTTGTTGTTTTTTGCAACATAAACCAGCTTTTAAGCCAGCTACAAGCAAACATAGTAACTGTGAGGTAAACACCCTATTTTTGTGGAAGATGCATACTGCTGCTACACTTTATAATTGTGTTATGGATTGTTTCAAATTGTTTGATTTTAAATATGCCTCCCCAGCCTTCAATAACTTTATGTACCAAGAGCAATCCAATTCAGGGACTACTCACAGTCTGTAAAGTTTAGCACATATACACAAATCTTTTAATGACAGGGGCTGTAATTAGTTTCCCCCCTTTTTTTGCTTTAAGCAAAATAGAGATGAACTTTCCCCCCTTTGTTTCAATTTTTTGTAGTCAACATGCTGACTAAAAAAAAGTTTGTCTGGGCCTTATTGTACAAAAAGTGTGTTGTGTCCACAACTGTGTACAGAAATTTTCCTTCCTTCATTTTGTGTTTAAATTAATAAAATTGATTTGTGACATATTAAAGAGTTTTATCTTGGATGTATTTGATTTCTCCCATCCCTTAATACATATTTGCTCAGACTACTGTTTACAGTTGCCAGAGATTTGCACCTGGATGTAGGAAAGAAAATTCAAGTTCAAACATCCACTTATTTTTTAAGTTAAGCTACACCCTATCGGCATAAGCTTTTCTTGTAAGGAAAAATATGCTGCTCATGAGTTCCCTGGCTGAAATTTAGGTTACAATATTAACAAAGAAAAAATATGTTCTCATAATTCAGTCCCCAAAAGAATTGTGTGCTTCAAAATTGTTTTATTTCAACTTCCCTTGGAGTTACAAAGGCCAACCCAATCTTGGCAGAGTTGCACAATATTCATATAGAAAAGGGCCTGTTGAGGGCTAAACTAGTCTCCTTAAAGTAGGAGATTTGATCAGGGCCTCAGCAAAAGAACTTAAGTGGTGGGCGGCAGGACTCATGAGAGAAGGTGTTCCCTGAGATAATCAGGACCCAAGTCATTTAGGACTTTAAATGAAAAAGATGGCATTTGAACTGAGGCTGGAAACAGTCAGTGTAGATGCTCAAAGCAGGTAGTAACTTTCTGTACTGATAGCAGAGTATATAACCCAAATTGTGGGGAGGAGGGTTGGTGGTAGTTCATTTTGAAAGGCCACACACACACACACACACACACACACACACACGGTTTTTTGCTCATTTTAAAAAGCTAGTTTCACTTCTGTTTGTTTAAAAAGAATAAAGATCATTGCTGGATCCATATTGGGAATATACGAAACAAAATGACAATGTAAGCACTGACAGGTTGGTTTGAGAGTTTAGCCGATGTTATACGTACCAAGTAATCAGAAACGGAACCCCAGACCACAAATCAGAAAGCAATGCAAATGCCTACAAGACTACATACACCAATTCAAAACAAATGCCCACAAGGTTTCAACCACAACAGGAGATAGCATGACATCAGCCCAAGGCAAGACTTCATCAGTGGAACAGGCAGATCATCCTGCTTCTGTTGTCCAGCGAGTTCTTCTTTGAAGCTGCAGCTTCAGTTGACACAACTGGACCTAATTGTGTCAGGTGTTCACATTCGCTTACCTTCTCACACACACCCCTTTTTATCACCCTCCTCCTCTTATGCTAGAATTTTCCATTCCCTGTCCTTGCAAAAATTGACTAGTGACCTCACAGGACGTTTGCAGGGGGTTTTTTTTAGCTGATGCCTATACTGTGAGATATACCCACACAAAGCGTATCTGTGCTTACACAAAGTGCCTAGGTGTAAGAAGTTCCCTTAAGATCCAAAGGCGTGATCTTTAACCTATTTTTCTAATGCCCCTCACCATCGAGCTTGAATATCCCCTCATTGTTTTCTTGACCCTTCCCTTGTATACACATTACTACTTCTTTGTTACCTTCCAAATCCTGCCAGCTCTGCATAGCTCTGGTCCCAACTTTTTAGCATCCAGTCCAGGCATGATCTGCATATTCCATCCATCTGTATATTTTTGTTAGCTGCAAGCGTTAAGTATAAATGTCACACTGATTCAGAGCAAATACTTTGCTCATGTCAGGGCAGTTTGACCAGGATAGAGGTATGTGTGTATAGAACAGGAAATTAAATGTGATGTGATTTGGCTCAGGTGTCTCAAAATGAGATAAATATTTTATTTTAGCCCAGTACACAGCACCATGAAATTCAAAGAAGCAAATAAAACATTCTCATAAGAAGCATGCATACATCAGATTAATGGTTTATGCATACAACCAGGGATTGGTCAATTATGACAGTTTTTGGAAATTGAACAGGAGACAGATATGCTTATATACTCCATCTCTTCTGCTTTAGGCGTAATAGGTAATGGTTGTGACCAAAATAGTAAAGGGTAATAAATTGCCATATAGGATTCTCATAGTCTAAGGCTACCTTCTTCAATTAGTCCTCCCATATATGCTACAGTGGCTCTACGGGATAGGCCTCCTAACAACAGATGGAGAGGGAGCCTTTCTAGTAGGGCTGAATTTCAACCAGTCCAATAAGTCATATGGTTTTTCTCCTTAGCAACTCATGGGAGAGGCCTTGTTGCTGAGTGATGTAGAGAACAGGAAAATGGAAGAAATACCTCCATGAGGTCCAATATAAAATATGTAGGGGACAGGAAAGAGTGTGTGGCTTTGAGATTTTGAGGAGGGAATTTTTTGAGGAGGGGATTTTTTAAATCTGACAGCCCAACCAGATGGGAGGGGTATAAATAATAAAATTATTATTACTATTATTACTAAATTGCTTGAAGTTTTCAGCATGAGGCCTGTGCCCCATTAACCGCAGTGGATCAACCCGCACTGGTACCAACCTCCTGGAATTGAGGACGAACTTCACTGTCATTGATCTGGTCTTCACAACGTATTGGGTTGGGAAGCATCCAGTTTTGGGGAAGATGGTTATCATACCATTGCCGTGGACAATTCCCTGGTGAGGCTTGGATTGGCTGTGGCTGATCCCTCTCTCCCCCCTGCCAGTGGGATGGGGGACCTATTAATATGGTCCAGCTCAGGAGGTATTCCTGACTGCTCTTGGGGAGCTTCCAATGATTTGGCTGGCACACCTGTTGATGCCTTAGTCTTGTTGTGTTATGTCAAGATGAGGAGGGCTCATCTACCCCCGCTCTCCA
The DNA here is from genome assembly GCF_964106915.1 of Podarcis gaigeae. Taxonomy (NCBI): domain Eukaryota; kingdom Metazoa; phylum Chordata; class Lepidosauria; order Squamata; family Lacertidae; genus Podarcis; species Podarcis gaigeae. The sequence goes on from NC_139683.1 coordinate 33,458,404, forward strand.
ATCTGGTGCAAGTTCTTGGTACATTGAGGAGTTCAAACTATGAAACAGGTTAGAGGCACATGTGGTGCAAACCCAGTAGTGAATGCAACTCAACAAAGGTTAGAGGAAGGGGGATAAAGAAGTGATAATATTAATAATAATAATAGTTTTTATTTCCATGTTGACCAAAATGCCTTTACAATGAATGCCAAGATGTGCCACCTCCACTCTGGAGCACTTAAGGTCCCCAATATCTGTTTTCCTTTCACTTAGTATTGCACCATGGTGCTATGCTGCAGTTGGCAATAGCTACAAAGCCATAACCCACCAGAATGCCTATATTACGCAAATCCAATCGAAAACACACGTAAACGTAATAGGCCGTATAGTAACAATTACAAAGTTATTTACTAGAACTACTTCTAAAAAATTAGATACCACTTCTCATAATGTCACAAGCAACTTTGTGACATAATATAATAAAAATATAACTTTTCGGTTGACCACTAAGTCCAGTATGTACAAAATACCTACACAGTGGTACCTCGGGTTACATATGCTTCAGGTTACATACGCTTCAGGTTACAGACTCCGCTAACCCAGAAATATTACCTTGGGTTAAGAACTTTGCTTCAGGATGAGAACAGAAATCATGTAGCAGCGGCACAGCAGCAGCAGGAGGCCCCATTAGCTAAAGCAGTGCTTCAGGTTAAGAATAGTTTCAGGTTAAGAACAGACCTCCAGAACGAATTAAGTTCTTAACCCGGGATACCACTGTATAGTCAGTGCCATAGTACATTCTTTTCTAATTTCTTCATCTCTCTTGTATTTTTCTGTCTGACCTATTCCTTAGAAGAGTGGCATGAAATAATCTTCTAAGTGTCCAATAAAGATGATTGGGTTGGCAGACAAAAGAAACTGGCACTGATGGATACTGGCACAGGCAGACAAGACAAGGATTCCGGGATATTCCCTTGCTTTGCCCAAAGGGGTTTCATCAGCTGTGCATAGTTCTAAATCATATAAACATAGACACTTTGTTGTATGATAGCTACATAAATTCCAATGTAACATACAAGGATATAAAGAATGTACATACCAGTACTATATGTAACAGCTATATGAAGCTTAGGGACACGGGTGGCGCTGTGGGTTAAACCACAGAGCCTAGGACTTGCCGATCAGAAGGTCGGCGGTTCGAATCCCAGCGACGGGCTGAGCTCCCGTTGCTCGGTCCCTGCTCCTGCCAACCTAGCAGTTTGAAACCACGTCAAAGTGCAAGTAGATAAATAGTCACCGCTTCAGCAGGAAGGTAAACGGCATTTCTGTGCGCTGCTCTGGTTTGCCAGAAGTGGCTTAGTCATGCTGGCCACATGACCCGGAAGCTGTATGCCGGCTCCCTCGACCAATAAAGTGAGATGAGCGCTGCAACCCCAGAGTCGGTCACAACTGGACCTAATGGTCAGGGGTCCCTTTACCTTTACTTTACATGAAGCTTATTTGTAATGAATTCTCAGTCGTGGTGAACCAGTAAGTCTGAGTATTATATAAGATGGGACCACTGACTAAGGCAACATATATGGCCTATTATGTTTTCGTGTGTTTTCAATAGCTACAAAGCAGCACTGACTCACAGCATTGGACGGCTAGAGTGCTTTGGGTCCACTCATGGTGCTATATTTGTGTCACTGCTTTGATAATAATAATAATAATAATAATAATAATAATAATAATAATAATAATAATTTTATTTATATCCCGCCCTCCCCAGCCAAAGCCGGGCTCAGGCTAACAACAATAAAACAGTACAACAGTACAACACAACACAACACTCTAAAATCATTCATTATAAAATTAATTCAAATCAAACCAATGGCTACCATTGGGCCAGAGCTCCGCGAAGATTGCCGAAGGAGGGGGTCAGGCTGTGCCCTGGCCAAAGGCCTGGTGGAACAACTCTGTCTTGCAGGCCCTGCGGAAAGATGTCAAGTCCCGCAGGGCCCTAGTCTCTTGTGACAGAGTGTTCCACCAGATCGGAGCCACAGCCGAAAAAGCCCTGGCTTTTGGGTCTCATCCTAGCACAGTCATTCACAGTAGACTACTAGGCTACACTATAAGCTTTTAAAAAAGAAGTCTTGTTAACACAATGTTAAGGCATTATTTCAAATAAAACTTACATTTCTATAAAGGTATCACTAATCAGTTTGTCATCTGGATTTAAAAACCATGTGCTCAGGAGGATTATCACCAGGAAGCTGGAGGCTTACAAATTCCATGTCCTTGTACTCTTTAGAAAGAATACCACAAGCATGCAAAGGAAAGCCACAGTCTAAAAATTAAGGCTGTGTGTCATGTTGAATAGCCTCTTTTTTTGCCAGCATGTTTTGAGCATTACTCGTATAGTTAAAGAAAAGCCTGACCAGAGACAATTTTAGAGCTCAAAATCATGCCAGATACACAAGTTTTAAAGCTTAGACTCCATACGGAGACAGATGAAAGAGTGTTTAAGCAGCTTTGGAAAATATCCAGAGTTAAATATTTTCCTATACGTTTCAGGTACTTCACTCAACTGCATCTAGAATGGAACAAAATATATTATTGTGTGATTGTAGTATTAAATTCCTATTGTATCAAATACCAGTACTGTGACACTGGAACATTTGAACTTAAGAGGTTAAAATGAGAGGCTATGTTTGCAGACCCTCCAAGCATTCCTATTTTCCAGGGACATCCCTGATTTAGAGAAGCTGTCCTGGTTTCTGATTTGATCCCAGAATGTCCAGCTTTTTCTTAGCATGTCCCTATTTTCATTAGAGAAATGTTGGTGGGTATGGAGTTATCTGATCCCCAAGGTGTCTATAGGGAAGTTTTGTTTAATGTTTAATGTTTAATGTTTTATTATGTTTTTATATATGTTGGAAGCTGCCCAGAGTGGCTGGGGCAACACAGTGAGATATGTGGGGTATAAATAGTAAAATTCTCATTATGGAATGGGACGTCCCTATTTTCATCTGAGAAATGTAGGAAGGTATGTGTTTGAAACACCAAAGGTGAATTTTACAGTGTGAAAACATTTTACAGTCAAGATTCCTCTTGTTCGGGTAAGCACTTGTGCTGTTGCACAGGAGAGAAGACAAAATGAAGCACAATTCTCCAGTAAAACAGTTTGCAAAACATCTGAAACCGAATAAAGCAACAATTGATTTGATGGTTTAGTCTAATTATGTTGTAGCATCTAATGAAAATATTTGAACTCAGGCTTAAACATGGACCTTTATGTTAAACATGCTCATTATATGACAGCCTGCTTTCTCCAGGACTCCTGTAGATACGACACACAGTTCTTCAGTGAGGCAAAGTGTACAAAGACCCTCAACTGAGTAAGGATATTGAACAACTATCATCCTGGTACATGTGCCTGTAGTGGATCTTGAACTGGTGAGGAATGTCAGAGAAGCATTTGGTTAGGCATCACAACCTGACTCTGACCAGAGGAAGTAACTACAGGATAAGTAGCCACACCTGCCAAAAGTGCCGATAAAAACTGTGCTCTTCCATCAAAGGCTCTAGGAGAGCTGTCACTGCTGTGTATAACTGCCTTCCTCTTTCTTTCCCTCTGCCGTTGCTTCACCCTACCCTTATGTTCCCCAGGAACCAGGTTTTAGTAGCATTAACTATATACTTGATTCCTTTCAAGCAAGAGTAATTTGGAAGAGAGCAGATTGATTTATATGAATTCATCTCTCTGCAGACTTATTGTGTAGCCCTGGGTGACTTTCTGGGTTGCATCCAAACTAATAAAGGAGGCCCATTAAAATTAATGGTCCTATGTTAGTCATATCCCTTAATTTCAATTGGTCTACTCTGACTAATGTTGGAGACAACCCACTGCGATCATTCAGTCACCATCTGTAAAATGGGAATAATGGCACCCTACTTTAGAGAGGTGCTGAGACAGCAAACAATAAAACTTTTAATTTTTCTGTATATAAATTACTTGGAAAAATTATAGCTTTGTTGGAAAGCTTGAAGTCTCTGTGTCAAGCTCGAACACATAGAGTAGCTAAAAAACTTTACTCCCTCGCTTTTGAAAAACTACCTTGCGCACTTAAAAACATTATGTATTTCTCTCCTGTTTTAGGGACTCCTGTTTCAATAGTAGACCTGTGCATTGTGCCTTTGGAATGATTACCTTGATCTGTGTTATCATTCAAGTCCCCATCTGAAAACATCATTAATTTAAATAGAGATTGAAATAAAATTCCATTCATGCTTAACTCTCCAATGTGGTTTTGAAAAACCTTTCTTCTTTAGCCAGTCTTATGTTACATACTAGATGGTCTTTGCTTTGACCACCTCATAAAAAAGACTCATAAATACTTTTCATGTGTTACCTAAACTAGCGGTAATCCCTAGGGCACAGTGCCCTTTAAAAACATGTATATTTCTTAGGCATTTCTAAGCCAGTAGCAGAGGTAAAGGTATGTTTTAACACAAGGACACCATGCTCTGATACAACAACCAGATCACAGTCTTTGTTTCTACTCTTTGTTGGCAAGAATAAAGGTGTGTATGCATATACATATGTAAACACACACCACACACATATATAATTTGATACTATCATATAGATTGGTTGATATCTAGATATATTGCTTATTTATGGAGGGTTGCACTCAAATACCATGTTTCTGTGTGCCACATTACTGACATATACCTTCTTTTGAGGCCCTCCAAGATGCAAAAAGCATCCCCAGCTTTTTGCAATGCAGGTACACACACTCACCTCAACAAATTCTTTCCTTCAGCACTGACCCTTCTTGTTTTTGCAGCAAGTTGAGAAATCTCATATTGAGAGCATAAATGGAAAGCTCTCTTCTATGACATGGGCAGCAGAAAATATTGGTGTTAGTTGATGTTTTGCATTTTACATGACGGTATACGGAAAATATGCTATCTGGTTCGGCATTGTTATATAAGCTGGTTTATATATATTTCTGTTATTGAGTTACTGAGGATTGGATCCCAGTGTGCACAGTGGAAGAGACTTGGATCCAGCAGAGCGTTTGCCAAATGAAAGAGAGCTTCAATGGCAAGGGGAAGCTGAGTACCCCCTTTTCTGTTCACCTCTGAATCCATCCACCCAAAGCATCTCACAGCAATTAAAATATAATACAATTAATGTTCAGTACCTAATGCTGCTTCAGGTGTTCCAGTCTGGAAGCATGATGAAATGTAGCTGCTGCCTCATTTTCCAATCTAAAGTTCAATTTCCCACATTTCTTCATCAATTTGCAGAAATTCACAAATATGTCAGTATTTCATTGCATATTTCTCCCAATATACACATATTTGCAAGCAAATTTCCATGATATTGTTGGTAATTTTTCACTATTGTGTGCATTTAAACCCTACTTTCCCCTAATATAAGCATTTTGTACACACATTTTGGTTGGAAACCTGCATTACAAAATTCAGAGAAGTGAAAAATTCAAAGGATAGATGCATATTTTTTTAAAGTACAAATTAGGCAGGTTCGCAGTAAAATGCAAAACAAACCACCAATTTCCCTCCATCCTAGTTGTAATTAACATTCTAATGAGCAAAATCCTATGGAGGTTTACTCAGAACGAATACCATTGGCTTCAATGGGTCTTTTTTCCTCTTACTGCAATTGTTATCTGTTATAGCCTAATTAAGAAAAAAACCTGTTAGAAAAAGGGAGTACTGCTTTCTTTTGAGTGCCATATACATGCATTATGTTATACACATGAACTTGGAAGGGATGAGTGGGATTCTGCAAATGTATTGTAGCTAAGGAAGTGAAGAACATGACACCTGAGTAGTGACATATTAGCATGTTTTGTTGCTTTAAAGATGTCTTCCCCAGAAACCATAAACTCACTCGCACTGGGCACCAAGTTTTCTAGGGTCTTCATATCTCAAGTAAAATAAATGTGATCTGTATTACAGTGTTTGGTAACTTTGGTAGGGAAACTGTGTCCTGCCTAAGAAGAAAACAGGATGACCTTTGTTCCAGAGTTTCATAGACTCAGGCCCATTCCAGTTTGAGCTTAAGAGTGGACTATGATTCTCATCAGTCCCAACTAACAATGCTTATGGCCAGGGATGATGGGAATTGTAGTCTGGCAACAACTGCAGGGCCACAGGTTCCCCACCCCTGATGTTATCTATTAGCTGAAAACAGCATTCTCTACCACACTGACAAACTCATATGTATACAAAGTGTAGACATACAGGTGTAGGTTGGGGTGGAATTTGCCACTGAAACCCTGTACCAGCAACATAGGACTTCCGGAGGCGGCGCGAAGGGTAATGGCTGCCCTTTCCTAACCGGGAAGGGAGCTCCGCGCGAAAACGGGTCGTCCGCTACGGCGAAGCGGAGACCCACATCGGAAAACCGCAGGCGGCAGAAGCCTGCGGTCTTGGGACCCGGCGGGCGCCAGAAGCAGCCCCCAAGACGCAGAAGGAACCCCGTAAGGGGCTCTGGATCGTGGAGGAGGCTGCGGCGCTGAGGGTCGTTCCGCAATCGGCGGAGTGAAGCCGCAAAGCCGTTGCCGGTGAGCGCTGACCTTTCTTCCTTGAATTGGCACCTTGGAAAGCAGCAACCCGTGAGTAATAAGGACTTTTAATTAAGCTTAAAGATCAAAGCTCCTTGAATTTGGCTGAAAGCGGAGGACGTAAAAAAAGGAAGTCCGTCTTCCGCTCACACTAAACTTCAAAGCAAAGAGCAGGAGGAGTGGAGGCAGTGAATGAACTCTTTTACAATTTGGATTTGAGCATTCAGTGCATCACTTTAATGCAGAAAAGGATTTTAAGCATTGGATTTATGCTAAGATTTGGACTGTAGGATCTTTCTCTGAGGAATCTACATTTTAAAAAAGGAAACCCAGGTGCTGGGACTGCCTGGCAACAGTAGCAGTCAGCCTGCAGACATAAATACTTTGAAACAAAATTTGGAAAAAAATCTGAGGGGCTTGGACTTTGCTACTTTGACATCTTATGAGGTACCAGCAAGCACGGCTTGAAACATTGTGTTTTTGTAAAACCAACTCTGCTGAAGATTTAGCATTTGAAGGCTTTTGGACATGGGTTTTGTTTTCTCTGTGAACTGTATTTATTGATTCCCTTCTGAAAGACTTTTTAAGCTCCCCCTAGAGGTTTTGGACTTTACAGCAGTGACATCCTCATACTTTCTGTTTCCCGGTCTCCTGGTTGAATGTTACCATCTGGGCTGTCTTTTTCTCATGGGAACAACTCAGCTTGACCTTGAGCCTTAGATAAATTTGGAATGAGTGGCGCAAAGAAAAAGGAGCCAAAAGAAAAGGAAAAAGAACAAAGACCGCGAACTAGACAAACAACTTTAGCCTCAGCCTTGCAGCAACGCAGATCTTCGGTACCCACTGTGCTCTCTGAGGAAGCAGCAGCTTCTCTGCCACGTGCAGGGGAAGGAGAAACAGAGGAACTACAATTGGAAGATATGGCCTCAGGAACAGCTGCCTCCATTTTAGAAAAAATATATGAAAAATTGGAATCTTTGGATAAGAAAGTGGAATCCTTGGATAAAAAAGCTGATGAGCAAACTTTTAAAATAGACCAAAACACCGAATGTTTAAATAAATTAGCTGGACAAGTGGCACAGAACGTGGAAACAATTGCAGAATTGAAGGGAGCTACAGGGGAGAACAGAAAATTGGTTGAAGACACCAGCCAAAGGCTGGGAAAGTTAGAAAAAGAGGTGAGGCCACTCAACAAACAAGTTGGTGAACATCAGACCTATCTCTCGATGATCGAACTGAGAAGTAGGGAGACCAACTTAAGGATTAGATCGATACCCGAAGTGGAAGAGGACAACCTGGCTGAGTTTCTGACCAAAATATTTTCCAAGCACTGGAACCTAGAAGAGACGGGCTTTAAGATTACATCAGCTTTCAGACTTGGAAGACTGACAAAAAAAGACAAGCCCAGAGACTGTTTGATATCACTGAGATCAAAGGAGGAGAGGGACAAGATTTTGGGCCTACACTACGGAAAATCACTGGACATTTTAGATAAGAGGATTGAGTTATACAAGGACGTTCCCAAACAGCTTTTGGATTTGAGATCGGAATATTTGGAATTAGCAAGACTTTTGAGGAGCAACGCCATCATCTTTAGGTGGGATTTTCCACAAGGACTATCTTTTACTTTCAGAGGGAGGAAGATCAAAATTAGAACATTGGAAGACAGAGACAAATTTCTGAACCAATACGGAGAGGACCTTCATAAAAAACTTGGATTACCATCGGAGCTCGAAACACCAGAGGTACCTGCACCCTTGGATTCTGAAGATTCAGCGAAAAAGGTACCACCCCCAGAAAAATAACCAGATCTATCCAGGATGTCTCTGCAACTTCTGAGTTGGAATATAAATGGCTGCAACATTCCGGAGAAAAGGAGGAAAATTTTTCACATATTAAAAAAGGAACAATTGGACATTATTTGCCTGCAAGAAACCCACGTGACTAGGCTCCACAGAAAAGTGCTGATAAATAAGAGACTTGGCCAAGAATTTATATCTTCAGACATAGTGAAGAAGAGAGGAGTGGTGATATATGCAAAAGAGAGCCTTTCACCTAAATTCTTATTTAAAGATGAATATGGCAGAATTTTGGCAATTGAAATACAATATCAAGGAGAAAAAATTTTGATATTAGGAATCTATGCACCAAATGATGGGAAATCGGAATTTTATAAGAAGTTGCATGAAAGCATGCTGGAATATCTGGACTATGACAACATCATAATGATGGGAGATATGAATGGGATTGTATCAACTAACATGGATAAGTCGCAAAGTCAAAAAGTTACCAAAGATGGCAGACTACCAAAGACCTTTTTTGAAATGACAGAAAATATGGGCTGGATTGACATATGGAGAATCAAGAACCCCCTAGGAAAAGAAGGAACATTTTTCTCTGAGGCTCAACTGACTTGGACAAGAATCGACCAAATTTGGATTACTAGAGGTCTGGCACCTAAGGTCAGGAAAGTGGAAATCTGCCCAAAAACCTGCTCCGACCATAATGCCTTGAAAATGGACATGACATTATTACCAACCGGCTCCTTTAGATGGAAGATGAATGACAATTTGTTTAGAAATCAGGAGATCATTAAGAAGGCCCAAAAAGTTATAAAGGACTATTTTGAAATAAACTTGAACACCGCGGTGGAAAAAAGAACAATTTGGGACGCAAGCAAAGCTGTGATGAGAGGGTTCTTGATACAACAGAATGCCATAAGGAAAAGGACACAAAATGAAAAGAAAGACAAGATTCTGGAGAAAATTAAAGAACTAGAGAAGAAGCTAAGAGCCAATCCGAAGTCACAGCCGATTTTGAGAGAAATTAAACTTCATCAGGCACAATATTCAAAACTGATAAACCAGGAAATAGAATGGAAGATTAAATCAATGAAACAAAAAACGTTTGAATCGGCAAATAAATGTGGGAAACTGCTGGCCTGGCAGTTGAAGAAGAGACAAAAATTGAACATAGTAACAAATTTGGAAATTGAAGGAAGAAGTATACAGAACCCCGTGGAGATTAGAAAGTGTTTTCAAAAATATTTTAAAAAATTATATACTCAAGGGCCGCAGAATGAAGTTGAGATTGAACAATTTTTGAGGAAAAACGGATTGAAAAAATTGTCACAAGAAAATAGATTACTCCTGAACAGCAAAATAACACGACAAGAGATTGAACATGCCATTCAGAACTTGAAATTGGGCAAATCTCCAGGGCCAGATGGCTTGACCTCCAAGTACTATAAGACATTAAGTGATTATTTGATCCAACCACTGCTGGAGGTCAGCAATGAAATTATGGAGGGAAAGAAGGCGCCAGAATCGTGGAAAGAAGCGTTCATCACATTGATACCAAAATCAGAAACTGAAAAGACACAGCTCAAGAACTACCGCCCCATCTCCCTTTTAAATGTGGATTACAAAATATTTGCTGATGTTTTGGCAAACAGACTTAAAAGAGTTTTAAGTCAAGTAATTCATAAAGACCAAGCAGGCTTTCTCCCAGGCAGACATATGTTTGCTAACACAAGGAACATTATTGATGTCTTGGAACTTTTGCAAACTGACATAAACACTAAAGCAGTGCTAATTTTTATAGATGCGGAGAAGGCCTTCGACAACATCTCTTGGAAATTTATGAAGGGAAATTTAAAAGAAATGGGAGTGGGGAGGGGTTTTGAAAATGGGATTGACGCAATATATTCAGAACAAAAAGCAAAATTGATTGTTAATAATGTGGTAACAGAAGAGTTCAAAATTGAAAAAGGAACACGACAAGGCTGCCCGATTTCCCCTTTGTTATTTATCTCAGTCCTGGAGGTGCTCTTAAACTTGATCAGAGGGGACCGGTTGGTGCAAGGGATCCAGGTCGGAGCGAAACAATATAAACTTAAAGCTTTTGCAGATGACCTAGTTTTGACACTGCAGGAGCCGGAATCTAGTACGAAAAGAGTTTTACAATTGATTGACAATTTTGGTCGGGTGGCGGGATTTAAGTTAAACAAACAGAAAACTAAGGTGTTGGGGAAAAATTTGACAGATATTGAATCAGAACAGTTTCAGAGAGAAACAGAATTATCATTGGTGAAAAAGGTAAAGTACCTAGGGGTGAACATAACAGCAAAAAATCTGAGTCTATTTAAGGAAAATTATGAAAAATGCTGGTCTGAAATTAAGAGAGACTTGGACAGTTGGACAAAATTGAAGCTTTCTTTGTTAGGCCGAATTGCTGCTATTAAGATGAATGTATTGCCAAAAATGTTGTTTTTGTTTCAAACACTACAGATTATAGACAAGACGGAATGCTTCCGGAAGTGGCAGAGAGATATTTCTAAATTTGTCTGGCAGGGCAAAAAGCCCAGAATTAAGTTTAAGATATTGACTGACGCAAAGGAAAGAGGGGGCTTTGCCCTGCCAGACTTAAGGTTGTATTATGAAGCCGCAGCTTTCTGCTGGCTAAAAGACTGGCTACTTCTCGAAGACACTGATGTGTTGGATCTGGAAGGGTTTAATAATAATTTTGGTTGGCATGCATACTTATGGTATGATAAAGTTAAGATCAATAAGGCCTTTAAGAACCATATTGTCAGAAAAGCAGTGTTTAATGTCTGGACAAAATATAAAGACTTATTGGAAAATAAAACCCCAAGGTGGCTTTCACCTCTGGAAGCTAAGGCCCGAAAAAGACCCAATATGGAAGCCAATTGGCCAAAATATTGGGAAATATTAGAAAAAGATGGAAATAACTGGAAATTGCAGAGTATGGAAAAAATGAAGGATAAAGTGCGAGACTGGTTACATTACGCTCAGATTAAAGAAGTTTTTAAAAATGACAAAAAGCTAGGGTTCCAGGTGGAGAAATCGAAGCTGGAAACTGAACTGTTAGAACCTAAGACTAAGGTACTTTCAAGAATGTATAACTTGCTGTTGAAATGGAACACACAAGACGAAATGGTTAAATCGGCTATGATAAAGTGGGCACAGGACATTGGGCATAACATTATGTTTGAGGAATGGGAAAGGTTGTGGACCACTGGGCTAAACTTTACTGCATGTAATGCTTTGAAAGAAAATATAATGAAAATGATATACAGATGGTACATGACCCCAGTTAAGCTTGCCAAAATATACCACTCGTCTGACAATAAATGTTGGAAATGTAAAGAAAATGAAGGAACATTCTTTCACCTCTGGTGGACTTGCCCTAAAGTGAAGGCCTTCTGGGAAATGATATATAATGAACTGAAAAAGGTATTTAAGTATACTTTCACTAAGAAACCAGAGGCCTTCCTTCTGGGTATTGTCGGCCAGAAGGTGTCAAAGAAGGACAGAACTTTCTTTATGTATGCAACAACGGCAGCAAGGATACTCATCACAAAGAACTGGAAAACTCAAGATCTACCCACGCTGGAAGAATGGCAGATGCAGCTGATGGACTATATGCAGCTGGCGGAAATGACTGGCAGAATTCGAGACCTGGGAGAAGAAAGGATTGAAGAAGACTGGAAGAAATTTAAGATTTATTTACAAAACTATTGTAATTTGATGGAATGCTAAGAAGGATGCTTGATTATAAACAATTGGCCATCACTAAATTAGATGAGCATTATTAGACTATATTGTAATGATTGGTTATAAGATTACAAATAAGATGGTAATTTGCTTGAAAAATTTTATGAACAATGTAAGTGCGAGCGGAGGACGCGAGGAAGTCCAAAGATGTTATGAAATTTTGTAAAGACACAAACAATGCTGTTTTTTAATTTTGTATCTCTTTTATTAAAAAAAAAACCTAATAAAAATTTTGGAGAAAAAAAAAAAAGAAACCCTGTACCAGCAACATCACCCTGTGAGTTCTGTCTACTCAGGCAGGAACAGTTAAATAACTGGTGATGCTCAGATACTCCCTACCAAGCATAGTTTTTCCCCCTACTTAGTAAAGGCAGCAGCGCATCTCCAACCCACTCTAAACAATCATACAAAGAATCTAGCGCTCTATTAATGGCTACTTTTATGAAGCTATTAAAACCCAAGAGAAAGGCTGCATGAACTGATGTACCCCATAAAGAGACAGCTGATGTTTTATTTAATGTGATAATTAAAACTTTTACAAGACGCTCCCCAGGCCTGTACTATAATAGCCGAGTTTCAGCTGAATGCCCGAAGCAACAGGTTTAGTAAGTGTCCAGGAGATGAATTTTTAATATATCCAATAAAAGTTTAAACAGATTTAAACATAGAATCGTTCTTCATAATCTTCTGAGCCCAAAGGGTTCATGGTACAACAGAAGTTTATCCATTTGTATGCCAATACTACAAAAGGCTTGTCTGCACAGGCTGGAAACCTCTGCCATGTCCTATTAATTAAATAAATACTTCAGTTTATATAGCTGTACATCTCTTCCCAACACCCACCCCTTGAAATTACTTTGTGCACATTCACTTTTAGACCTGACGCTCTGACCCTGTCCCAGTTATGTCCCTCTATTATTTAACCCAAATGAGAACATCATTAACTAATGACTAGGTACCTTCTTCGGTACCTGCAAATATCTCCTGCATTTTCCTTGGCTAACAGTTTTCCCTCAAAAGACAAGCTGAAAAGCAGTTTTTAGGTGGGGCTGTATTTCTGCAAGCGTACAACTATCTTCTTTTGTGCCAGAAGCAACAGAACTCACACATAGGAGGAGCTATGTGACACAGATCTGTGCCAAAAGTTAAATAACAGTGAGTTGTTTATAAATGATGCAGACAAAGAACTAGAGAAGGGGAGGGAGATGACATTTCAGGGACTTGAGCTCCATCTTTCCCTGCATATTGGACAGAGAACACAGGATCAGGGCGTATCTTGCGCTATTGTAACCCACTGGTGTACAAAACATTATTGACATAAAACCACAGAATCGAATGAACGAAGACATTACCACACCAGATGAAATGAATTTAACTTGTTGTGACACCATGCATGGGAAGAAGGTGGCACAGCCTAAGCTGGTAATTTGAGATGAATCTCTTCCATAGTTCTGGCTGTTTTTTTCATAACTATGCCTGGAAGCGATCATACCCGGGTTGGGGAACCTGGAACCTTGTAGATGTTGTCAGCCTACAGTTCCTGTCACCCCTGAGCATTGGCTGTCCTGGCTGGGGCTAATGGAGGTGGAATCCAACACCTTCTGGAGGCCTCCTGGGTTCCCCATCCCTGCAGTGAAGGGACTTGTTCATCTCTACCCTTTTGTGAAAATCTCCAAACCCCATGTGCATAAATAGGCAAACAAAATGGCCCTAGTTATTCTAGTGGTGACAGCTTTAGGATTAGACAGATTTACTGAGGATAGGGCTGTCTCTGAATAGCTGTTCCTGGGAGTCACAAATGGGGGGAGTGCATTATATAACCGGTTTGTGGGTTTCCCACAGGCATCTGGTAGGCCACTGCGGGAACAGGAGGTTGTGCTAGATGGGCCTTTGGTCTGATCCAGCAGGGCTTTGTGTTTCTTGTGAATGGAGGTGGCACATTAATTGTTACTAGCACATAATGCTCTTTTGAAACTTGACCTCAGCCCAATAGTCTGACTCATTATTCCTTTTTAATTTCCAGCATGATTAAGTGGCTTTGTACAGAGGTGGAGGGGGTAATCTTCTGTTGCTTCATTGCCAAAATTTGTTTAAGGATTAAGCAACCTAATAATTTAAATCAGTTTTTTCCCAGCACAGGCTTGGCCTCTTGTCACCACCCACATCTGCGTGGAATAGTGGATCTTGATTGGAGCCAGGATCCACCAGAGCTTACTCCTGTCAACCCACATTCCACGCAAATGCTCAGCTCTGAAATCTGCAAAGCAGAGAGGCTCTCTGAGCATGCGCCAGGGCGTCTTTCCTCTTACATGTGTAATTAAATCCCATCTGGGGTTACAGCAAAGCCTGTCAGGTCAGATTGTATAACTTCCAGACAATCTTAAATTCTTTTGCTCTGAAAATCAAGCACTGCAGAGTGTGTGATTGCTGTTTTCCTCCCTCCACAGTATTAACTAAAATAAAAATCAGCATGACTGGTGGAAATTGCATTGGTGAAGCTTTTCATGCCGTGTAGATAAAGTTCGCATCCACACCATACATTTAAAGCATGTGGCTTTCCCCAAAGAATACTAGGAACTGAAGTTTACCCCCTCACAGAGCTACAATTTCCAGCACAAACTACAATTCCCATGATTCTTTGGGAAAAGCACTGAGGATGATCAGCATCACAGTAGGCAAAGACCCTTTCCTCCTCTTCCTCTCCTTGAGAGGCAGTGTGGTGTAGTGGTTAAGAGCGGTAGTCTCGTAATCTGGGGAACCGGGTTCGCGTCTCCGCTCCTCCACATGCAGCTGCTGGGTGACTTTGGACTAGTCACACTTCTCTGAAGTCTCTCAGCCTCACCTCACAGAGTGTTTGTTGTGGGGGAGGAAGGGAAAGGAGATTGTTGGCCACTTTGAGACTCCTTAAGGGGAATGAATGGTGGGATATCAAGTCCAAACTCCTCTTCTTCTTCTTTCCAAGCTCTTCCACTCTTTCCCTTACTTTCAACAATATTTTAATGGACATTTGTGTATCAAAAAAATAAACTTATAACCTGATTGCTTGCTAATGTGAAATGATGTTCATCTTCTCTTTCCAGAGCTAGCTGATTTGCTTACTGAATGGCTTTTTACTAGAAGATGATAGGTGTTGGTGGCTGCCTGGAACCGTGAACAGGAGCATTCCTGTTATAGGCAAATATGTTACATAACAGCATTTGTTGCAGGTCTGATTTGCACCTCCTAGGCCTGCATTTGAGCTTTTTCCTCTTCTGGTTAGACTATAAGTTTACTGTGCTGTGCGAAAGCACACACAAACACATGCTGATCCTTTTAGCCTGGGCTTTGTTGGTTTGTGAAGGTACACGACTTGAGGCAATGTTCCTGAAAGAGTTCTGGGAACCATGATAAATGAAAGCAATTAGTCCCTCTAATGTCAGATGCCCCATTCTTTGTGTAAATCACAAGGTAGTCTCTTGGTTTCAAGAACAGTAAATCACAGAGAAGGCATCACACCACCCTGTGAACAGCAATTTTATGGGTGCTGTTCAAAACAAACAACGTATCAGGAGAAGGGACTGTGTTTTGCATCACCACTGATAGACTCGTTTAGTCAAATTTTCTAGTAGCAAAACTTGTGTTTCGTCAAGCGAAAGGGCCAAGTCCCAGATACTCTGCAATGCTGATTGTCATTTTTATGCCTTAAGCACATTTTGTTATTTAACGGAGCATTAAAGTGGTCATTGACAATAGATTAGGTATCATATGTTTGCTCACATAAGTGGGGCAATTAACACATATTAGTAGGGCAGTTAATGGACAGTTTTCTTATTTAGCAGTTTTATTCAACAGTATATATGATATTATGCAAATGCTATCAAACATTTCTAGGATGGAGTAAGCCCAGCTTTCCCTCAAGTTTGAATAAGCCAGCCTAACACTTCATCCACACAGTATGATGAGAATTGTCAGATGTCAAGGAAATAAACAACTATCTGACTTTCAGAAGACGTCTGAAGGCAGCCCTGTTTAGGGAAGTTTTTAATGTTTGATGTTGATACTTTTTTATTAATGTTATTGGTGTTCTGTTGGGAGCCACCCAGAGTGGCTGGGGAAACCCAGCCAGATGGGCAGGGTATAAATAAATAAATTTATTATTATTATTATTATTATTATTATTATTATTATTATTATTACTATTAACTAGCCTGTCTATCCATAAGTAGTGGGAATGTAACTAGTGGGACTATACCTCCTGGAATATTCAACAATAAGAGGAAGAAGAATGGGGAAGAAGTAAGGTGAGCAGAAGAATGAATGACAGATATGTGAAGGAAAGTGTCAAAAAAAGCTGAAGTAACATAATCTACTTTGGGTGAAAGATTCCAGGGGGTGGACTAAATTATCCTCATGGTCCCTTCCAACTTAATGATTCTATGCTTCTACTTTGTAAAATAATCTACCTTGGGGTAACTGCATTTTGAGATACAATTTGCAAACAGGTTCTAATTCATTTTCACAGTCATGGCATGAGAAATTGAACTGATGTTTTGTTATACAGTACATGAATTGATTGTGATAAAGCAAAGGCTGAATGTGGGAGGCATGTGGCCCAAACAACTATATGTAGATGATCACTGCACATGATTTGAATATCTGCACAGGACTTGCATCTTGCCATGCCTGGTGGCCTGGAACCTCGAGTTGCCAATGCTAACATCTCAGTTGGCTCAGCACGTTTTAATTTTCTTTGGTGTTGGCACTTTCAAAAGCAGGATGCAGGGCAGAGTCACATCCTTCAGATTTATAGCTGGATTAAATCAAAACAAAACATTCTCAACATTCCACTGTGCTCAACATGGTCCCAATTCAGCATGCTGTATTATTAAAAGGGGATTTGCAAAGCAACTGATGGTATAAGACAAATCTCCTAAGTAATCAGGGAACATGGAGAGAACCATCTACTTTATATCAAATGACAAAAAGAGAAGTGCAGTTGGTTTTTCTGCATATTTAAATTCTGACCAAGAGTTTGGAGTACCGATTGATCACTCTGCTGAGCCAGCTGCCCCTTTTCAGCTCCTAAGCGATAAAGTTCTCACATAAAGAATGTTGTTAGTACACCTAGAGACAGCAAATCATTTTGAGGTGTTGAAGCAGGTGAAGATTTACTACAGGCAAACACAACTGTGGATTAACTAGTCCCTGAGGTGCCTGAAGCAAGAGTGGGTTTTGTTTGTTGACAATTTCATTAAAAAGGTTGCCCCATAAATATTAGAACTACCTCAGACTCATTCACAATATACATGAAGGGCTGTCCGGCAGAGAATGAAGCAGACTTGCTTTCTGTTGCTTGAACTAATGGGGGGAAATTGCAACATAGCGGATTACACAGCAGATCAACACAATACATTTAAAGTGCAACAAACATTTAAAGCACAGGACTTCCCCCAAAGAACCCTGGGAAGTGTAGTTTGTTAAGGGTGCTGGGAATTGTGTCTCTGTGGCGAGTTTCTCTCTGAGTTTCCTCTAATCCAAGCATGACCGCACTATGAAATTGAGTTTCATTGTTGCCATAACATTTTAGGATTACATTTATTTCTCATATAGGAAAAGCATTGTTGACTAGTAGTAGATGCATTCAGAGTTAGTGCCATGCCTCATTCCATATTACTGAGCAAAATCCCCATTGGCTTTCAAAGAGCCCAGATTTTGCTCTCACCGTGAATCATGATAACACAATGCATTTGGTTTTCTTTTTTAAAAAATCCACATGCTCTGTTGCTATTCTTCCATTATAGCAACCTTGTCAACATGCCTTTTGCATTTTACTAATGGTGCTTGATTTCTAAAGCTACATATGTAAAAACCACATGAGTTGGGCTGGAAAATAAAAACATAAATAAAGCCTTCTTATTTTGATATAGTCAAATCAAAACCATTTTTACAAATGACTGGCAGATGTTTGCATTTTGTTTATACTATCAGATACGCTCATTGTCAGAGTTGGTACTTTTTGGTGAATATCATTTGTTTAGACTATGGGAGATTTTAGAGAGAGAATATTTTTCTAAACTGGTCTTTTCAAAAGAAAACCCAGACTTTCTGTGTTTTCCAAGTACCGGAGAAGTCCAAATCCTTTACAGGACATTACATTTTTGTGGTGGAATAATGCCATTATAGTCACTTTATACCAGAATTGGGGTACCTTATATACCCAGTAAGTCACTGTGGTCTGTGGGAAAGTTTCTCCTGCAAGAGCCTGGGGAAAGTGTAGGAAAGTGCAATCGCCATGACCAAGAGGTTGGTGCATCTCCTCTAGGAGGAAAGTTCACAACAGTTGAAGATTTTTTGCTTAGAGAAAAGGTGAGGGAACATGGCAGAGGTGTGCATGGTGTGAAGAAAGCAGATAGAGAGAAGTGTTCTCTTTTTATCATAACACTAGAATCCGAGGCCATTCAATGAATGCTGAATGTTAGAAAACTCAGGATGGAGAAAAGCCACAGTGCATAAATAAACTATGGATTTTTCTCCCACAGGAGATGTTCATGGTCACCAACTTGGATGACTTTAAAAGAGGATTAGATAAATTGATGAAGGATAAGGCTACCAGTGGCTACTAGTCACAATGGCTGAATACCCAATGATGTGAATTGCAAGTGGAGAGAGTGCTCTTCTGCTTAGGTCCTGCTTGCTGGCTTCCCAAAAGACCTCTGGTTGGCCACTGTGAGACCAGAATGCTGCAGGAGACAAGCTTTTTGCCTGTTTCAACAGGCGATCTTCTTATGCTCTTATGAGGGGTAGAAGAAGCAGAGGTGGAAAAGAAGTTTACATATTGACTTGAGCTCAATCTTTGGCTGCAGGCCTTCGGTTTAATATGGAAGTCCCAACTTCAAATTTTGGTGCACTAAAATATGCACTACGGTAAGCTAAACGGCTGTTTGGTTTGACCATATCAGGTTATCTGAAACCAGATTCTCCACAGCACTGCTCTAGCTCTGTCCCCACAGACAGGCAGTATTGATTTAAGCCTCCTTAGTCCTCAGTCCACCAATCATGCCTTTTGTTTTGAAGCCTAACAATTCCTTCTTTCTAAGCTCAAGTGTGTTCCCACTTCCCAGCCATTGAGTATTTCTCTGCACCAGTAGTCATAAGTGAAGCAAATGTGAACCAAACTTGACTGAGTTTTTTAAAATATGCAAACTGTTGCCCCTCCCCCGTACTGGGTGCTGCTGGTTATATAGCAGCTGTGTGCCAAGGTAGTAAGAACATAATGTAAAAAGAGCCTGCTGAATCAGGCCAATGGTCTATCTAGTCCAGCATCCTGTTCTCTCAGTGGCCTGTTCTCACAGTCAAGTACAGCACTTCCTGTTTGCCTAGAGTGGACACAGACAGGGGGATGTTGATCCAGCTAGTTGAACTTCCTGTTGCACCTGGTCTGGAGCATCCTCCCCCTGCATGTGACCAGGTAGGTGGGTGTGACCCTTGCAGACCCCACAAAAGGTCCAGTCACGCAGCCACCTTCCTCTTTTGATACCTTTTCTTCTCTTGGACTGCAATGCTGGCTGGCTGCCAGCAGCACATGGACCCATCCTTACAAGGATGTAAGCCACACTGTATCTATAACTATAAGCTAAAGCCTGCCTTCAGGGATGTTACTGTGAACTGAATGTGAGTAAACTTTTCATTTTTTATAAGGAAGACTCTTGTGTCTTAATTCTTTTAAGAGGGAATCGAAGGGGTCTTACCAGGAATATACTTAAATCTGGGCATGCCAGATTGGATTACTTAACTAAAGAGATTCAACTGAATCTGCAACTAGCTTCTTGCTGTGTAAAGGGGAATTAGCTCTGCTATATATAGGTAAAGGTAAAGGGACCCCTCACCATTAGGTCCAGTCGTGGCCGACTCTGGGGTTGCGGCGCTCATGTCGCTTTATTGGCCGAGGGAGCTGGCATACAGCTTCCGGGTCATGTGACCAGCATGACTAAGCCGCTTCTGGCGAACCAGAACAGCGCACGGAAATGCCATTTACCTTCCCGCCGGAGCGGTACTTATTTATCTACTTGCACTCTGACATGCTTTCAAACTGCTAGGTTGGCAGGAGCAGGGACCAAGCAACGGGAGCTCACTCTGTCGCGGGGATTCGAACCGCCAACCCTCTGATCGGCAAGTCCTAGGCTCTGGGTTTAACCCACAGTGCCACCCACGCGCCACTAGCGTGAGTGAGGAAGGATAATATTTAATCAATATATCCTCTCCTACTATCCTTAACATTCCCACACTACCCATAAACCCATGGGAAACTCATGAGGAGGACCTGAGCACAACAGCACTCTCCATTTCTGTGGTTTCCAGCAACTGGTATTCAGAAGGATATTCCTTCTGACTGCGGAGACAGAGCATAGCCTTCATAGCTAGTAGATACGGATAACCTTATCCTCTAGGAATTTGTCCCGCCCTCTTTTTAAAGCCACCCAAGTTGGGAGTGTGGGAATGAGTTCCATGTGCTTTGTGAATTGGTGCTTTCTTTTATCTGCCCTGAAACTTACAACATTCAGCTTCCTTGGGTGTCCACGAGTTCAAGAGAGGAAGAAAGACCTTTCTCTGGCCACTTTCTCTATGCCATGAGTAATTTTATAAACTTCTATGAAGCCAACTCTTACTTGCCTTTCCTCCAAACTAAAAAGTCCCAAACGTTGAATTAGCAGCTCCCCGGCCTCTGTTGTCACCTCGTGACACTCTCTGAAGAGCCACCTGATTCTTTCTCCCACTAGATCGCTGTTCAGTTCAGCCTCAAAATCATATGACTGCCTCACTGTCCGCTAATCCACAGCTCAGTCTATACAAGAGACGGCACTGTGTCAAAAATAGATAGCAGAACAGGTGCATTACATGAATGTGCCTATGGTCTAATGATTACAGATGACTGAAGGAAAAAAAGGGAAAGCAAAGCAAGCCCAAATGCAAAGTTGAGATAAGTGGAGGATCTGTGTGCCCACATCATTCATGGGACCAAGCTGGCTTAGAATGAGTATTCCAGTTTAAGAGATAATGTAAGTGAAGGACTTCGAGAAAGTGCTAAATAAATACTATCTTAGATTATTGTATTAACACTGAGCCTTGCAACCTTTCACATAAATATGAATATATGCCATTTAGGAAAGGCAGGGAAGCTTTCTCCTTCCCCTAATATTTCAGACCATATTAATTGTCCCAAAGGAACACAGAGAGAGAGACACATACATGTCATCACCATCATCATTATTATTTTTATTTCTTGCCCATATGTCACCATCAGTGGTGGATTTACGTATAAGCTAAACGAGCTATAGCTTAGGGCCCCACTCTCTTGGGGGCCCCCAAAAAAATTAAAGGAAAAAAATCTGGATGTACATTTCCAAAATATAAGATAAAAAACAAATAAACTAAAACCTACATACAGCAACAGTGTTTCGTGTTGTGTAGGCTCCTGTGATGTAAGTAATGGGCCCTGCCTGCTAGCCTGCTCCCTAAAATATCACTGGCTTGCTCATTTCTATATATAGGGTGCCTACATTCTGCATGTGCAAATGGCTTTAGATACCTATTAGGTCCATAAATTACCATATAGCATATATTCTACACAAAAAACAGTGACAATTTGTTGTTGACAAAGGACAGCTGGACATACAAAGGGCCCCATTACCTTCAGTAGCTTAGGGCCTCATCAAACCTAAATCCAGCCCTGGTCACCATACAGGCAGACTACAACAACGTAAAAATTCAATATTAAAATCTTTGAAAACAATTTGCAATCAGGAAAGTAGAGTGGGCCCTAAAATTCTATGTTTCAGGTGTCAAAGAAGTGTGTCTGCAGCATATGATGAAAGCTACACAATGAAGGTGCCAAACAGATCTCTATAGGGAGGGAATTACACCTAATGGCTGTGATCCCATTAACTTCTGAGGGTGGTGGAACTACCCAGATTAAAACACCCACAAGGGTCTATAGGGATGAAGGGCATCTTTCATTTACTTGGAACCTATGCCATTTCGGACTATAAACACTCATGTGAGCGCCTTGAATTGAACCCAGAAACAAAATGGCAATCAGTGCAGCTGTTTTAAAACAGAGGTTATGAGAGTTGGAAATGGAACCCTAGCTAGTTACTTGGCTGTTGCATTTTAGAACAACTGAAGTTTCCAAAACTTATTCAAGGTTCTCCTTTTGTGCGCTGTTCAACTGAAACTTTGCTCCATGTGCTCCTATTTAATGAAGCTTGGTGGGTATACACAAACAACAGGGCCTATTCAGTTGTGGTGCCAGTTCATATCCTCCCTTTGGAGGCTTCCTAAAATCCAATGCTTTGACTTTTAGGCACCAAGTTAAGAACAGCTCTTTAAACGATAGGGCATATTTGACCAGACATACTTTGTTTTCCTGTAGTTTTGTTTTGTTTTCTGTGCTTTGATTTTTTTTTACTTTTAGTTGCTGTTGCTGTTAAAAATGCATTCTATTTAACCTGAGTAGTTGTAAACCTCCTTGTTTCAGATTTAATAATTTATTCCCAAGGAATAGGTTGATGGCAAACCACCTTGCTGAAACCAAGTGAGTCTGGATCTTGTCAGTGTCTGGATGGAAGACCCTCTGAGGACCACACATAATGCTGCCATGTGTTCCATGGTAGAAGAAAGGTAAGATATAAATGTAAAAAATCAAATAATAGTCGTTACAGGAAAAGCCTACTTAAGTTAGCAGCTCACAGGTTTTACGTGCTTAATGGCATTTGCTATAAATCATAGCCGAGCCAGAATGGTATGTGATACAGGATATAAATACATTTTCTTAAAAAGGGGTGAAGGAACCTACCACTGCTTGTTTGTCCTGTGCTAGTTATTATGAGGCATAAAAAGCTAAAACAACAACAAACAACAACAACAACAAACTTTCTCAAAATCCACTCTTCATAATTTAAGCTTGAGAGAAGGTGTTAGTAGAACATCTGCCTTGCTTGCAGAAGATCCCAGAATCATTCCCTGGTGTCTCCAGCTAGAGGAATGGTGGGACACACCAGCTGGGGACCCCCAGGGGAAGAAGGCCCAGAGCCAGGTGATTGGTGGTGGGACGATGATGAATGGTTAGAGGGAGAAGAGGGAGAAACTGGGAGAAGGAGGTGATGGAAGCAGAAGAGATAACAGGCTTTCCTGATCAGGAAGAGTCTAGGGCAGACATCAGAGGGAGAAGCGGAGGCTGAAGTGTGGGAGGCAGGAGGCAGAGATGGGGCAGGCTGCTGAGAACAGTTGTGTCTCCACCCCCACCCCCCAGCATGTCTCCCAAAACCAAAAGAGGTATGAAGTGGTTGGAGAAAATAGAGACAAGGCAACGAAGTCTCAGATTGCTTGGGAAGGACTCAGGGAAAGAGGAGACTTAGGGAAGGTGGGGACATTCACTCCTCACAACTGCCTTACTGGGGCAAGATCTACCAGGAAGAGATGCTGTGCTCACTAGGCCTCCACTGTTTCAGTTCCTTTGAATGAAGAGTTAACTTCATTGATGCCGTGAGAGTTATTGTTGACCTGTTCCTGACACCTGCTCCTGACATAGGGCTAGGAAAGACTCCATTGCCAGACAGTGTGGGCAATACCAAGTGATTCATGATAAGGTAGCAGCTTATGCTCCTATGAAAATATTTAATATATTATCTTGTTAAATCTCGTCCTCTCCTACCCCCCAAAATCCCTTTGTCCATCTCATACATATTGAAATCTGAATGGCCCCCTGATTATTCCAGAGCTAGAGGAGCAAGTTCTTCCTGGAGTTATGCATGTCAGGTGGTTACCGTAGGAGTTCTTACAACAGTATAATGGTGAAGGAAAGTGAAGTTTTGCAAATGAAACAGCTGCTTTGTTTCAGTCAAATGGCCAGGAGGGATGAAAAGCTGAAGCCGCAAACAGCGAAAAACCACAAAGACCGCTGTGTGTAGGAACACACTCATGCACCATTTCTATGTGTAGGATCCACAGCTAGCAAAAATGCTACTGCTGCCCTCTGCCAGGGTAGACCCTATAGGGACAAAAGGAGCAATATGTAATTTAGAACAGCCTCAGCCAGCTGCATGGAGTGATGTCAGTCTCTGTTATATGTTCAACATTCATCAACCAATGGTAAGTGTACTAAATTTATGTGTGTGTTTATGAATGTAGAACATGCAAAGTTTTATCTATGAGAGCATGATATCGGAGGGTGGAATCCAAAGTGATGCTCTGCAGAGTCCTCTATCAGTGTAAGCATTTCCTGCTTGCCTGATGGCATGATCTCCCCTCTTGCTCCCACTGCACCCAGTGGGGCAGTTCTGGGAGTTCTCCTGACACCCCCAAGCTGATTGGGGGGTTCAGGGGAAGAGAGGGAGAGAGTCCCATTGCACTAGCAAGACTTATCACACCACCTTCCACTAGCACAACTGTTTCGTTGAATCCAACCCAGAAAGTGTGAATTGTTTTACTAATGGACACATGTTCACCTACACTTCATTTCCATTGATTTAAATGCTTTTCAGATGTAAGCTGAAGAAGTTGCTCATAAGAACTCCTGTTAGGGAGGAACAATCTGTTAAGACAGAGAGTAGAGGACACCTAACTGATGTAAATTGTTTAGAATGGATTTACAAGCATAACATTTGACTTGGGGATTGTTTGTTAGAAATGTTTTTAGAAACAGGGCAGGGAGTAAAGAAGGAAATGCAAAAAAAAAAATAAAATAATGCACACCGACCCACATGAATGAGAAACTGTGCATATAGTGATATGTGTTTGCTACATCATTTTTTAATGCTGGTTCTGAGTTTTCCTTTCTTTATCTGCCTTGCAAGTGTTTCATTAATATCCAAACCGTTTTGAGTACTCAGGACCTAGAGATGATAGAAATGCACCAGCACTTGTCCCATGTATCCAGGCACTTACCCGCTATGGAATGTGCATGTAACCATAATTACAAATGCTGGAATGTCAGGCATGTGCTTGCCCACAGAACATTGTTGTATCCGTGCCAGAACAGACAGCAAATGTATCACAGCAAAGCTAAAGTACAGATAATATGAAAATGATTATCACTAGTAATTTTATACACTACTGCAGCATATCACTTTTCACTGAACTGCATGAATTCATTTTGCCTAATTTCATGCCAGGATTCAATAACACCGAGTCTGATTTTTTTTAGATTGTGAAACTCTGCTGTAGAAAATAAAGAATAAGAGGAATAATGGGCAAAACTCCAATTCTGATAAATAACTAGTTTGGATCAGCAACCTCTGAAATAGGGAGCTTAAAATATGCTCTGTGAAGACAGCAGACAAATGTCAAGAAGAATCTCTCTTTCTCTTTCTCTTTCTCTTTCTCTTTCTCTTTCTCTTTCTCTTTCTCTTTCTCTTTCTCTTTCTCCCTGAGTACTTCCATATGACCTGTTTATTGAACATTCACCCTGATTTATTCACAGAGAGATTAGACAACATTGGCTATTTAATGCATTGTTTCCTGGGAGTTCAAGTGATGTTGCATCAAAGCAAGCATTATCCCCCCACCCCCACCCCTTCCCAGTGCATTTCCCCATCTCTTTCCTCATCACGAAAAGTCTGGTCTTTGGGGACGACACATCATTAGGGCTGCTGAGGCAACACCAGCTAGGCCTGCATTAAGCCCTTTTATGTCACAACTGAGCATGCAAGCCTGGGCAATCCAGGCTAGTGGGAGGCAATGGAAGTAACTGTCTATGTGGCAAGAATGCAGTCACTCCGATTGGCCACTATGCCCATAATGCCAAACCCTTCAAGTGTCCTGATTTTCCTGGGACATCCTGGAATTACAGAAGCTATCCCGGCTTCTGATTTGATCCCGTTTCCCGTCTCTAGCACCATCATCAAATTCGTGATGTCCCATGAATCAGCAGCACCAAAAGACGTGTGAGTCAGCTGGCTCCCACCAGTGGTAGAGCAAGCCGATTGGGCACCTGAGGCGGCGCACGTGCCCTGCGCCCGGGGGCGGGGCCAGCTACCTGCGGGGCAGGGTGAGCCAGGGCAGGACGCTCCATGGGGCCTCTGAGGAGTCTGCCTACCTCCTCCCACTCAGCTGCCCTACAGCTGAGGGAGAGGCAGCGGGCAGACCGTTTGAGGCAGTGGGGAGCCTGCGGGCTCCCAAGCCACCACGTCACTCCCAGGAGAGACGCATAGCTCGGGCACGCTGCAGGCCCTGTGGTGAGTGCCACCTGGCATTTTGTCACTCCCCTCAGTGGTGACACCCAGGGCAACCTGCCTCCATCACACCCCCTTCCTCCTCTCCTGGCTCCCACTAGAGTGCCGCAAGTAAAGACGTGTGTCCTGATTTTTGTCAAAGTAATGTTGGAGGGTATGCAATGTCTCACTCAGGTGAAGAACCCCTTCCTCAGAACACGGAATGGAGAGCTCTATAGGAGACTTGCTGGCTGCGGCCTGGCAGCTGGATTAATAGATGGCTTGCCAGCTGGTTGGGGAGGCGGGGTGATGGGTAGGCCAGCTGGAAGCGGAAAATGAGCTAGGGTAGTATATAGAAGGGTTATTTGTATAGCTGTCCAAGGAGGGGAAGGCTTCAGCCAAAAGCCCTGCAGGCTGAGAATGGTAGCTCTGAGGCAAATAGTTTGCCCTTGGACCAATCTCTGCTGCTTCTCACCGAGGCTTCCCTCCTGCTTTAGGTTTTCGTGGCAGTTTAGGCCACAGAGGAACCAGTTGGTGGACTCTGGTGCCAGCCATTCTGTGCACTGTGCAAGGAGGAGCTGTAGTTGGGATAGGCTGCCATCAGGCAGCCCAGCCTGTGTGGCCATTTTTGTCAGTGGCGTGCGACGGGCCGGGCGATCCTTCAGCTATGTGGCTTCACCTGTTGTTCTGGCTTGCAGAGCACATATGCAGGAGCAGCAGGGCTGTGACAGCTCTGAGGAAGCAGCGGCAGCTGCAAAATAGCTGAGAATGAAGGGGGAGGATTCCGTTCCATCCCCCCCCCATCCCTCTAGCAATCCCTGGCACAAAACCCACATTACAAGGCTATGCCGTGGAGCCAAGAGGTTGACCTCACACCTATTTTAGTTCATTCATTTCCCTTTATTTTATAGCCTCCAAAAGGGTTGCTTAAAATAAAAAAACAGGGGTGGTGTGCTTTTAATAGCTGCAAGGCAGGCAAAAATTCAACAGGCCAAGTTTTGTGGTGGCAAGAGGGAGGGGCTGTGTTTCAAAGAGTTATACTTCCATTCCATTTTCTGTGTGTCTACCCTGCTGCCCACTAATGCCAGCTAGCACATATGCCCTGACTGGGAGTCAAATGCGTTAGGTCCAGTCACAAACGACTCTGGGGTTGCGGTACTCATCTCGCTTTACTGGCCAAGGGAGCCGGCGTACAGCTTCCGGGTCATGTGGCCAGCATGACTAAGCTGCTTCTGGCAAACCAGAGCAGCGCACAGAAATGCCATTTACCTTCCCGCCAGAGCGGTACCTATTTATCTACTTTCACTTTGACATGCTTTCTGTTGCAGGGATTCAAACCGCCGACCTTCTGATCGGCAGGTCCTAGGCTCTGGGCATGGTCACTAGTGACAAGTCCTTCTCCTTCTATGAACACACCATTTTGTATACTTGTTACATTTTTATTCTTTTTAATATTGCTTTAGGGCAGGAGTTACCAATGTGGTGCCCGCAAAGGCTTTTTCTGGTGCCCGTGGGTTCCTGTCCCTCCTCCCCCTGCTAAAACTAGGCTTGAAAGCAGCTCTCTATTGTAGCCAGTATAAGAGTTTGTGGTGTGTGCTTGGTGGCCGTATGTGTGAGAGAGACTCTCAAACCAGTGTGTTCCTCTGGTTTTAAATGGTCTCAATATGCATGCTATGCTGTCTAAGGGAAGAACTGTGGAGCAGGGTTGCCTTGTCCTCCTAGCCTGTATGTCATTGCCAGCTCGCTTCCCGGATCTGCATCCAGAGTTATCAAGGGCAAGGCAGGCAGAACTGCCACTGACAATCTCCTGTTACCTTTGAGAACTACAACTTTTCAGAATTTGTGCTTGAGCTTGCTTTCCCTCCTCCCTCCCACTCCTTTTGCCTTGGGTGTCATGTCTTTTTGGATGGTGAGCCTGAGGGATGGCCCCTCCCAATCTGAGGCCCTCCGTATGTTTCGGACTACAGCTCAGATGGCTGGAGCTAATGAACTGTAGCCCAGAAGATGTGAAGGACCACCAGGTTGAGGAAATCCCAAATGCTGCAACCTTTTCTCATTAAAAAAGTTGCTCTTTGGTTGTCCTTTCCTGAACCCTTTTCAACTCTACAGTGCCCTTTGGGAGGTGAGCTGAAGTAATTGGTTAACTTCAGAGCCACCATATATATTTTCCTATGCAAATCATTACAGTCTGCATACAAACTAGGACATAAGCCGACATGCCTCATATGAAAAACCTGTGTTCGCTAGAATGGCTAAAATTTATGGTTCAATGCTGTTTTGTCAAAGCATAACATTATTTCTGCAAGCCATTGCATTGGGAATAGTGAAAACATTTTCAATACAAATTAGCACACTTCACCAACTATCAACAATATTTGCTTCTTTGGCATGATGAGCCACATCCCATTTCATTGTAGCCATTCCCTATCTATATCACTGGAGCTTAATTCATCATAAGTGCCCCGACTCAGCAACAGCATTCTGCATTTGGAAATAGTTATCTGCTACACACCTGGGCTGATGAGAGTCGTGGTCCAATATAGGTATACCAAACAACTGGCTTCCATGTGTGCTCTTCTTTCCATCAGAGAGAGGGGGTTACCCAAGCAGAATCTCTGCAAGGAAGACCTGTGCATTTAGGTGATACTACAAGACAATACAGACGTACTTTGGAAGTTGAACAGAATCCGTTCCGGAAGTCCGTTCGACTTCCAAAACGTTCAAAAACCAAATCGTGGCTTCTGACTGGCTGCAGGAAGCTCCTGCAGCCAATCAGAAGCTGCAGAAGCCCCGTTGGATGTTTGGGTTCTAAAAGAATGTTCACAAACCGGAACAATCACTTCTGTGATTGTGGAGTTCAGGAGCCAAAATGTCCGAGTTCCAGGGCGTTCAGGATCCAAGGTACGACTGTACTATAAGTTTCACAGTATAGTATTATACTGAATCATAGCTGTTCCTATATCCAGAGTGGGGTTTAGGCTTATGCTGCAAATAATATGCACTGTTTCCTAGCATAGATGTCTAGAACTATTTAACACTCCTATAGTTATTACATTTTCACAATTAGCTGGAACTAAAACTGAGGTTCCCTGCAGCATTTGCTATAGAGAGGCAATGCCCTTTCTTGTCATCTCTCTTGGCTCAGAAGGTGTAGCAGAAAGTGAAACACACAGCAGTGTCTACTGAGCCGCCCAACCAAGCCTTGTAACAACTGACCTTGAATCCGAGGGTGCAAATAGTTCAAATGGCTATATGATTGGGAAACGTGTGCTCTTGCCAGCATTTTAGCAAGCCCCCATTCAGAATCACTTTCATTAGAGCAGTTGTGCTAACACTGAAGTATTTTCAGACTTGAGATGGATAAATCTATCAGTTTCAGTTTCTCTTGCTTCCTCAGTTTTCTAGTCTTAAGTACAGTTCTCCATGTTTCATATCAAAATCCATCAGCATTTTAGTGCAAATTTCTCCTAATATGCACATTTTAAAATTCAATTTTGTCATATAGGACCTTTTCGTCCCCACTTCCAGCCACTCTCTGCAGACTGGAGATGAGACCCTCTTAAGAATATTAGGGATGTGGGGAGTTTTAAAGGTCCTTTCCCCTAACATAATGTAATTTTTGCATGTTTTTCCCAAATCACATTTGCATTTTTATGCACACTTTACCCCAGTATGGGCATTTTTTGTACACATTACCTGGCCGGCGAAATGCAATGCAAAATTCAGAGGTGTGCAAATTTGGAAAGATAGTGGCAGTTAAGTTCACCTATTGTTTTGCAAAGTGTGAATTAAGCACATTCGACTTGAAATGTAAACTGAACTTAATTTCTTTCCCATCCCTACTTTCATCATCATCAACAACACATAATGAGTGCAAAAGGCAAGGCCCATTGAAGAAAGGTCTGTCCCCATCCACTTTGAGTTATAAAGTAAATGAGCACCATTAATTCACACACAAAGCCTAACTCAGCATAGGTGTGCATGTGGATGGCTCCCTTTGCTAGTGCAAGAAGCTGCTGTATGCAGCCGGCATCCCACCTATTTCTGTTCATACAGTGATGAAAGGCTCCACTTGTGGAGATCCCACCATGGTAAGGGAGGTGAAAGCTCCCTTCCCTTTCTCCCGTTGATCTTATGTTCATTGGTGGAAAAGGGAGGGAGATTATCCACAAGTGCTGCTGCTCTCATGAACCTCTGGACTAAGGGCTCTTGTCTCTGGTTTAACAGGAAGGTCAAAGCAGCACCTTGAATAGAAAACAGTGAAATGCAAGGAAGACTTCAACAGAGAGCTTTTGTCACCGCAATCTTGGACAGATGCATTCTCCCATCCAATCTCAGATTTCAGCTGTGTTGACTGACATACTATATATTGTGAAGGCAACTTCGGTAGTGACAAAGTTGTACAGGTGTGTGTGTTGGAGCCTGGTTCCATATCATAGAATAGAGGTGAGAATATTGCAGAGCAAACCTTTTGTCCCTTGAAATGAGATTCTCTACAAATAATGCCGTTTCTCTTTCAAAAACAAGGCGCTCTCAGGAATAAGTGTTAGAAAATTGTGATAATAATGCAACTTTCTCTTCAACTTCCTCACCCTTAAAAAAAAATATTATTACATAACATGCAAGCACAGCTCACTTGTGACATATTGTGGACTACAATCCACTGTTTTCCTTTTCTTTTTTGCATCAAGCATTACAAATATAAAATATTTATGTGCAGCTTTCACATGCGTCTTTATGTAGAAGAACAGAGCTAGACTGACCAATGCATCAACAGCACAATCCTATAGATGTCTACTCAATAGTAAGCCCCAATGAGTTCACTGAGACTTAACCCTCAAGTATTTATGCATAGGTTTGCAGTCTAAGCTCAGGTGCAAGCTGTTTTGTATGGGGCCAATAAGGAGTCCCCTAACAATTCATCATACTTAGCAAACTACCAAAACCAGGATTCTTGTGGAAGGGAGCATGACTGTTTAAAGTGGTATCAGTGATTTAAATGTATGGTGCAGATGGAGCCTAGGGTTGCAGCCCCAGTTCCATTGACATTAATGGGGCTCCCCTGGCTTCCGTTCACATGCTCCAGTGGGTTGTTACTTGCAGCCCCATAATTATGTTCCTAGACCTTCAGATAACAATGCCAAGTTAAGGCAGTTTATAGGCATCTAATTGTCTCAAATAGATGTCAATCAGCTAAGAAGGGCATGAGAAGGGCCTATTAATAATGGAAGCTCCAAGTCAATGTATAATGCAGGCTTTTCAGATCATTACACACAGCTTGGGTACTTCTGGGAATCACTTAATGAAGAGACGTTTTGTTAAGAAGAGACTATAATAGAAAGGTTCAAAATGAAAGCCTGCAGAAACTTTATGTCAATGTCTTCGGATAATATACATCTAGTGAAAGTAAAAAACACCCATAAGGTATCGATTTTTGAAAATGCATAAAAATCTGTATGTAATTCTCAACAGAAATAGTCACATTGATTTTTGTTTGGCTCATACGATAATCCATAATAGGCGGTAACTTGCTTCCTGTGGTGCTCATGCTAGGTTAAAACTGAGCAGCCATCTCTGTTGCCTGCAGCTGTGCTTTGTCACTTACAAGGACACTTTGTATTCCGAGGCTATATTCTTCTGTTTCTGGAAGGCTGTAACAATAAGAGTTCTAACCTCTCCATCCCCACCTTACTGAATGCTCTGAAAAGGTCCAAGATACAGTAGACTAGGGGTAACCAATGGGATGCTGTCCAGAGGTTGTTGGTCCTCAATTCCCATCATCCCTGACCATTGGCCGGGACCGATGGAGTTGTCATCAGGGCCGGATTTAGGTTTGATGAAGCCCTAAGCTACTGAAGGTAATGGGGCCCTTTATATGTCCAGCTGTCCTTTGTCAACAACAAATTATCACTATTTTTTGTGTTGAATATATGCTATATGGTAATTTATGGGCCTAATAGGTATCTAAAGCCATTTGCACATAACAAAATATGTATATTATCAAAGGTTTTTTTCCTTAAAATTTTTGAGGGGCCTCAAGAGAGTGGGGCCCTAAGCTATAGCTTGTTTAGCTTATACGTAAATCTGGCACTGGTTGTCATACAAAACCACTACATTATGTTGGCTGCCATCCAAAAATCATCCAACAGCTATCCAGAAATGTCATGGGGGTCCTGTATGCTAGCATCTGAACAAGAAGATACCTGGCACTAGGACTCATGGCCAGTGGCCTTGCAGACTAACTGATGTTTGTCAAGTGTACTACACCTCTACATTTCAAAACTTTTGGCCATGCATCAAAGTAAATATCTTAAGAACGTTGAGGTGTGATTTACAGTCACATGCTTCTCCAAGCATGGGCCTACAGCCTCTTCCTCTAACTTCCAAACAACTGTATTTTTCTCTCTTTCACAAGCTCAGCACTCAGCCTTCTGGAGCTCAGTTAGGCCATGCCTTGCAGCTCCTATGAGAGATTTCTACTTTTACCTTCTCCAAAAGTTTTGCTTTCTTTCTTTCAAGCAGAGAAGAAGCACTCCAACACTCTATTGGACTTAGCAGTACTCACAGTGGATTCCATAACACAGTCATCTTGCCTCACATAAAATAAAGTGTCTCTTTCACTAGATACCTCCCATGTGACCAACGTTAGCCAATCACATGAGAACTATTAGAGAATGCTCTAGAATTCAGTCACCAACCACTTTAATTTAAACACATAGGAGTGCAGACAAGCATTTACCATTTCAATGAATTAAATTGCCAACCAGATCTCTACTCGCTGACTTGAACCATCTTCTTGTTTGCAGTTTCATCTTTTATCAGAGGGGTCCCATTTCCAATATATCACAAGGTTTACCTTCCAGGTGGCCCATCTTGGCATAGTAAATTAAAACACATTCTGTAGATCAATCTTCTGACCTATAAGATTCAAATCTTATGGTTCAGATCTGATTCCGATGGGAAATGGGAAGTGAATGAGGGGGAAATGAGGAGTCAAAGGTTAAGGTGGGATATTAGTAGATTTATTTTTATTTTTTAAATGAAAAGGTAATTAGGAAATGGGACTCATCTGACAAAAGGTGCAAACAAGAAAAGGTGCAAACAAGAAAATACTTTGAGGCACAGAACATAGGCTGTCTTAAGAAAAGACAAGGAGTGGATTAGAAGGAGCAAAAGCTATTTCCGCCCTCATTTCCTAGGCTCTGTATGCACTCCAGAATGAGGATTACTCATCAATTAGTCTGTAGCCATTTCTTTTGAGTTCCTATCATACAAATGCTGACTGAGTGGCACTTAAATTAAGTGAAACATTTGACATAGATTTGGGGTGGCAGGTTAAGGTTGGCTCTGTATTATGTGCATGGGTTTATAATGAAAACCCATCGAGAGTGTTCAAATTAAAAACCTTTCAAAATGGACGCCCAGGAGTCGATGGGGGAATTAAGAGAAGGGAAATGTTTGCGTCTGTCTGCTGCCAGCTGCACTGAGTCACACAGGCATGTCTTTGATATGAGCTTGGGCACTGGGTGGCCCCACAGTTATGGATCTCAGCAGCACCCACAAGCAAAGCTTTGGGGTCTACTTTGGAGGGAGACACCATATAACATTGACAGGAAAGCCTCATTATTAGGCCGAAATGTTAAAGAGATATTGAGCCTTTTATTCCATACAGGCAATAACTGATTGACACATGTCCAAATGATGTGTGATTGTGCATGTGCGCACAGCACCAAACCCAGAAGTGATCCAAAAATGTCAATAGAAGGGTAGAATGGGGGCAGGGCAGGAGCCGTGCGGAACACTTTAAGCAGGCTCCGCTGATGCATGCAGGGGTCCATAACATAACTCCCGCACAAAAGAAGAATTCCCTGTACTGAGAATTCGGTTACAGTCATAGAAAGTTGCCTAATACTGAGTCAGGCGCCAGGTCTATCTAGCATGGGATTGCCTAGTCTACACTGACTGGCAACAGCTCTTAAAGGCTTTTGATTGAAACTATTCTCAGCCCTCCCAAGAGATGACCATGATTGAGCTTGGGATATTTTGCATGGAATTTATGTACTGTATCACTGAGCTATGGCCCTTTCCTAACTACACCATTTGAACCACTTTGGAAGAAGAAGATTTGTATACGTGTTTGGGAACTGCTTAGCTAGGTCACACCACCTCACCTTGGTAAGGAGGGTAATTAAGCCTATTGTTCTCCTTCAGTGTACCCAAGAAGCTCAACATGTGAGGTCTGAGCTGGTTGCTCCAAGCTCAGACCGCATGGCTCCAACAAGCCTTCCTTGAGTTTCTATACTAATGATTTATAAACTTTCATCACTGTAACTAAGCCAAGTTTTACTGCCTGACTTTTCTGACTGATGAATGGAAAAGCACATCAACCAGACCATGGAAATTTTTGTAAGTAAATCATTTTTAACTTAGCAAACGTGGTCTTTTTCTATGATGGGGGAAGAGGGGACCATTTTGGAAATCACAACGGTATATTTTAAAGGTATAACAGCCTGCATTTCCACACATTACTTAGCTGCGTAAATCTCTTGTCAGGGGTCTCTCACCAACTTACCCCCAACTTGGATCTTGGCATCCAGGGAATTCTCCTTTCCATATATATATATTTTTCCTGCCACCAACAATTTTGTCCTTGATTCTGCAAAGACACTCATGCAGTTTATCCTGTTAGAATTCTTAGAGCTTCATGTGGTATCCCACACCAAATAGAGCATAAAATTAAACATTGCTGTGGTGGGGGTGGAGTGTGTACACAGCCAGCCACCCACACCCATGGGACCAGTTATTCTGGGGAAATCACTCTATGTAGACTCAGTGGACCTTGGAAAAGATCAGTAGACAAATGACTGCGCTACAGCCAGCCTTTTAGTTGTTCATGCAATTCAATACTATTTTTCATGTAAGGAAGAGGAACAGTCCACACTGCATCCTGTGACCTTTTTCAAGCTGCTGCAAACATGGAAACTGACAACCCTGAATCCACCCACCATGTGAATTATAGTTGAGGGTACTTAAATGCAGTCATTAAACTGAAAGAATCCAACTTCCTTCCTCATGCTATTCTGCACATGACATGAAGGTTAGTCTGATGGATTGGGTCACAGAAGAATATACACCCCTACATTTGTAAAAAGCTAGAAAAGCATTGTGTGCACATCCCCTCCCACTTTTCCAGCTCCTGCTGATCCTGAAATCAAAACACAAAGTTGCAGCTGTTTGTGTCGTAAGAGATTGTGAGTCCATAACGCATGTGTTATGCTAGGATACAGGAGAGCACACAGCAACAAGGTAGGCCTCTGAAACACAACAGAACTTTATCACAACATAAACAGGTCTGATATCTCCATCTAGCAACAAATTCTAGAAGAAGCACTTCCAGGAGACTTTTTAAAAGTTCTGACTTTGAACCACTGAAGCACCTACAAAGAAATAGCTCTGGTGGTTCTGGCAATACAATGGCCCAAACTACAGAGTGGCATCTCATGAGCTCTTCTGATATTTGCTTATCACAGCTGAAGAACTCACACTTTACTTTTTTAAAGTCAAGCACCCAATGTGCTCCTGTTTAAATGACATTATTATTATTATTATTATTATTATTATTATTATTATTATTAACCCGCCCATCTGGCTGGGTTTCCCCAGTCACTCTGGGCAGCTCCCAACAGAATATTAAAAACATGATAAATACATAAAACATTTAAAACTTCCCTAAACAGAGCTGCCTTCAGATGTTTTCTAAAAGTCAGGTAGTTGTTTATTTCCTTGACATCTGATGGGAGGGCGTTCCACAGGGCGGGCACCACCACCAAGAAGGCCCTCTGCCTGGTTCCCTGTAACCTCATTTCTCACAATGAGGGAACTGCCAGAAGGCC
The DNA here is from genome assembly GCF_964106915.1 of Podarcis gaigeae. Taxonomy (NCBI): domain Eukaryota; kingdom Metazoa; phylum Chordata; class Lepidosauria; order Squamata; family Lacertidae; genus Podarcis; species Podarcis gaigeae. The sequence continues at coordinate 33,494,619 of NC_139683.1, forward strand.
CTCAGAGCTGGACCTCAGTGTCCAGGCAAAACAATGGGGATGGAGACACTCCTTCAGGTATACAGGGCTGAGGCCATTTAGGGCTTTAAAGGTCAGCACCAACACTTTGAATTGTGCTCGGAAACGTACTGGGAGCCAATGAAGGTCTTTCAGGACTGGTGTTATATGGTCTTGGTGGCCACTCCCAGTCACCAGTCTAGCTGTGGCATTCTGGATTAGTTGTAAGCAAGACCTTCAATAGTGAATGGCACATTTAAATGGTTGGGTTCTATCGCAGCAGAGAAGGAAACAGGGCACACCACTTTCCTGACTACCAGCTCCATGTTGATTGCAGGAAAACCTACACAGAATGCATATGCTGTTCACAACTGATTTTGCCATTGAATTTAGGCACTTCTCCCTACCCCTCACCCCCCCGCCGCCCAGTTTAAAAAATATAGTCTGAACCAATTTACATGATGTATCTTCACTACAGAATCATACCTGTTAGCAGCCATTTGCTCACGCCTGGGGATTGCAGTTCTTGAGAAGAGTTATTAATATCTTTGCGGATAATTCTTAGTCCCCTCGCCCACATTACAATTCCCAGGATAGTTTGGGAAGCCTCTAAAGTTTAAGCTAAGAATGAAATGATTGTCAATGGGATACCATATTTTTTACTCTATAAGACTCACTTTTTCCCTCCTAAAAAGTAAGGGGAAATGTGTGTGCGTCTTATGGAGCGAATGCAGGCTGTGCAGCTATCCCAGAAGCCAGAACAGCAAGAGGGATCACTGCTTTCGCTGTGCAGTGATCCCTCTTGCTGTTCTGGCTTCTGGGATTCAGAATATTTTTTTCTTGTTTTCCTCCTCCAAAAACTAGGTGTGTCTTATGGCTTGGTGTCTTATAGAGCGAAAAATACAATAGTTGCAGAGTTGCAGACTGATGGTAGAGTCAGTAGTTGGGCAATATAGGCTGCAACCATGGGAAAGGTTTTGTCAAATGGGACCGTTGTACCAGAAAACAAAGCAGTGCAAGATTAGCTGTGTTATCCCTGCCTCCCATTCCAAGGAACACAGGAAGCTGCCTTACACTGTGTCCAGTCCATTGGTCCATCTAACTCAGTACTGTCTACAATGGTGGCAGCAGCTCTCCAAGGTCTCCAGGGATGAGGAACATTCCCAATGCAACCTGCAGGTGCTGGGGTTTGGACCTGGGAACTTGTGCACGCAAAGCATGGCGTTTGCCCAACACTGCAACTGCCTCAAATAAAAACGCTTCTTACAAATAACAAATGATTGCCACGCATGCACCTCCTAAAAATAATGGAACCCGGAATATATTGCATTTGCTCTTCCCCTGCTCTTTTCCCCACCCTGGTCTTGCTTGGCTGCACAACATCCAGTTGCCTACATGAAAATGACAGTTAAAGCCTTGCCTTTGATATGGATGCTCAAGGGAGTGGTTAGTAACTTGCACCATGTTTTTTTAATACACCAACTGATCCAGATTCCTAAGCACCTCACTGCATATCTTGAGCGTCATGTGCACATGCCTAATCAATTTGGTTAAGACTTTACATCATGCTGTTTCATCACTCACTTAAACGCAGTAAATTATTTCCCAGCCAGATCTTACTTTCAGATGTATGCAGCCATTTGTCCAATGTTAGTACAAAGGACAAGTTTGCCTCTCATCTGTATTTTTCTTGCCATACGCTGAAAACAATTAAGACCCTCTTTGTTATGTTAATTATTTCCCAAGTAAATTCAGTGAAGTCCTCTGAACTCCTGATGTGATACCAATGTGAAAGAGCTTGTCATTCAAATGTGGCGTCTGTGAACAAAATTATTTTCATTTACAGTGGTTCCTCAAGAGGCTCCTTCTTCTTTCTCTTTAAAGCTACTAGATCATTCTAATTTTAACCCCTTCTATATCATTGTGTATATATGTATATCTGCTTCCAAGCATAGTTCAGATTTCCCCAGATTTTCACATTTAAAGCTATTAGTGGGCAAAGATCATTTACTTCAAGTGTTGCTTGATCCTGCATGAAACTACTTGAGTGTTTAGATCTTTCTCACAGATCCTTCTACATACCCTCAACGTGTCCCTATTTTCCAGGGTCATCCTTTATTTAGAGAAGCCATCTTGGTTTCTGATTTGATCCCAGAATGTCCCGCCTTTCCTTAGGATGTCCCTATTTTCATTGGAGAAATGTTGGAGGGTATGGCGTTACCTGACCCCTGAGCTGTCATAAGGCAATCCTGTTTGGGAGATTTTTTTAAATGTTTAATGTTTTATTATGTTTTTATATGTGTTGGAAGCTGCCCAGAGTGGCTGGGGCAACCCAGTAGTATGATGTGTGGGGTATAAATAGTAAAATTATCATTATGGAATGGGACGTCCCTATTTTCATTGGAGAAATATTGGAGAGTTTGATTCTATGGGTTCCCCTGCCAATACAGGGCTTTTTTAGTGATGGTGGCCTGCCTTTGGAATTTATCTATTCATTTATTAAATTTCTTTCCCATCTTTCCTTGCAAAGGATCCTAGGGCACCTTGGCTGGTGCTGAAAAAGCTGTCCTTTCAGTATCAGGTGAAGACTAAAACGTCTAAAAATGCCCTCCATTTTTAGATACTATATAACAAATGGTTTTAAACCTTACCTGTCTCTGGTCTTAATAGTTGTCTTCACTGTTCTGCTGCTTTGTGATTATTCTGTGTATTGTAGGCATCTAGCATGTTATAATTATTTAGTATGTTGATGGATTTATTATTTATTTAACCTTAGGATTTGGGGGGCATTCTGTGAACCCTTGAAGTTGAAGAGCAGGATAAAAATGTATTGTTATTTAATTAGTTAGGCGCTTTGAGTTTCTTCGAAAAATAAGGCAGGCAAGAAGTTTTAGTATAATAAATAAATAAAATGTGTGGAGTTTCAACTTATAGCTTGCCCCATCTTTGTGGTTCAGGGTAGCTAACCCTGCATTATTCCCTCCTGTCCTATTTTTTCATTGACTGATACCCATGGAATTGCAAGAAATCCTAGGGAGGGCTTTCCGCAAGTAAATATACCAAGATTTGATACAAACAGGTGGTCTGTTTTGTACTTCTCAAAACAGCAGCATTGAATAAAAGGGAGCACAGAGTTTTGTGGGTGCTGTGGGAGAGTTTCCAGAGCACCTAGGGATAGTGAGTCCTGAGGTGTAAATTAATAGAGGTAAATTGATGACTCCAACTCGCATTGTTAGAAGCAGGACAATTCAGTCACAGTGATATTGCAGTCAGTTTCACAGTTGTTGAAACAAACTCCACTAGCTGGGAATCAACAGCCGTCAAAATGATTATTTGAACTTATGCACAATAAGATCATGAGTTCTGGAGTTCAAATCTGGAGGTCAACATTACTGAAGATCTGGCTTGGCAAGGGAAGCCATCACAGCTTCTAGTCTCCCAAGTGCTGCCACCAGTTATGGGATAAAGAGTAATAGCTGCCAAGAGTCCCTGTCAAGAAGAAGGGCAGGGTATAAATAAATTAAGAAGAAGAATAAACAGAGGAGTTTCTGTGGAACAGCCTCTGGTAGATTAGACCAGACCATGGCCCTTACATTGCCTATTGCACCGAAGAGCACACAGTAATTTGAACAGAGCATATACTGTTGTATATTCATTATATAAAACAAGAACCCAAAAGGGGAAAGTAATGAAGCCATTTTTCTGCACTGCATTCACGAAACTGATCACTCTTACAGGTCTTCATTTTACATCTACTGTATTCCACCCTTGGTTTACCTTTTTGGCAACCATAACCAGAGGGGCACTTTAGAACATCTGCAGGCAATTTTTATAGGCACTAGTGATTCATAAACTTTGATTTCAAAGACATTTCCTACAAGTCCTTGAGCTCTGTGGGACCACATGAGTTCCCCACAAAAATCCTTGGTTTGTTTCCAGAGTTTACTTCATGATTTCAGTTGTCTCAGGGATAAAGTGGTTTTGTTATAGCTCAATCACTGAGAGCTATTAAATCAAGCAACTCAAACAATTCCCTAACTTGGACCACCACCCCCCTTCTCCACCTCCACCCTCCCTTCACCACTTCTCCTTTTGAAGTGGTTGGAAGCTATGTACTTTCAAGCTGCATTTGTGCTGGTTTTTGGATTCGGCCTGTACATGTGTAAGATGGTTACAGCATTTTATTTGTGACATCTCCTGAGCTGAGGTGGGAGTAGGTGGGATAATGATATTGTGGAGCAACGTCATTCCGATAGGCTACCATTTCCTTCCCTTTGAATCAAAAACAGTGTCCATTCCAACCCATTTCCAGATGGTAAGGCTAAGGCACATTAGCTTTCCCAGCTTAACACCTCGTTTTTCCTGCGTGTAACCATTACACAAGCAAGTACTGTTGAATTGCTGCATCCAGCCACCTTTAACGAGCCTAACGGAATGGATTGTGTTTCCCTCTCCAGTGGGTGGAAGATCATATGAGATCCAGAGCCACAATTTACACAGATGCAGTCATGTAAATCCATGTCTGCTTTAGTGCTTTCAATGCTGAGAAATACAGCCAAGGCTTAAATACATGGAGGTATTTCAACCCTGCAATCCTATGCATGTTTTACTAGTGAACACCACATTGTTCTAATGTGTTATAATGTGTTAAACACATTATAACAATTGTCTTAAGGGAAAAAATGAAGCATGAAAATATATGGTGGCCTTTCTAGCCTGGTACTGCTCATCCTTTTCGGGGTTAAGGTTCTTTCCCATCCCTGCATCCTGAGATTGATGTGCTTTGGCCCAAAGAACACTCTCTAACCTAGGAAAGTAGGAAAGTGCCTTACAGAGAGCCAGACTATATACCTCAGTATTGCCTGCACTGACTGGCAACAGCTCTTGGGATTTTAGAGAGGAATAATTCCCAGCCATATTTTGGCATGTCAGAGATTGAACGTGGGATCTTGACAGCAACCTGAGGTCTTGCCAAAAATATATCACAGCATTCTGAGTGCATGGAAGTTGCATGACTTTTCTTGTTCAATATGCAGCCTGATCCGACCATAAACCCTAACCATTGTGGCACAAGCAGAGGTTTACCATCCTAGGTAACACAGTATCCTACGTGAAGTAGGAAGAGAGTAGGACAAATATGGACCACTTGTCAACAAGCAATGTCAGAGATATGCTTTGCAGGAACGTGGAGGCTTTGATGGGCCTTAAGATGGGACAAAAAAGAGAGAGCTTTGACCCTATCACCCTCTCCACCTCTTGCCAAAAAGTCCTGTTAGTTGATGTTCTTACATCACACTGGGTTTCTCTCTTGTTATTTGCTGGGTTAGTCACAAGGATGGCATAGGTCTGCACCAGCTTGTTAATGAGGCCTATGAAATACATATTGAATTCTAGGCCTAGGCCAGCTGCAACAGGAATTAAGCTGCTGGTGAAGAAAGATAAGAGGAATTCCAAGATCAGGCACACTAAAAAGATGAGCTTTAAAGCTGGACCTCAAGAATGTGACTAAGTGGTTTGGGACTAATTGATGGATTCATAATTCATACAGAGTTGAGTGTGGTTAAGGGCTCTGTAACAGACATGAGTAAAGAGGACCTGCAACTCTAGATGGTAGGAATTCAGGACATGCCTTGCTGAAATACATGCTTTGTTGTGAAGTGAATTAGTGGCCTCCAGGGAGCCAAACCACAATGGCAAACTGCTTTCATGAGGTAATATCTTAAGCAGGACAACATGCAAAATCATAACAATAGCTAACTGCCGGTGCTCTTATCTTTGACTTGTTGCAACATGGGCAGACTCGGGTTAAGACAGTGAGCTTATGGCACATAGTGTTAATACACTGTTAAAGTTAGGCAGATCTCAGCCAGGTCATTGCCCTGAAGGGAGGGAACCCAAGTAAGTGACTCTGAGGCACTGGAAAGAAGTGTAGGGTGAAAGTGTAATATCTCCAAGGAAGATTCATTTCAGAAATGTAGATGTGTCAAAATGCAAATCATATACAAAATGAGCCAAGATGCATTAAAGTACAGCATGTATGATAAAAATTCCATAAACATTGCAACACAATGCACATATTAAATTCAATCAATCAATATTACAATAACCATATTCATAAGAGAGTCAAGCACTTACTTAGGGGCAGCGAAGCAGCAGCACCAGAAAAAAAATTTTTTTGGAAGGCAAATGACATTCGATATTTCAAAAAAAAGCATCCTAGTAGTAATCATGGGGGAAATCAGGACTTTTTGCACTACACACTCTTCCCCCATTTCTTCCTGCTCTCTTTTTACTAATTATTCCCACTAAATGAGGGGGTGTCCTACTAACGAAGATCAAAATAATGCAAGGAAATCAGGCCCTGTCATACCTGCAAGTACCGTATTTTTCGCCCTATAGGGCGCACTGGCCCATAGGGCGCACCTTGTTTTTTTTTTGGGGGGGGGGAATGAATAAAAAAATTATTTCTTCACCCCAGCCCCCAGAACAGGCTGCTATCCGCAAGCCTTGCGAGCCCAGCGGCAACTCCCCCCAGGAGCGCAAGGCTTGCGGACACCTGCGCGAAGCACTGGGCGTCCTCCGGATGGTGCCCCGTGCTTTGGGCTGCAGGCTGCTGCCCGCAAGCCTTGTGAGCCCGCGGGAACTCCTGCCAGGCTTGCAAGGCTTGCGGATAGCTTCCTGAAGCCTGGAGAGCGAGAGGGGTCGGTGCGCACCGACGCCTCTCGCTCTCCAGGCTTCAGCGAAAGCCTGCATTCGCCCCATAGGATGCACACACATTTCCCCTTCATTTTTGGAGGGGGAAAAGTGCATCCTATAGGGCGAAAAATACGGTACATCTAAGCAAACATGTAAGTTTTGTGTCATTTTGAAAAACACAATTTTATTTTATGGTTTGGGTTTTTATATATATATATATATATATATATATATATATATATATATAGGGGGGCACTATAGTATTTTCTGTGCTCAGGGCCCCTGAATATCTTAATTTGGCCCTGTAAAACAGGTGCTATCGGGTGCTGCAGACTAACTCTGCTGGGTGTCACTGTTTGACTTTAGGCACTTTCACTTTTCAGCTGCTTCTCCCAGCTAGGAAAAAGTAGATCCAAATGAGGAGCATTTATTATTTTAGCTCAGCTGTGATGCAAAAGTTTAAACTAATAGCTTTTGACTTAGTCAGGCTGCTGCTGCTACCTTTTCCAGAAACTGTGCTGCCTCCCTTCCTCCTTTCAGTTTCTCTGTTATGGCTTGCTGATAACTTTGATGCATGCCAAAACCTATCCTGCCCCACTCTGCAGCATGAACTGCTACTTCCACAGATGGCCTGTGATAAACCAAAGAGTGCCAATTAGAAACTGAAGCTGGAGAAATATGAGCTCTTTCGAAAAAAGGGGGAACCAAACTCTGGCACGGAGTCAGCGAGGAGGGAATTTCCATTGGAGAATAAAAATGGGGATGGCATCAGATTGGCAAGCTCCTGAGCTGCTCACAGCCACATGCAATTTTGTGCAGCGTTCGCCTGCTACGGAATACAGATTCTGCGGTTAGCCAAGATAGCAAAACCATTACAGCTGTTGTGAAAAGAAAAAGGGAAAGACTTTCTAGGTAACTGTTGAATAAAATGCAGAATTTTCAGAGTTGCAGGTTTTCCTTGTTGCAAACAAATAATCAGTGAGTCAACAAGGTCAGAAGAAAACAACTGAGCCATCAGAAACATGATGGCCATGTGTATCAGCCTTTCATCTAAAAAGCTGTATCATCACAATCTCTATGACAGGAGGAGAATGAAGTGTGTACTTTTAATGATGACTTTTTCATCCTGAATAGGACTTTCTGAGCATGCAGCTGGGTGAAGAAGCAAGAGTGCAGTATTTCATCATCAAGAAATACTGATTACTTGTCCAGGTTGCCTAGTTAAGAAGTTGGTAGCATGAAAGTAAGGGAATATTTAGACTGATGAGCAGGATAGGTTTTTCAAAGACAAAAAACTAACTGGTTCACACGCATTAAAAAAAAAAATTAGGAGTGGGGAGGAAATTTATTTTTGTACTGCCTTGACTTAGAGGACTTGCGTTAAAATGACAGCCTTTTTACAAATACCCTATTACAATTCTCAGTGGAAATTATCCAATACATATATTTGCAATCTGTTGCAGACTGGAGAAAATCAAGTATGCAAGGAATACAATGCAAATTTGGCCCCCCCAGCCCTGGGCCTTGAAACTAGTGTCTTTCTAATACCAAAACACCATTCCAACAGCATCTCTGTAATATCATGGCTTGTGGGTGATTTTGGCATGGGGGTTTGTCAGCCTATTCAGAAGTATTCAATTTATTCATTGGCACAACACATTTGTAGGCTGATTCAGTGAGAGTTTACATTTGACCAGCAGTGCCCAATTTGCTCTGTAGGAAGTATCCTGATTCACAAAGAATTCATAGGTGGAGCCAGAATTGCAGAGCAGGAATTCAGGCAGGACCTCGGAGAGCTCCAAAGTAAGCCAGGCGATGTTCCAAGCTGGAGATGAGGATCCAAACAGAAGAGGCTCAGTTGATGCTGCAGACACAATCTGGAGTGCACATAGTTAGGGAGTGCTGCCCAATAGTTCAAGCATTGACTCCAGCAGAGCTACTTGAACTTTGGCTCTGTTGTGGGCTCCAAAATGGCATTCTTGAAATCTGAGGAAGAGAGAAGAGCCAGCCCCTCAGGCTGTGGAGGCTACGGCAGGAGTGGCTCTTTGGGTTCACAGTATGCTGCCTTATACTGAGTCAGACAATTGGCCCATCTATCTCAGTTATCTGCACTGACTGGCAGTGGCTCTCGGGGTTTCCACGTAGGGGACATTCCCAGCCCTACCTGTAGATGGTGGGGACTGAACCTGGGACCTTCTGCCTGCAAAGCAGATGCTCTACCATCATATCCTTCCCATCCAATGGTTGTGGGTTGCTCAGGATTGACTATATACTTCCAAGTGAACCTGTTTAGGATGAGAGTTTCAATGAGTAGCATTGGAAGCTACCATACACCATAGGTGCCGGCTCCTGGGGGCAGAGGCACTCCCCCCCCCATGTATTTTTAGGAGTTTGGGCCCCCTCAAATTTCAGCAGGCATTTGGCTCTATCCCTGGCTCCTCATGACATTGCACAATGTCAGAACGTCACGTCAGACCCCCTCAGTTCTCTTGAGAAGACAGCCATATATCAAGTCAGACCATTGGTCCATCTCATTCAACCTTGCATTCACTGACTGGCAACAACTCTCTGGAGTCTCAGACTGGAGTCTCGCCCAGCCCTGACTTTTTGCAGATAAAGCATGGGGTCTGCCACTGAGCTCTGACCCTTCCCTACACTTGGAGCTGCGCTGCTCACAGGCACGTGTTAGCTAAGAAGTGAGTCCCAACGATTTCAATGGGGTTTGTTCCCAAGTGTTGGTTTTCAGTCTTTAGATAATATTCCATCTGTGCTGATGAAGCCCCCTTGAGTTCATTTCTAAAACAAACAAGCTGCACTAGAGTATTCCCAGAGTCTGTTCCAGGAATATGTCTCTAAGCAGAAGTGCGATTTAAGGCCAAACTCTCAGACCTGTCACTCTTCGGCCACATAATGTTTTGTGTGTAGGGAAAAATACTGCACAGGAAAGGAAATAAAAACCATTCACAGAACAAGTCTCCTGTGCTTCCTGTATTTACAATAAACTGTCACATGTGAGTTACCTGAGGTTGCTGGTCCCCAAACTGAAAGAGACTAGAGACAAAGAGTCAAAGAGGTTAGTCACCTTCCCCCACCCCTTCCATCCTTTTTCCTTTTCTTTTCTTTTAAGGAAGGGGGGTTGTAATCATTACCTTCATACAAACTACCTTTCAAGTCCCAAGAAGAGCTCAAGGGATGGTGCGATTTTAAGCACCAGACATCTTTCCACTTGTCTGCATTCTCTGTGACAGCAGCAGTGTCTACGGGTGTGAAGTTCTGGCACTTAGAATACTTTGATATGTACTTTCCCAGCCTTCAAAAGAACAGAGAGACAATGGACTCATGACTTCGGGGCCAGCCATGGTAGCCAAGAGCTTGAGGTAGCTCATCTTCTTTCTGTGTCGCTGGCAGGAGTTGAAATGTTTTGCAAGGTGAAAAGAGATGTATTGGGGAGAAGGAGCCTTGTTAGTGGTTTCTGAGGCTGCAGGTTTGATGCCTCGGGCAGCTTTCCGGTCTGCACAGGTTTGCTGTTATTGCTATGGGTAAATCAGAGGGCAGCTCTTCATCAAAGTCTGAAGGCTTATGTTAGACTATAAAAGGCACAGAAAGAAACAAGTAATTAAACAGATCCTTTTAAAGCTACCTGGATTTCTTGGAGACAGCAGTCAACAGTTGAAGACAGAGTTACCCAGAAGGATAACAATATCGGGCAGGGAGGGGAGGGGAGATTTCTTTTTCACTGAGTTCTGTGCAACTTACTAATTGATTTTGATCAACTAACGTTTCATTTCCTCATAAATAATCATCCTTAGCTGTGCAATATTAGTGTCGGAGGTGCATTCATAGAAAGCTAGCTAGGCATGTTTAAGTCCCTCGGACATGGATTTTGTTGGTGGTGTAATTCTCAGGAATGAGTCCATTCCTGGAATGAGTCCAGAAACTGATCTCCATGGGACTCACTTCCTATGTAAATATCCTTAGGGATGCACAGTTCAAGCCAATAACATGACTGAAGTGAGCCTCATTTTCCTTCGAACTCAGGGCATGAATTTGGGGGGGATGACTCATTAGATAGAATCCTGATGCTCAAAGAGACTGCCATAATTGAGTTCATGGAGACTTTTCACCTTATCTTTAAATGACTTGAGATTTTGATTGGTGAAATGTTTGACTGTTGTGTTCTTGGCCCTCTCTTGAAAATGTGTAGCTTGAATCTCTTGCTTCAGTCATTGCCTACACTTTTCTGCAGAGTGATATGGGTTGCATGGGCTTATCTTTAGAAAGCGGGCACAGGCAGCCTTGAGCTAGACAGCTTTTGAGACCTTGCAAGTCTATGAAGATGTGATACATGAATACAGTGCAGATCATCTCTCCCCCACTGTGCAGCAGCAACTCATTTGTATTCTAATGGGACTCAACTTTCCCTGGAAAAGGTTTGGCATGCTATCTGCTATTGGGAAGCCCGGTGAGAACACAGAAAATACAATATTTCAGTTGGGATGCAAGAGTCACGCTCACTACTTTATCCAGTCTTTAGATGTAGTTGCAAACTGATTACACCTGCAATATGGTGCCAAATTCTGGGCAAGTCATTACCAGAAAAGTATTGATAAACTGGAGGGAGTTCAGAGAAGAGCAACAAAAAATAATCATAGTGCTGGTGGGATTGATTTATGATGGGAGATGAAAGGTTGCTAAGGGGATATATAATTTACCTTGGCAAGGTGACAGCTAACAACATTAAAGCCTGTGATGCTAGCTGCACTTTCTCATGAGTAGTTCCCTGTGATTACATGGGCTTTTTCATTGATGTGCTTGAGAGGGAAGCCAAAGTTGCTTTAAAAAATAAAATAGCATTGTATTAAATTTACCCCCCTTGTTTAAATAAGCATAAGAGGGGCCAAGAAGGGAAGAAAAGGTGTCTTGTGTGGAGACATAAAACAAAGAGACAGGTTGCTTTACCAGTATTTATTGTATTTCACAGTGTCTTTTAGGATAGAAACATAATAATAATAGCAGTGTCTCTATGTGAAGCAACATAAACAAAAGACAGATCCTTTCTTTGACCAGCTTGCAGCCTAATTAGATTTCATTTATTGCGATGCAGAAAATTAGCAAAATTAATTAAATACTATTGCATCATCCATTTCTGCTTTATGCTGTTAATCTCTGATTTTCTTTCACAATACACACACAGAGAGAGAGAGAGGCAATAGAGATGGGGTGGGCAAAAGAAAGCACTGAGAACCTTGTCCTATTAACAAAATGACACAACACACACCTAAACCTAGTGTTTGGCTTCCAGACATGGGTGGAATAGCCACTATGCTTCTTCATTACAGCTGTTGTTGTTTTTTAAGGATACAGAGAACTATTATTTATTCATTACATTCTATATCCCACCTATCACACAACTCAAGGCAGCATAGGAGGGATCCCTGAGTGGTTTCCCCTCCAGGTAGTATACCAGATCCAGGCTTGCTGAGACTCACCCAGATTACTGCCTCCTGTGCCTTCAGACCATCCTCAGGACTACTCAGCTGATAAAACAGGACCCTGAGCAAGACTTACCCAGCTTGGCACTGCCAGACATTGTTGGTCTCCAACACTCATCAGCCCCTGGCAGCTTGGCCAAGGGTCAGGGGTGATGGGTGTTGTGGTCCAACAATATCTGGGGGGGGGACAGACAGGGTTGCTCTAAATTAAATTGTGTGAGGAGATACCCAAATTGGAGAGCATGATTTGAACTTTTAATAAACTATATAATTAAGAGTGGTGAAATGGAAGCAAAGTTTCTTATTAGAAAGCCCTAAGAGCCTATGGAATAACAGCATATAGTGAAGTGAGTCTGATCTATTGGTGCAGATGGGACACTGACACACACACCCCTCAATCCACAGTCTGCTCTCAGTCAGCTCCCACCTGCCTGCCCTCTTACCTGCAACCAGTTCAAGGGCTGGCACAGCCTGCCCGTTTCCATCTCATTAGTCTCAGTGTTATCCCTTGTAGAACTTAGCAGAGAGGAAGAGACTAGAATTAGTCGGCTTTGTCTGTCATTGGCTCAGTCTCCACCTACTGGTGGTCTTCCTGCCTTTTGCACTACCACCCCCAATCGGCACAAACCACCACCGGTAGAGTGTTGAGGCAATGGACCTCTGATATACAGCAATTGCCCAGAATTGTAATTACTGAAATCTGCAATTGTAGCTAAAGAAGCAGTTAGTCCCTATACCCCATCTATTCCAAATGCTAAAACACTGCAAATAGATTATGAAAGTCTGCTTGAAAGGAGAATACTTAGTTCTCCAGGGAATGATAGAAATAGTGTGAGATTTACGGTCAGACAAATATGTGAAAGTGACCTTTCCCCTTGAAATGGAGCTTGTTGCTCTTTTGATGCCTTAATCTCAAGGAGAAGAGAGCAGGAAGAAGTTTGCAGCTGATGTTTTCTTATACTCCCTCACTTCTGCAACAATAGGACAAGGAAGCAATGAAAGAATTGATAAGTGGGTAGAATGGTGTTGTTTTAAGCAGGTTCTAGAAAATGCCCTTTAAGAAACTATAAACCATGTGAAAGTTGAGAGAACATTACAGCAGAACCCAAAAAATCTGCATGTTGTTGACATAATAGTCTCATACTGAGGGGACCAAGTCCAATAAGGAACAATATTCTGATGGTAAAAAATTTTTGCCAGTAGAAAAAACTGCCTTAGAAAATGGTGGGTTGTCCTTTGTTAATGGTATTTAAGCAGGGACAGGATGGCACCTATCAGAGATGTTGCAAACGTGGCTTTCCCGCATCAGTAGAATTTCAGACTAGAGGACCTTTGAGTTTCCTTCCAGTTCTGAGATCCATGTCCTGCCCCAAGAGAGTCAATCTGTGAATGGAAGCAGTTTAGTGCTGCACCAATGGTGACCATGGCTGGATTGGGGCTATGCATACACTCCCCAAAGATGGTTGGCATGGTCAATGCTCATCACCTACAACGGTGAACTTAAAAAAAAGAAAATCCTCACTTCTCATCTTCTGAATCAAACATCCGTTTGGCAGGTTTGTGGCTGGAGACCAACAGACATCTACTTTATGTATACAAGGATCTGTAACCAGAGCTACATGCAGGCACTTCTTAGGCACATCAGAAGAGCACTGCTATAGCATGGTCATGAAACAACATTAAGAGAAATCCAAAAAATTGTAGAGATAGAGGGCGCCTTCTGGGCCGTTGGGTCCAGTCCTCTGCTCAGTGCTTATGCATTCCCAACAGATGGCTGTCCAACTTCTGCTTCAAGATTTATAGCAGGGAAGGGCCCACTCACTCCCAGGTGTAAGTGGTTCTGATGCTGAACTTCTCTTACAATCACAAATTTCTTGCGGTGTGCAACTGAAATCTACCCTCCCATAGTTTAAGCCCATTGGATCTAGTCCACCTCTTGGAGGTAGCAAAAAATATAAGCTTTGTTCTTTTCTATGTGACAGCCCTTTAGGTAGTTGAAAACCACTATGTTTCCCTCCTTTTCTGCAGCCTAAACATAACTTCAACTCTTCATTGTAATATTTGCTTTTCATATTCTTGACCATCTTCATTGCCCTCACTTGAGCCAATTAGTGTGCCTAACTCCTTCTTAAATCAAAGTGCCTGGAACTAGAAGCAGTACTTAGGTGACATCAGACTAATATGAAATAAAGTGGAACTGTTATGAATTGGAAACTATGGCTGCATTCAGACTGAATACTATAATTTTAGTACAGTGGCACCTCGGGTTAAGTACTTAATTTGTTCCGGAGGTCCGTTCTTAACCTGAAACTGTTCTTAACCTGAAGCACCACTTTAGCTAATGGGGCCTCCCGCTGCTGCCGCGCCGCCGGAGCATGATTTCTGTTCTTATCCTGAAGCAAAGTTCTTAACCTAAAGCACTATTTCTGGGTTAGCGGAGTCTGTATTCCGAAGCGTATGTAACCTGAAGTGTATGTAACCCGAGGTACCACTGTATTATGTGAATGAACCTTAGGATCATGAGCTTCCCATTCTCCTCATCTCCCCTGGTGCTGCTGCCAGATTGGAAACTTCTGCTTCCCTTTTCAACTAATGGCAGTTTGCTGTTAGGTCTAGTACCAAAAATTTCTCCCCACATTTTAAAAACAACCATTCTCCCCTGCTTTTAAATTCCATGTTGTCATAAGGCCCAGCCCACTGAAAGGAATGAGTGAATGAAGCTTCACAGCTGCAGTGCTGGGTGCAGTTGGATTTCACCCATCATTAACTTTTAAAAATTGGTACAGATCAGGTCCCTTCCCCGATTTCTCTCCTCCTTGCTTCTGCCTTAGCATGCCGTATGCCATAACATTCTATCCTCCAGCTTCTTTTAAGTCTGAGTTTGACATCTTGCAGAAACATTTATATCTCTTCCATTTCCGACCGGTTTCAAAGCTGCGGTTTCAGTTTTCTCCTGGTTTTTTATGGATGGACCTGTCATTAGTACATAAAAGATCTGATGACAAGTAGATGCCTATGGTAGTATAACCTAAGAGGTGTAGAACACTTGTGCTATTTCATGTTTCCATTTCTGTTGTTTGTACCTTTTAACTTCACCAGTGCCATAGCTAGTCTCCCTAGATAATAAAGTCAGAATGACTGCTTTCCTGTTTATCTCTTCACCATGTACCCCACAAAAATCACGTCTTTATTTTCATTGTTTGCTTTTTGCCACAAAGCAGGAGGACTCTTTTATTGCTTCTGCACTAGAGCTGGTATTTCCTGAAAACTTATCTGCACTGATTGCCCCACATTTATAGCTCAATCCTTGAAGGAGAAGCTCTTTTAAAAATCCTGTTCCACTATGTCATATACACATTATTGTATGCACTCCAGGTTTCATAAAGTAACCAGTATATAAACAAAACAGAAACTTACTGTTATAAGTTTGGGGGGATGCCCTAAACCCTAGAAATTAATAAATAGTAGGCTTTCATTTATTTGGGATGTGAAGGGAGAAATACAAGCTGTAGAGGAATTCTATGCCTATGCAAAATGACCTGGCCATGCTAAAGCCATGGAGAACCATACAGGTCCTTTGAGGGCCATTGACAATGCAAAAGAACTCTCCTTACCCCCCCCCCCCAGCCGAGGTGTGAACAGATACTGGGGATTTGGAAAGTGGCCAGGATAACTGGTGACAGGAAGTGAGTGTCTTTAGCAAGGTGTGCTGGGAAGAAGGGGAACAAAGAGAGATGTCCATCTTGGGCAGGATGGTTGAAGACCAGCTGGGACAGATGCCTTTGACGTCAGTGCTGCACTGCTGTGGAGAACAAGCCCCTCTTGAGATGACTATGCTATAAGATCTGGACCCTCTCCATGCAGACTGAAGGTGTAGATATGTGAATAAATCATATTTCTCAAAGCTACAACAGCCTCTGCCATGTCTCAAATTCTCCAAAGCAGCACAAACTCTGTGTGAGTGCCTGGAACCCCCTGGAATATTGCTACTGCTTGGCAGAGAGTGGGGTGACACCCAACTTTTGTAACAATACATACAAATATACTTACATATTAATACTAATAAAATTAAGTTGCAGAAATATAGTATCAAACAGGGCTTCATAAGTCTTAGAAGTTACCTGGGCAATTAAGTAGTATATAAATTAATAAATAATAGTAATTATTATTATTATTTTTTCATATAATTTTGCATGTAGTTTGACTTCTTTTTAAAAATAAATGCTGACACTGCAAACAGCTCAGACAAAAGTAGGTGCTTGATTGATGCAGAAGGCAGTCCCATGTAGGTAAAACTCAATACAGTGAATTCTGGGTATAAATCCATTTTAACTGCATTCTACCTCCATCTCTATTCTGCACCAATCAGGACATTTTAAAAATGCATTAACTATTTATTCATCTCTTCCTTTTAAAAATTATGATAAACAATAAATAATAACGCAAAGCAATTTTTTCGTAAACCAAAAATAATCTAATAACTGTTCATTTGTTCTGTAGAAATTCCTATTTCATTTACTACTGCTGTGATACTTTCTGCTGTATTAGCAGAATTCATGCACACACATACAAAAATAGCTCAAGAAAGGATTAAGGATATCTTTAGTACCATGTCAACACATAATATTTGCACGTTATGTGGCTTACATCGAGGGATGGATAGATCAGACTATTTCTGGTCTGTGCAAGCTTTGCATGTGTCCATTCATAAGTCCATTGCATTGCATTTCCACGTTCATCTGAGAATCTATCTATCTATAACCGCATGACAATGTGTACAGTAAGGTCTGGGAGGTGCAGATGGGGTCACTTAGAAGATGCAAAGAACAGATTCCTCAAGCATTCCTACCTCTGTCTCCAAGAGTGCACTTAATAAATGTGTTTGAGAACTTCAGTAAGGCTCATGGAATTGCTGCTGCAATCCTATACCCACTTACCTACAAGTAAGCCCCATTAAAATATATTTCTGGGTGAATGTGCAGAGGATTGCCCAGGCAAACACCACCTAGGGAGGCCTATCCATGTGCATAATATATATACAAACCCAGGTTGAGCCATACAGGCGAAACCAGAGCATGCCACAAAGAAAGAATAAAATTCATAGAGCAAGTAGCTCAAGTGAACAAGCAGAGCCAAATGCCACATTCAGAGGCAAAAGCTTATCAAAGCCAATCCAAGTTGAGCTGAAACCATGGAGATTCCTCCCCAACCCCAAAAAGGGCAATCACAGCACAATACAATCCCTCCCTTGATAACTAGAGCAGCCATGGAGCTGGCTCATACTTGGCTATTTATTTATTTGACCATAAGTTTTTACACTATGGTGAAACTCTGATATCTCCCATCACTGAAGGCCTGTCTCCAGTTTGCATGTAGAATATGTTGCGAACCTATTTGTCTGTCATGGCTTCTAATCAAGAGACCTAGGGAAATGGAGTTCTGTGAAGGAAACAGGAATCTCTAATAAAGATGGCTGACGACCTTCATTAAAAAATCAACTACAGTTCCCAGAGTCCCTGAAGGGAAGTCACGACAGTCAAGCCTGTTTTTGATCTGTTTGCATTTGCACTTCAGATATGCGCTAAATGGAATCAGACGTATTAAATTAGTTTCCAGAAACGACAACTACATGTCATGGAGAGTTTCTCTTACTTTCTGTCCACCGTTCCATCACCGGTCATAGAAGGCATTGTGTATCTGCAATAATTATGGTTAAGAAGATTGTGGAGTTAGAAAGGTGGGCTTCTGTTTGCTTTATTGGGGGGAGAACAGAGTTCAGATAGCTTTTTGCTTTATTTTCTTTTTTTGAACAGAGGGGGCCTACAGTGACACAGCAACCCAGCCATATGGCGTCATTATTCAGCCGACACAAATTTGACACTTGGTGAATTTATTATATTTTGCTTTGCTCCTGGTGCCCGAAAGGCTTTGTAACTGTCTCTTCATAGGGCCTGTCACAGATGTTGATGTATTTTCCCTACTTTGCTGCCCAGGTTTTACTGTGGAAACTGATACAACTTCACTATAGAATTTCTAGATGAATTATTCACGCATTGCATGCCTTTCTGCACACACAGAGGCTTGGAAGAAATCCATCCGATTCAATAAATGGGTCCTTTAATCCTCTTTAAACAACAGGATCTGTCTCTGTGTGTTTTTTTCCAGGCATTTACTGTTGTCACTTTTGTGATCCTGATGTTTCGGGCAACATATTTACATACAGTAATTAGCTGACATCCACACACCCAATTTTTCACCTTAAAGCGCACTAAAAGCAGTCTGAAAGAGTACTGAACCTGATACTGCCAAGAGACAATAAATATACCATATGTGCCAAATCCTCATCCTTTTGATTTGAGCTTGCCATCATAATTCAAAATCTGACAGGCCTTGGTGGTGTCTAAGGTAATTCCTGGAATATCTCAGTTGTGGTGGTGGCAGATAAAATGTGCTGCTCTTAACTCCAGTGCCTTATGCCTAGACAAATTCTTAAAGAAAAAGAAAATTTTGGACTTGATAGGGGAAAAGGAGAGATTGACTAATCTGTCAATGTCAGAAATGCAATATACGGTACATTTAAAGCAGTATCATGCTACTTTAAAGAGTCATAGCTTCCTCAAAAGAATATTTGGAACGGTAGTTTGTTAAGGGTGCTAAGAGATACATGGGTGGCACTGTGGGTTAAACCACAGAGCCTAAGGCTTGCTGATCAGAAGGTTGGCGGTTCGAATCCCTGCGATGGGGTGAGCTCCCATTGCTCGGTCCCTGCTCCTGCCAACCTACCAGTTCGAAAGCACTGTAGATAAATAGGTGCCGCTCCGGTGGGAAGGTAAACGGCATTTCCATGCACTGCTCTGGTTCGCTAGAAGTGGCTTACTCATACTGGCCACATGACATGAGCTGTACGCCAGCTCCCTTGGCCAGTAAAGCAAGATGTGCTCCACAACCCCAGAGTCATCCACAACTGGACCTGGCGGTCAGGGGTCCCTTTACCTTTACCTATTCCCCTCACAGATCTACCATTCCCAGAAATTTTAAGAAAAGAGGGATTGATTGTTAAACTACTCACTAATATATGGAACTGTGTACACATTCTCACAACAATGTGTATAGAGTTTGCATTTGTTGACAACTTTTGTTGCAAAACCACAAGATTATATCCTCCCAAAAAAGTTTATGTGGTATCTTGAAAACACTGGCTGTGGCATAGGCTTTTGTGGGCTAGATTCTAGGTCATCAGGATATAGTTGGACCTGGTAATATATGATATAGATTATTATATAGTAATAAATATGCATTACTATTGTACCAGGGCTACACATTATTATATACAGAAGGGTTTGGGTACCATATGTTGAGTGCTGCTCTTCTGAAAGTATTAAGGTATCTGAGCATGAAAGGTCATGGATGGTGCTTGTGCAAAGACACAACAAGATAAATATATGCACCCTAGGAAAACTGTCCTCTGGCCTTGAAACTGTACGCATTGCAAGCAATCCTCTAGCTGCATTCAAAAGTCATTCTGTAAATAATCTCCCCAGCTCCACCACTGCCTCACTGGAGGGTGAGGGTGGGTGTGAAAGAATGGAACAGACCAAGGATCAGATCCTGTATTCATTAACATGCATCAAATAACCACATAACTAAATCTTCAGATGTTAACATTGGGTTTAGGTTCCTGTCTTGGAACAGTTTTCTTTTCTGATGGGGTTCCATATGTTGCAATTCCATCCTTCCGCCCACACACTGACGTTCAAATATGGTATTCACAGACTTCCTGGCTTTTGCCCAAGTGTCATATATTAGCTTCAGCCTGGAGCACTTACATGTATTATTATTAATGCGCGTGCCCTCAGAAAGTTTCACTAAGAATAACATCAAATGAAATTCAAATCTATATGTCATGTCTTGCATCCAAAGTTCTTTTTACCTCTGTCTGAAATTGTGCGCCAGAACAGCAGTTGTATCTTTCTGAGGAAATAACTTTGCTCAGGAAGATGTTTTTCACCACCATGTCTGGGCTGCTGAACATAACTTTTCAGAAGATGGGAAACAATGTTGTATTTAGGTGGCAAAAGAATGAGGTTGCAGATGTAACCGTAGCCTGGAAACAGGTCCTTTGACCCTACTAAAGTTACTATCCATATTTTCCACCTGAATCTCCAGCCCTATTGCAATGCTTGTGGGGAGGGGGTTGGTTTGCTGTACTGGAGGAGGGGGTGGTAGCCTAAAGTCTCAAACAGGCTGGACAGGGCATCAATCCTGGGCAACATCAGCCTGACAGACTTATTGGGTTAACTGGGTGTCCAGCCATTACAAGATGAACAAAGGGACCGCTACAATATTCCTGTTTTGCAAGGTATTAGATGAGACTTGGCATGAGGTATATGGCTTGGCATCAGTAGAGTGAAGTTCACACTTTGATATTCCTCAAATATATTAGTCAAATGCCAAAAAATCAAGTACAGTAGTACCTTGGTTGTCGAACGACTTGGCTCCCAAACAAATCAGCTCCTGAACGCCGCAAACCCAGAAGTGAGTTTTTCAGAAGCCGAACGTCTGGCGCTGGTTCCGCGGCTTCCGATTGAGTGCAGGAAGCTCCTGCAGCCAATCAGAAGCCGTACCTTGGTTTTCGGATGGTTCCAGAAGTCGAACGGACTCATGGAACGGATTATGTTTGACAACCAAGGTACCACTGTAGTGTCCGTGCATGTAAGGCAAGGCCTAGTATGGCTAATTCACTCCTTATGCATAAGAGCTTCACTCCAAGCAGGTACCATGGATTTTGTTGAAACTGGTCAGTTTTAAGGCACTGGTTTGCTTTAAGGAAATAACTACAGGCTTAGGATTCCAATCCCGTGTGCACTTATTTGAGAGGATGTCCTATTCAAACTAGTGGGAGTTCCTTCCAAATAACAGTGGCTGGGATCACACTGCCTAAATTCCTTTCCTTGGGAAATACTTGCCTAGCAACCCTGGTCCCTTACATTCTTCTGTCTTCTTATCAACTAGATTCTGCTGGCTGATCAAAACAGCTGGTTACATTAAGAAGAGGTCACTCTTCTTATGATTTTCCACTTGGGAATAAGCTTCACCATATGTTCCTAGCATGTGGTTCAGAATGAAAGAGTTAGCCACAAGGTATGTTTTCCGGTAGACTCATTCTCTACCCTTACCCCCTCTGTCCTTTGGCTTCAGTCTGAAAAACCAGAAGATTCAGAATTTCTGTCATAAGCCAGTTAAACCAAAAGAGTTATAAGGGCACGCCAGGTGGAGGGGAGATGTCCATTTAAGCTTTGCACAAATCCAGATAAGGCATACGAGAGACTGAAAGAAAACAACGTCTTGTTCTTGTTTAATTGGGCTGAGATGGAATGGAAGGAAGGAGAATTAAAATGCCCTATATAGCTGTGATAAACATCAGCAATACTTGAGTGCCAGGGTGGACTTGCATTAGAGACACAGTGTAACAGTAAGTCACATTTGGCAAATGCCAAGTTAACACATCATAAAAACCCAAGCCTGGAAGGTGCACTCTGCCCTTCTGCCTGGGAGTGGGGCGGGGGGCGCAGCTTGTAATGGGCCACTTAGGAAATGTTTTCTATCTAAAAGCTTGTTCAGAAAATGAAACCACTCATCTTAAAACATAACTCGAGAGATAGGGAAGGGGTTGTTGTTTTTTGTTTACTGCATTTGCAGTGAAACAAATACATAATGGCCGTGATCCATGTGCTGTACCTTATTCAAATCTGTTCCTGATGGTGTCAGCCAGCCTCCTTAAGGACCCGCCTGGAAACTAGGAAATTGAAGGTGACAAACTAACAGCCAATCGGCAAACTTGTTAAGCCTCAACACATTGATTTAAGCACTGTTTAAAGCCTGCTGATTCCTTTGGAACTGGTTTCATACCCACGTGATCTAGAGATTCCAATGCTCTGATGTGCACACAAAGCTCTATAAATAAGAGACCCGCAGTATCTCTTCCGTAGATTGGAGCCTCTGAACATGAGCATAGCTTTGCATTTGAAATCCATGTAGCTTTACACTGTGCCAATTAGATGTGTGTGTATCCTCCTGGATTTTGATGGGACTTGCTCCTATATGTTTGATTCGATCCATGAAAGAAAGGCAAAACATGCTCTGAAACAGATTTGATTCGTAGATTTCCTCTGTACATATACAAAAGAATATTGCATTCATGGCTTAGTTTTGAGGATTCCAGTAGGCACCATCACATATCTCTGTAACTGATTCGATCTGCACTTGCAGTCAGGGGCATATGAAGGGGGGTGAGGTGGTGCGGGCCACCCCGTGTGTCACCCTGAGTGGGTCTTGGGTGCCTGCAGGCTCTGCACTGTCCACCCGCTGCCTCCCCCCCAGCTGTAGGGCAGCTGAGGGTGTGCACACATCATCAGTATGGGAGCCGTGTATGCACCATCCATACGGGAGCTGCGCAAGCGCCATCCATACAGATGCCACGTGAGCGCCATTGGTAAGGGTGCCGTTTGAGCACCATCCACATGGGTGCCACGCGTGCACTGCCGGATGGTTTGCCCCGCCCCTGTGAGCAGTTTGCCCCGCCCCTCGGTGCCCCACCCCAGGTGCCAGAGAGACTTCCTCCGCCACTGCTTGCAGTCCCAGATAGATTGCTAGCTGATCCACTCTGAAAAGCCACTGGTCTCCCTTCCTCTCCTTCCTTACCACCATCAAGCTAGATTGTGTCAGTCATACACTACAAGGGTGGGGCAGAGGACCTGGATAGATCGTGAGCTCTCCCATCTGTCTGCAACCTGACATCACTTCAAAGGAAAGACCTGTCAGGGCACTCTAAGTGTGCTCCCAAGTCTTTGCATGCTTCCTTTGCAGCCTGGCTTGAATCCATGGTTGGAGGCCGTAATGCTTCTGAAAACCATTTTCTTGAAACCACAGGATCAGAGAGTCCTGGGTGGCCCCTGTGAGAACAGGATGCTAGACTTGTTGTTGTTGTTGTTTAGTCATTTAGTCGTGTCTGACTCTTCGTGACCCCATGGACCAGAGCACGCCAAAGTTTTGACCAAATGTGATCCACCTGGAGCAGGAACTGGCAAGCCACTCCAGTATCCCTGCCAAGAAAACTCCATGGACAAAGACATGCTAGACTAGATGGACTATTAGCCCGATCTTGCTATGATCAAGCCATTGCCGCACGTGAAAAATGCTGCCATCTTCTTTTCTGCAAAGTTCCTGCAGCTTCATTGTGTCCAGTAGATATTCAGCAGATAACACTTGTGCCATCACCATACCAGCATTCTGGGGAAATCTGCAACATGCTGCATGGTAAACCTAATCGCCTCCAAGGGTCCCGGCTCCTGGCAGCTGAGGCACTGTGGGAGGCCCCAATCCCTTTTTTTGAGGGGGCCCAGGACTCCTCAATGTTCAGAGGGCCCCATGCACAAAGTCAGGATGTCGTGTGATGTCACACGGTCAGGTCCCATCAATTCTCCAGAGAAGGTGGCACCTCTGAAGAAGAGTTTGGATTTGATATCCTGCTTTATCACTACCCAAAGGAGTCTCAAAGTGGCTAACGTTCTCCTTTCCCTTCCTCCCCCACAACAAACACTCTGTGAGGTGAGTGGGGCTGAGAGGTGAGTGGGGCTGAGAGAAGTGTGACTGGCCCAAGGTCACCCAGCAGCTGCATGTGGAGGAGTGGAGACGCAAACCCAGTTCACCAGATTACGAGTCTACCGCTCTTAACCACTACACCACACTGGCTCTCATTTCTGATTTCCTCAATGACATTGCCTCAAGCAGAGGAGGGGAAAGAAAGCCAAGCCTTCTTTCATCATAGCTTCCAGAGGTGTCCCCAGCTATTTAAGTTTTACTTGCAACCAGTTGCCATTAACTTGCATAATAAAGGAGATGCATAATAGTTAACAGAAGAAACTGGCTTGGCAATTTTGGCAGTAACTTTTGAATCGCAGGGTTGAAGGGCATCCTGAGAGTCATTTGGTCTAACCACAACCCCATGACATATATCGGCAGAGTTTATTTCACATATTGAGAACAGTCACTGGGTTTCAACTACATGAATCTAAGTTCCCTTCCTTTACTTCAGAAGGAAAAGTAGCTCCCTACATAATTTTCTATCATTTTGACAGGATGCTTCAGCCAGGACTTAACTTAGAAGAACCTAATAGCTAGTTGTCATTTGCCATGCAACAGGAATAGTTGTTTTTTAATGTATGATGTTTTAGTTTGTCAGAAGCTGCCCAGAGTGGCTGGGGCAACCCAGTCAGATAGGTGGCATCTCTTCCTCTTTCTCTTCTTCTTCTTTAAAAGCATCTATTCTTTCGGCTTGTATATTTATCAGCAATCACCGGATGCAGGTGGCGCTGTGAGTTAAACCACAGAGCCTAGGACTTGCTGATCAGAAGGTCGGCAGTTCGAATCCCTGCAACGGGGTGAGCTCCTGTTGCTCGGTCCCAGCTCCTCCAACCTAGCAGTTCGAAAGCACAAAGTGCAAGTAGATAAATAGGTACCGCTCCAGCAGGAAGGTAAACGACGTTTCCGTGCATTGCTCTGGTTCACCAGAAACGGCTTAGTCATGCTGGCCACATGACCCGGAAGCTGTCTGCGGACAAACGCCGGCTCCCTCGGCCAATAAAGTGAGATGATCGCTGCAACCCCAGAGTCGGTCACGACTGGACCTAATGGTCAGGGGTCCCTTTGCCTTTAAAGGTAAATGTAAAGGTACCCCTGCCCATATGGGCCAGTCGTGTCCGACTCTAGGGTTGTGCGCCCATCTCACTTAAGAGGCCAGGGGCCAGCGCTGTCCGGAGACACTTCCGGGTCACGTGGCCAGCGTGACAAAGCTGCTCTGGCGAGCCAGCACCGGGAGCTCACCGCGCCGCGGGGATTCGAACCACCGACCATGTGATCGGCAAGCCCTAGGCGCTGAGGTTTTACCCACAGCGCCACCCGCGTCCCTTTACCTTTACCCAGCCGCAATCACAGCAAGTAGCCGCAACCCACAGGCAAATATCATCAGTGATGAAACACATTTTCTGTAACATTGTATGCTTTCCAGCAACATGTTTTAAAAGTCCTGGAAGCTCTGCTTCCAAAATTACAAAACCTATAACCACTAGTTGAAAGGACCTCAATAAATGATTGGAGGTTTTCTTAATTGGAATGTACTACCGGGATATGATAATCAGAAGAACGGCATTTTGTCCTAAAAGAAGAGTGTGTTTAATATCAAACTGGATTTGGCAGGGAGTCTAGGATTTACAAATCTCCGGTGCCATGCCTGTTTAAACAGCCATTTGGTGAGGGACAATTTGAAGGCCATGACGGAGGAAGCCAAAGTGGCTCCAGATGTGGTATTCATGTCCAGGTGTGGATGCCTTGGTCTGTCTGGTGGTGAAGGCTTTTCCATACCTCCGAAAGCAACACCTGGACAAGATTACACATACCGGTATAAGGTTAAACTCCTACAAAGCATGCTGCTTTCTGTCTGATCTTTTAATTGCAAGAGGCATCCCTTAATGTTGATATGAACATAATGCTTTGTTTTCTCCCTTGCTGTTGTGCTCATTAGAAATTATCACAGACGGTAGGAGTCTAAAGCCCATCCCTGAAGAACTGAGTCCTGTTGCAATACTAGAAGGGGTGTTTAGCAAACTGTTTTGGGACAGGGTATGTATATGGGAGCTCTTCTGGCTCCCTTGTTAAAAGAGAAATTCTTCCAGTAAAACACACACATACACACACACAAAATAAAATAAAAATCAGACTTTTGTATTCTTGATCTCGTAAACAGATGGCTGCATGTGACCAAAAGTGGTTTCACTAGTTGTGAAGTATTACTTTAACAGAAAGTTCCTGTCTACAGACAGAGTTAGGGCTAACATTTAAAAAGATGAAAAGATACTTGCATAAATAGCATTACGAGTAATGAGGCCATATTAAAATGCCTTTAAAACCTAAGAGCTTTGAAAATGGGCTGTTGGCTTTGTAAGAGTGTGTATCAAAGTATTCTTCCAAGCCTTTATACAATATACATGTCAAGTAGAAGAGTGTAGCAGAGAGAGCTAGTGTGGTCCTTGCTTTAAGCGTACACAACCTTACACGATTATAGAAATGCAATTCCCTTTAGCCCCCTTCAAGCATCATATTTGCATATAGAAGCAACAGGCAAATGAGGACAAGTGCACTCTAATGCTTCTGAAGCAGGGAGCCTCCTGTACCCGTGGGATACATTGCTCAGGGTGCTTTCACAAGTGCAGGAAATTCCCCACTTTAGAAGAGGCTCCGCCACATGGAGAGCAATGGAGATGGCAAAGAAACTCGGCTTCCGTTTCCCCACTCTTAGTTATATCCAGGTTGTTGTTCTTCTAGCTCAATAGATGAAATATTGAGTGTGAATTTCATGCTCTTTATTCAGCTCATAGTAACAATGAATGAAACTTTCCCCAATACGTCTATCTATATATACATTATTTACACAATGGGCCCCGCATGATTGGCTAAATCCGGGCTGCTCCTGCAGGCCAATCAGGTTGCTGATTCACTTTCATCTGGAGCTGGATTGGGTGGCTCCTGCGCACCAATCAGACTGCTGCATTCTGGATCCTATTGTTCTAGGATTCAGCTCAGTACATAACAATATTACTCACCATTTGGGGTATTTATATATTCTCTTGTTATAAAATCTACAGCAGCTTTCTTCAATCTGGCACCCTCTGGATGTTGTTGGACTCCAGTTCAATTCATCCCTGACCCGTAGCCAGGCCGTCTGGGGCTGATGGGAGTTGGAGTCCCACAACATTGGGAGGGCATCATCTTGGATTGGCTGTTGCAAGGCTAGTCCTAATCTTCGAAAGAATGATCCAACCACCTTAGGCAGCTGGTGTGGGAGAGAGTGCTGTGAAAGCACAGAAAACTGTGGTTTATTTAATTCTTGCTTTTTATTGCCAAGGATGGGGAAGCCCTTGTGGATCTTTCAGTCATGGGTGTCAAAATAACTCGACCAGCCTTAGATGCTATTTGCTTTGGAGTGGGCAAAGTGAGGGGTGCCATTTTCTACTCTCCTTCTGGCACCAAAATGTCTTGAGGCAGCCCTGAATTGCATACCTTCCATTTTTGCCTCTGCAAAAGAGGCACATACTGCAAACTTTTTTTCTGTTTGCTGCTCCCCTTCAGGCAGAAAAAAAATGTATTTTGGACACCCCTGGGCTGTTGCCACAAACAACTGGAGGAGAAGAAAGTCAAGATAATTTTGTTTCTCAGGGGTGAGCAGCTTTTTTGGACCAAGAGGCATATTTGGAATTTTGAGGAAGTTTTGTGGATGCCAGTCACAAAATGGCTGCTGTGGGGTGTGTGGCATAACACAAAATGGCTGCCACATCTAAAAGAGCAGGGTTAGGAAACAGGAGATCAAAATGGTGCAGAAATGCCCTCCCATTAATGAGGAAATGGTACTTATCTTAGCCACTGCCACACTCTGTCACAGAGAAAGATTCTTTGTACTTCTCTGTTCAGAATGGGAGGGTGGGTATCCTGGAACCCAATAAAAATGATGTTTAAGGGGACATGTTCAGTGTAGAAGAAGCCAAGCAAACAGTGTCTTATGAATTGTGGATTTCTGAGGTGATATTTGCTGAGACCTTTCATGGGTGCTATAAAGGTACTGGCAGGAACTTTGGCACCCAAAGGCACCAGGATGGCAGCCCCTGTGTTGGCTCATAATTAGTGACTGGGAAGAAGTGGAGCTCATACATCAGCAGTTATCAGGTGGGAAAGATTGAGCATGTGTTTGGATGCCTCACCTAGTGAGACCAGAGAGTACAAGGTGTTGCTGTAGAAAGGAAAGGGCCTATGAATGGCAGAATGGTGGGCGTGAGTAGAAACTTTTCATGAGTTATAATGTATTTAATGTTGATGATACTGTTGATGACTCTGAAGAACTAGGGGATTTAACTGGTGAATTTCCACCACTTTCCTTCTCCCAGTGGCGTAGCGTGGGGGGTGCAGGGGGGGCCGGCCGCACCGGGCGCAACATCTGGAGGTTAGGGTTAGGTTAGGGTTAGGGGGCGCAAAACCATGGGTTAGGGGGCGCAAATCCACAGGTTAGGGGGCGCAAACAACTTGCCTTGCCCCGGGTGCTGACAACCCATGCTACGCCACTGCCTTCTCCCACAATCCACCCCCCCAAAAAAACTTTTTAGAGAACATGGACTTGAGATGGTGAAATGGGCTTGGGCACAAAGATGGCTTCCCTAGGAGGAAGACATTGAGAGATGATAGATACTGTGGAGCTGTATCTCCAGAGAGTGCTAATGTTGAGGGTGGGTGGCTCCTTCTGGGAATTTTAACCAGATATTTCTGTATTTACGTATATTGGAATTACTGTAACCGTCTCCATGTTTTCAAGGTAGGGCAGTTTAAAAATCTAAATAAAGGCATATAAGGCAAAGAGGTTTGCACACCTTCTGGTAAAGGTAACCTCAGATTTGCTAGAGTTCTATTTTTGGATTGAGGAAATGATTTGTGTTTTTATTCTGTTCCTTTGTTGTTTCTATATTAAGGCTGGTGGTAGCCATGCACAGAACCTTTTTTCAAGAATAGTGTACTTTAAATATTTGTATTCCTAGCAGACAGGGAGTCTGTGGGATCAGCATTTTCGTCAATTAAGCTTTAATCAGGACAGAATGTGAAAATATACTAATTGCAGCAAACCCGCTGGCGGGTTCCGTCTTCTTTGGGATGCTCTCCATGTTCTTTCATTTCATTGCCTTCAGCTCCTCGCTGCAAAGTAGAACAAATATACATCCTATTGCCAACATAAAGGATTTGGGGAAAGGAACTCAAAGCATTGCTTCCATGAAGCTCTCATTCAAACTAACATTTATTCAGTTAGCTGCCTTCTCTGCAGTCTTACAGCATTTCACTCAGAGAGCCTCTTGTGTGGCTTTCTCCCAGGAAAGGGGGCACAGAATTGCAGTCTTAAGGTACCGGTGATCCATTTCTCACGACAGACAGATATACAACCGATACTCAGAGGCTCCCTTGTCCCACTGGCAAGGAGTTATCTCAGCACCTCCAAAGCCAGGAGAGAAAATGACCAGAAACTTGAAAAGTTTGCTTTTCATCACCTTTCACACTCTGCCAGTGACTCCAGGGGCCATGCACCTTGGGGTCTGCTCTGCTCTGCTCTGCCTCCCTTCCTCTCCTCCTCCTCCTCCTTCTCATCCATCAGTCTCTCAGGCTGCCTGCCTTCTTAAGAGAGGTAGACTCGTAATTTGGTGAACCGGGTTCACTTCCCCGCTCCTCCACATGCAGCTGCTGGGTGACCTTGGGCCAGTCACACTTCTCTGAAGTCTCTCAGCCTCACTCACCTCACAGAGTGTTTGTTGTGGGGGAGGAAGGGAAAGGAGAATGTTAGCCGCTTTGAGACTCCTTCGGGTAGTGATAAAGCGGGATATCAAATCCAAACTCTTCTTCTTCCCTCCCTCCCTCTGCTTGCTGCTTTCTGCCTATGAGCTGTGGAGGAGCAGCCTTGGGAGCATGAGGGCAGGCAGGCTCTTAGCAGATTGGAGAGGTGTGATTTTTGTGCTCCCTGGAACGCCATCTTTGGCAGGGGCCAACCTTTAGATACTCCCCTGCCGATACCCTTAAAATGTAACCACCTTGGCAGGGCAATGCAGGCATCTGTTTCCAAGGTCCGAGACATCCGGGCTCAGATCTCCTTTCATGTTGTGTGTGTTTTTTCATTTGGAAATGGACAGTGTCAGAACATACATGCCCATTTGGAATAATCATGGAGTACAGTTCTGTGGCAAATCTCTCGCTGCAGATTCTCTGTGTGAATGAGCTTGTGGGTGAGTATGAACACTCCCTCACATTACAAATATAATAACACCAATTAAAAACCCTCCACTCATAGAAGAAGCTGGAGTGAGAACTAAGCTAGAACTGTTTTTCCTGACATGCTAGTGTTCAGAATGCAGAATGGTTTTCAAACAAAATAGCACTTCTATAAGCATTGGCCTATGCCTGAAGTTATGCAGTACAAAGGAGGGTGTATCCAAATATATGCCTCAGCTGAAGGTAAGGCTTCTGTCAGCAGAATGGGGAGGGAGCCATTTTCAGGAATCCCATCTGCTCCAGAGCAGATTTAGGGGGCAACACAGGGGGCTGCTGCCAGCCAGTGGAAGTGGCTGAAAATTGCTTCCCTCCCTATTCCACTAACTGAAGTGTTACTGACAGCTGAGCCACACTGCTGGATACAACCCCATGTGATTATATTTTGAATGCATGTAAATCATCTCTTGTATTTTACATGTTTTAGTGTACAGTGTAACCTCAGGTTGCGGACGTAATCCAGGACTGAGGCATGTCCACAACCCCCAGTGTTCACAAGCTGAAGTGCCATGTCTGCGCAGGTGCCAGTGCAATTTGGCACTTCTGTGCATGCATGAAGCGTGATTTGGCGCTTCTGCACATGTGCAAGCAGCAAAACCCGGAAGTAACCTGTTCCGGTACTTCCAGGTTTCCCACCGTCCGCAACCCGAAAACACATAACCTGAAGCAAACGTAACATGAGGTATGACTGTATCTCAAAATGTGGAAGGGTCTTCTAAATATAATTTGGGAATCATCTGGCATAGTGGTTTGGCTGCACTTTGGGCATGAGGCATACATCACATTTCAGACTTGTGAATGCTATTTATGTTAATATCTAACTCTTCAGAGAAGATTAAAAATGAAGTAGCCAATGAAAGTTTTGCATTCACATTTATGAATATGATTGAAGCAAGAGCTGCTTTTCTGGGTGTAAGCACCCTTAGTTCCCATTGTTGACGCCTTGCCCGCAGCCAGCCTTGTCAGAGGTAAATGATTTTCTTTCTTGAAGGAAAGCTAGTGTTTTATTTCTGTACATCAGTTTGCTGATTCATAAATATTCTGACTTGCTGCCTCAGCTGTATACCAAGTGCTTTCAATCCTTGGCTAGAAGAAATGGAGGAATATTGTTTTGGCTTTCCAAAGAGCTGTTGAGCAGTAGAGGCACATCAAGATGATTGGTGTCCATTGGAAGCTCTCATTCATCACCCTGCCAAAAAGTGTGCAGGAACACAGTCCTAAAGAATCAGAATTATTGGTGGGAATTATGAGCCCAAGTTCTGACTTATTTTCCACTTTTATTGGTATTATCAAAACTGAGCCATATCAAATAAACCTGTTATATATAAACTGTGGTTACTGTTCCTTAGACATAATTTCAGAAAAGGGAGATATAAATAAAACCCATGACATATTTTTTTCTGACCATGAAAAGATTTGTTGCATCCCAGTCCTGGTGCATGTTGAACAGCATGAATCAGTGAATCTGTGATAACGCCAATTTCCTTCAATTCTGACGAGAATTCAGCTGCCGTGCAAAATTTATATTTCAGAGCAAAACAAATTCCATACACCCAAATCGGCTTGTGAGTTCCTTTTTCTTTAGCTCTCCCTGTTTCCCTTGTCAGTCGATGTTGCCTATAAAAATTATTAAATCAAATCTGGAAAGGAAAAGTTCCTAGAGCTTGTATTTGGACAAGAGGACTAGAGTTTACAGCGGCGGCACAGTGGCAGCGGGAGGCCCCATTAGCTAAAGTGGCACCTCAGGTTAAGAACAGGTTCAGGTTAAAAACGGACCTCCAGAATGAATTAAGTTCTTAACCCCAGGTACCACTGTAATGGCTTTGCATGCAAAACAGTGCCAGGTTCAATTTTGGGCATCTTCAATTTGAAAGAGCAGGTAATAGGTGTCAAACACACCTTCATAACTGGGGGGGGCAGGGGCAGAGGAAGGGGGCGGTGGGGGTGGTTCCCCCCAGGTGTCACCACTGAGGGGATGACAAAATGCCGGGCTGCACTCATTGCAGGGCATGCAACACACCCAAGCCACGCATCTCTCCACACTGCCCAAAATGGTCCACCCTCTGCCTCCCCTCCCAGCTGTAGGGGGCTCAGTGGGAGTAGGCAGGCAGACTCCTCAGACACCCCACGGAGCGTTCTGCCCCGGCTTGCCCCGCCCTGTGGGCGGCTGGCCCTCCCCTGGGGGCCGGGCACACATGCCGTCCCAGGCTCCCAATTGGCTTGCTCCGCCACTACCAGGAGGGGTTGCTGAAAGCAAATGTTCTTCTAGGCTGCGTCAACATAATGTTATCTATGATTTAGTTGAGATTCTTGCATTGCAGGGGGTTGGAGTAGAAGACTCTTGGGATCCCTTCCAACTTTACAGTTCTATGAAATTGGTGTTTTCTGCTTGAGACCCTGGAGAGCTGCTGGCAATCAGTGTCTCTGGTCCAATGTGGTCACAGTTTTGGGTAGACAGGCAATTAGTATGGTGTGGTTAACAGGCAGCTTCTTGTGAGTTACTACATAAACTGAAGCTTCAGAAATCTTACTGCCTGCAGCATTTATGTGGGGCAGTGCTTTGCTTTTCTCCATGGGGTGAATGGTAACCATTCTTGTGTACAAGAGAAAAAGTAAGGTGGGAATGTTAAGACTACGATTGGTGTGGACAGAAGTGGGACTAAACATACTGTATTCTGTGGGTGACCTCAGCCATTGAGTATCAAGTCAGATTCTGTCTGCTCCATCTCTTCCCTACATGGGCCGGCCTAGTTCTGCACTGAGCAGGTTTGAGTTCTTGGTCATGCAAAACTGTGACAAAATTTGAAAATGGTCTGATCGATAGATAAATTGATATTGAATCTATAAATTTGCTCTGTACAAAAAAAAAGTTTTAAAAAACCCAACCAACCAGCCCAATATACAGTGTGCACACACAGTCTCTCTCTCTCAAAGTATTTTGCTACACAAATTGCATTTTGTACATGGAAGGCCAATTGCATTGTAGCGAGCGCAAGGCTGATGTAGGGCTTTGATCACGCTGATCAAACACAGACCACCTATCAGCCTCCATAGTGCCACTATCCTTCATGTACATTCTCAATATTTTTGTCATAATACCTATCAGTCATTTGAGCTGAGGAAAAGAAAAGGATTGTAGCAATTAAATATATGATTGGATCCAGACATTTAAACCACACTCATTATCTAAAGCTTGTGTGTGTGTGTGTGTGTGTGTGTGTGTGTAGGGGTGGTATACTTGTGTCTACATGTGTTTGTGCGCTCAAAGCAGAAGCACTCTTTTTCCCCTCCCAGGAGTTTGCTTGAATTATGAGTCGAAGGATGACAATTTGCATGCTAACTGAACTCATACACCGTGCAGATTGAAAAGGACATCTGTTGCTGATTGTTTTAGTCCTGTGCTTTTCAAGCTTAAATATGAAAATTAAAGAGGTAAAAAGGCAAATGATTCTGCCAAGGGCTGAGAGCAGCATTTCCTCCACCCCTAATTTATTATTATTATTATTATTATTATTATTATTATTATTAGGAGAGAGTATAGCTCTTGAGAAATGTCATTTGACTTGTATTGTCCCTATGCACTTGTGCTGTAAGACCAGGCTCTAAGTCACTGCAATTTGCTAGATGTTTCACCTCATATTGGTTTAGTTGTAGCAGAATGGGTGGAGTCAGTAGGCTTCTGAATATCAGTTACCAGGAACCATAGCCGGGAGAGTGCTGTGGCACCAGGGGCGCCATCAAGGGAGGGCTGAGGGGCCAAACCTCCCTACTGAAATTTTCAAGAAGGGGTCCGGGGCCCCTCAATATTTCATGGCCTATGGCGGGCCTCAAAGGGCCTCCCCACAGCTGTGACAGGCCTCTCTGGGCTTATCTGCCGCTGTAACAAGCCTTGCTGGGCCTCCCCACAGCTGCAGTGGGCCCTGTTGGGCCTCCCTGAAACTGTGGCCGGCCTCATGGCCTCCTCTCACCATGTGATGACACACATACACGCCATGTCTCACCATGTGATGACACACATGCTCACGTGCTGGGCATCCCCAATGTTGGGTGGGACCTGGGACCTGCGTGTGGCAACTAAGAGATGGAAGAAGCCATGAGGTGCCTAGCCACACAACTGGATGCCAGAGAGGCAAGCGCCACTGGGTCTCACTGCCAGCTGTCGGAAGTTGAAATTATGCTTCAAGCTCAGAACCATTATTGCCTGCTGGAATCAAAAAAATAGCTGTTTTCTGAAATGTGTTACTTGATTTGAGTATTGATTCCGATAGTGTAGATCTGAAGCTGCCCAAGATGAGCAAGGTAGATTTTCAAGGAAAGGGACAGGTCCTTTGAGTATCAAGGTAACACAGCAGAATATTGAACTACCTTATCCCTCTGTATGACTCTATGCACACATAGGCACATGGGAACAGTTTCACTGGGGGGGCCACTCCATGCTACATGGGACTGAATGTTAAAATGGCAGCCATGTGGGAGCATGGGCTGGTCATGGGAGGACTATCCCAATCAAATTATCACATCTTGCTGTTGTGTCATTATTATAAGGGATTGTTATTATTTTAGTGTGTATATTTTAGTGTGTGTGTTTTTTAATATTGTAAGCAGACTTGACTACTTCTGTTGGGAATGGGAAGGCAAGGTAAAAGTTCCATAACAAACAGATAAATATGAAAAGTCATAAGTTAAAACTGAGAATTTTTTTTATTGCTGATACACCCTCAAAATCCCCAAAACAGGCCCCCAGATTGGAGATGAGACACTTGCTCTCCTATCTACTCTCACATAACCTCTCCCATCCTGGCCATTCCATGTTCCATGACATACTAATGTCCACCAAGAATCTTTCCTTTATTTTTCTAAACCTCAGGTTGTACATCAGGATTGAATTAGAGGGTTAAGTACATTAAGTACTGCAGCGTAGTGTGCATAATTCGTTCCGAATGCGTAGAATTTGTGTTTTCGTTTTGGCTGCAAAAGTTGGCATGTATTACAGAATACTGGACTCTAGCTGTTGAAATGCCTCAAACCTCATGAACCAAGTCTGCAAATTGGGGTGGTCACCCATTCATAGTTTTTAGCAATTGTTCCTTTTGGAGCGTGTCCATCTTTGGGATGGAGCGGGTGGGTGAAAACAGAATTGTGTGACCGAACATGATGCTCTGTGTTTAGTTCCACTGATGTATGAACTGCTGAACTGTCCATGATTTGCCACACTGAAAGAGGTGTGATAATTGGTGGCTGCAAAAATTGTAAGTGATGCAAGTAAATGACTGGAGCGTGCAACAGAGGAACTTAACTTGGACTGGGAAGCTCTTACAGAGAAATAAAATGGTTGCTGAAATTTACTTTCTTTTCTCTGGCATTCCCCAGCAGGGCTGGCAATCGTGCATGGCATCACTAAGGCTGTGTACGCAGCTTAAAACATAGCAAGTTCTTATTTTTCTCTTGCTGTGTTTCAAATCATATTAGCACACCACAGTTCACATCAGCATGAACTGTTATGTGTCAAAAATCTCTCGCTGCATGTCCACACTAGTGGGTGAAGAATGCTTTTCTGGTTTGATACCTATGCCATAGCAAACACATCTATTTTAGGTACCTACACTTGGACATTATTGGCTAAGAGGTGGATTCATTTCCCAGCTGCTTCCAGGGTGGCTAAAAGAGGCCAATTTGTAACCCTGATCCCAAGGCCTTGATCCTAAGCTTAAAGTTGTCAAATCAGAGAGAAACTGGCTTGGGGGAACCTCAGCAAAACACAGTATTTCAGAAGAAATTACAAAAAGCTTGTGGATCGTGGGTCATGTGTACATGGTTGGAACACTGATTCCAAAGTAAACAGTACATACTCCTAGTGTACCTATTGAGATCTGTGCTTTAATAGGGCAATTTATGGAAGACAATTTATGGAAGCTCCTGATCCTGGCCACTTCCTCCACGCTTCTTGTTCACCTGCCTTTTCCAGCTGAGTGAGAAGAAGGAGCAGTAATACTAACATACCTTGTTGCCTCCATCTGGGAGGTAGTCCAGAGTGAGAGTCAAGTTTGAGGTGGTGGACAGCCACAGTGGGAAGGAGAAGGATTCTACTGAGGACATCTTGAGGACCTTCCAACACATGGAACCAACAATGTCCTCCAGAATCACTGCTCTATATGCAGCTGGTGTAGAACATTTTATTTCCTCCCTTTTGTCATTATTATTCCAAGATGGCAACTCTTAATTAGTGCATATGGGTTTTCTGCTGCTGCTGCTGCTGCTTCTTTTTATGCCACCATTATAGTAATGCAATGGCCTAGTCACCCACTCAACCTAACCCTGTTGATTTGATAAGCAAAGTATTTATGGCCTCCACCAGAGCTCTGCAGATTTATGCTGGCAGTAGTTCTGCAGGTGAAAATGGAAACCACATTTGAAGAAAGGAGGCTTTGGGCCAGATTGGGCTATGGGGATAACAGCACACCAGCAACATGGCTGACAATAAAGAGCAGAACAGAAACACATTCAGCTCTGAAAGATTTGTAAAGTGACACAGAAGCAGCGCATACTTAGTTCATCATCTGGTATTGGGGAGGGGGGCGGATCTTAAGCTGCAGACATCTGCATTCAGCTTTCCCCTCTAAATCCTTTTCCACAGAAGCAAAACATAACACACGGAATGAACAAAGCGCTGGCAGCTGATTAACATCTGCTGGTTTGATTAAGATCATATAGATGGCGGATTTTCAGGATCCAATAATTCTGGCTTGCCTTTGCAACAAAGGAAGACATTGTGTAGCAGACTTGCTATGGCTGTAAAAAGGCTCATATGCTTTGCATTCGCATTTCACACCTGGAGCACGGGGAAGCCAGGCTGCCCCAATTGCTCGTGTAAATTCCCTTTTATGTTGGACCAATAAAATATATTAACAGGCATTCCAGCTACTGTCGTTATTGCATAATAATGGAGTGGAAATTGTAGGCCAGCAAGCCTCAGGTTGTGGGGATTGCGAGGGAGCATCTCTTATAAACTAGGCAGAAATGAACAAGAGGTGAGGGGGAAACATCATCTTCTCTTGCTAAAGATTACAGGCTGATCCTACTCCATCTTTTTAAAGCGTTTCACAATATTGTAGACGCCAAAATAGCATTTCCTTGCGTCATAATTATAATGGTATTTAAAATATTAATTTGTGTTTAAAGCAAGCTGTTTAAAGTGTGTTAAATGACTGTTGCAGATCTGCAGTCAAGAATCATGATCCCACATAGATTTGTGAAGAATTGGTAGAAAGATTGCATTTATTTCAGTGGCTTTGGAAACCCTGCAAGGCAATCAAGGATCAAATAATTGCCTGACTTCCCTCCATCAGTTTAGCAAACATCTTGAAAGGAGATTGTGAGTTCTTATTGACAACTGCATGCACATGGAAAATTTGGAAGGAAAATGCTGATAACACATTTGGGGTTGTTTGTTTTTTTACTACCACGCCAACAAAATGCAAATCAGATTTTTTAAAAGTAGGAGTGATTTTTCTCTCCATTAAACCACTGTCGGGCTCCACTGTTCTTACAGCCTATGGTTGATTCACAAGGAGATTTCTGTAGCAATAGAGTCTGAAGCATCCCAGATGGTACTGTTCAAACACAATTGGACACAGTCTTTATAGTAATTGCACAGCCTCCTTTTTCCTAATTTATTTGATTCTGAAGGGTTTCCTTTTGTTGTTGTTTCAAACTTCTAAAGACAAGCAGCATCTGTTTTGTACAGCAACATATCACTCTGAAAGAGAGCCAAGGCAGCCTAAGAAAGATACTGCAGCTCTGGAATTACTGCTGTAACTTTATTTGCAATCCAGAGCAATAGACTGAAACCTAAAGAAGTCGTTCATGCGTGAACAAGGGACCCACAGCAGTTCCCACCCATGGAGAGAAAAGGCATTGTGCCGTTTAGAAAAAAGAGGGGGTGAACTGGATCCACCCTTCATAGGCCAAAATGGACAGTTAGGCATGGGTGGAGGACTGTCAATTATCTGACATCACAATGATGTCAGGTGACTCATTCTTACCCATGCAGTTTGAAATCAAATTGTGCAGCTGAAGGTACAGCATTATGCAGGCCCCAACAATCCACTGATTACTAGGGCTATACAAGCACTGATGAAGAGATCGTTGAGGCTTGCAGAGCACCATTGGAGTAACATAATGGTTAATCCAGTCCTGCATGTTGGCACTCTCTTTATGAGCCCCTCGGGGTTACAAATGACTGTGGTTTTGCAGCACTTTGAGGCTGGTATGAATTCCTTTGGTCTTCACCAGTCCTGGCTGTAAACCAAAATTCCAAATGAAACTGCCGATGGAATCCCTTTACTTCTCTTGTGACTTTCTGGAAAACACATTGAATGTCCAGGGACGTTTTGCATATCTTGGTTGCTTCATGTCGCTGGAATACTGCAATCCAGAATCTACAGGTGCCTGTTTGATCTTGCAAGTTCTGCAAAGTTTAGCAGACTCAGCTAAACACAGCTGTATCTGACGCTGAAACTTGGCATTGCCATGACTTCCGCTGCCTTTTATCCGTGACTTGTACGGCTCAGAACAGAAAGATTTTGAAGCATGGCTTGGAGACATTTTGGACATTTTATGAAATGCCAGAGAATACACTCAACATCCCTTTGCTGGCACATCATTCCGTAACAATGAAGTTGAGCTGTGGATATTATAAATCTTCAATTTCTCCCTCAGGATTGAACAGCTTTTCCTTTTCTTTCTGAGTAAAAGAACATGGCCATGGTTAGGGGGAAATAGTCATAGCCATGTGGGCCAAATTAGGCTAGTGGGACACAGGCTTCCCCAGCTAGAGTAGGTGACACTTGTGATCACTTGTGATAGGACATCCGAGGTTCATAGGAATTAAGCCAGCTTCAGGATGGTTCCACCTCTGGTGGTGCTGGTATAGACCAAAATTACCATGTAGTTTGCTTTTAGAGAAAACAGAAAAGATAAAGAATTGTACTTGCCTTTAAAACGCACCCTTTTCTACCTCTGAAAAACGGAGCCATTTTTAAACAGAAAAAGAATGCAGGAACACATGTTTGATCAGTTGCAATGCAAAAAGCATACACATAAGCAGACATGAGCGCAAATTTGGGGGGGTTGGGGGGAAGACTACATTCAGTCTTCATAGTATGAAGATAAAATGTGTAAAATCTAAGATGCCATCATTTATGATATTCAGGTAAGTGGGTTTCAATCCCAAAATACCAATCTGCCACAATAAATTATGTACAGCAAGCAAATGCATAACTTTACACAGCTTACAGAATCCAGCTTTTCTGAGTGCAGAATTTAGATTTCCTTGGCACATTTTTTAAAAATTATATATTTAAGAGTATAAGAGGACAGAGCAGCACTCAGTATCTTCCAAGTGTACAAATTGTTCCTTTATATCACACAGTCATTGACAATAGCAATAATTACCCCCATTTGCCAGATGAAAATTCGTCAGTTTTTATGAAACAGAAAAAGGCCAAGAACAAACAAGAGCCTATTGGAAGACAAAGAGAGAGGATAAAACACTTTATTATTCTGCTAATTGCATTGATTGGTTGGCAGAATCAATTATTCAAGAAATCTTCATTTTGCAGTCGAAGGTACATCTGGAAGCTATAGTCTTAAGGCAGCATTAGACAATAAAGTGCTGCCCACTTTTCCTCTCCTTGCACCACATACTACAGGACAATACATGCCGTGACTTCATTACACTGGGCACCTACCTGCTCCTTGCTTTACATAAATGGCTAGCAGGGAAACACACAGTGCAGTGCCACCATTTTACACATGTGTTTGTAGTACACACAGTACAAAGAAGAGAGACATGGGAGGCAGGCAGATCCATATATCTTCCATCTAGCACTGTCCTGAGAAGGCCAAGAGCCTTTGTTTCTGAAGTGATATTTGAACTGGGGACTTCCGAGGTCTCAGTTTACCAACATATGGGGAAAAAAAAATGAGAGGCACAAATACAAGATGGGTGACACCTGGCTTGAGAGCAGTACATGTGAAATGGATCTAGGAGTCTTGGTTGACCACAAACTTGACATGAGCCAACAGTGTGACGCGGCAGCTAAAAAAGCCAATGCAATTCTGGGCTGCATCAATAGGAGTATAGCGTCTAGATCAAGGGAAGTAATAGTGCCACTGTATTCTGCTCTGGTCAGACCTCACCTGGAGTACTGTGTCCAGTTCTGGGCACCACAGTTCAAGAAGGACACTGACAAACTGGAACGTGTCCAGAGGAGGGCAACCAAAATGGTCAAAGGCCTGGAAACGATGCCTTATGAGGAACGGCTGAGGGAGCTGGGCATGTTTAGCCTGGAGAAGAGGAGGTTAAAGGGTGATATGATAGCCATGTTCAAATATATAAAAGGATGTCACATAGAGGAGGGAGAAAGGTTGTTTTCTGCTGCTCCAGAGAAGCGGACACGGAGCAATGGATCCAAACTACAAGAAAGAAGATTCCACCTAAACATTAGGAAGAACTTCCTGACGGTAAGAGCTGTTCGACAATGGAATTTGCTGCCAAGGAGTGTGGTGGAGTCTCCTTCTTTGGAGGTCTTTAAGCAGAGGCTTGACAACCATATGTCAGGAGTGCTCTGATGGTGTTTCCTGCTTGGCAGGGGGTTGGACTCGATGGCCCTTGTGGTCTCTTCCAACTCTATGATTCTATGATTCTATGATTCTACATTCCTAGCCTCTGTTCTCCACCAGTTCACCCAAGTACAGCTAGGCCAACTAATGATCCTAAACAGACACAAAACGAGGGAGATCTAGGCCACCATTAGCAAACGAGGCAAAAACAGATGATGTCCCACTTGCCTCAGATATAAAGTGCTGTGACTATTCTGCAGAATAACATAGAGGAGAACTTTAAGCAAGAGGAGTTCTTAGACACATAGAAACCCTTGCTTGGGACACCTGGAAGCCACACTGGTGTGTGATAATCTCTGTGCCCAAATGGAGAACCTAAGGCTCACAGGATCAGCATGGTCATCAGAGTTCAAAACAGTCACAGCCAGTGGTGGGACTACATTTGGGGCCCCTGTATATGGGGGCTCCTTCGCAACCAGCAGCGAGATCTGGGTAACCACTGTTATTGTCTTCAATGGGGTTGTTCCACAACAGATCACCACTTAAAAAAAAAATTAACTACTACATCTCAGGTTGTGATTCAAATTTCTATACTGGATTATCTCACATGTCAAAGTCACTTGGTAGGAATAACCTTTTTCTGTGCCTTATAGTTTTCGAGTTATGGGATGGAAATTAGGGAACTGTTGTATACATGCATAGAATGATGGCATTGGGTGTACTAGACCCCAAAATGTTGAGCAATGTGAACTAAAGTTGCTTCTGGGGGCCCCTCTCAACTTCAGGACCCCAAAGCTTAAGCTTCATTAGTTTTATAGTAGATCATGACTGGTCACCTCACACACTTTCAAGCTGTGTGGAATGATAGTGTTCAAACAAGGCCTCTTTTGAGGAAGTGCTATGGATTCTGGTCACAAAATGTTTATAATGGGCCATATCAATTTATGCTCAATTATTATGCTTTATTATGTATATTAGCTGGTCATTTTTATTTCAGATAAATAATTATTCAAATAAACAAATAAACAAAAGTAGACTGTCAACATAATATGCCTTTAATTTTCTTTGCAGAATATTTCCACAGAGTTCTGCAAAATTCTGATTTCTTTCATCTGTTGAGGTTCATCTCCTGAACCTCAACCAAGAAAGTTCTCTCTCTCTTTCTCTCCTCTCTCCTCTCTCTCCTTTTCTTTACATTAAACAAAAATATAAGCACAAAACATATGGATACAAGCTGTGCAGAAATTAATAAGTTTGTAACTATTAGATAAAGAGATACACCGGAACAGTCTCTCTTGACTAGCGACGGATGGATCTGTCAATTCCAGTTCTCACATGAAATGAATTGAGTGTGTTTTCCTGGATTCTCACTGAAACAGATTTAAAGTGGTCTACTATTTTTTTAGTACGGGAGACTGCTATAATATAATATAGCTGATTTAAAGAAGACAAGGATAGTCAGACACACAGGACATTTTCAGTTCAAATCTTTCTGCTTTGAAATAATATTTTGTCTTTGGGTATCTTATAGGCAATATTTCATGACCATCATGCTATTATATTTCTTGGAGAGAAAAAGGAGGAAATTGAATTAAAGGATGGTTTGTGCTTTATGGGATGTCAAGCAACAGTTTTAGGACATTGGTCCAATTCGGGGGGAAATATCTTCACAGCACTGTGTACAATTGCCTGGAGCTTTATTGAGATGCATTAAATAAAACCTGTATACAGTGGTACCTCGGGTAAAGTACTTAATTCGTTCCAGAGGTCCATTCTTAACCCGAAACTGTTCTTAACCTGAAGCACCACTTTAGCTAATGGGGCCTCCCGCTGCTGCTGCACCGCCAGAGCACGATTTCTGTTCTCAGCCTGAAGCAAAGTTCTTAACCTGAAGCACTATTTTTGGGTTACCGGAGTCTGTAACCTGAAGTGTATGTAACCTGAAGCGTATGTAACCCGAGGTACCACTGTACACTAACTACAAATAGGAGCTTTGTAAGTGAGGTGTAGAAAGTGACAGAAGCTATCTGCAATGATGCACATGGTTCACCAGGAAAGAATGCTTCCCACAATTCCCATTACTCTTAGCCATGGCTGTTTAAAATGGTATTATAACACTTTAAATGTAAAGTGCAGATGGGACCTAGGATGTGAAGCAGACAGACTAACTGTGAAACCATTTTTTTAAAAATATTGCACGAGCTATGCAATGTTAAAATTGCTGCTAAAATTCCTTTCACCAGGAGTGGGCAGAAGGCAGATCAGGCTGTACCATCCAGGTGTTATTAGGGGGTGACATGGGAGCCTGAACCCAAAGCTTTTGTGTTAGAAGAAGAGTTTGGATTTGATATCCCGTCTTTCACTCCCTTTAAGGAGTCTCAAAGCAGCTAACATTCTCCTTTCTCTTCCTCCCCACAACAAACACTCTGTGAGGTGAGTGGGGCTGAGAGACTTCAGAGAAGTGTGACTAGCCCAAGGTCACCCAGCAGCTGCATGTGGAGGAGCAGAGACGCGAACCTGGTTCCCCAGATTACGAGACTACCGCTCTTAACCACTACACCACACTGGCTATCTTCTTCCCATTGGGGGAGGAGGCAAACTATATATTTTATCTGTCAATTCCTGCCCCTCAATCATTATAATCACTGCTCAGAGGGCTAACGCTTCATTGGAACTATCAGAAATTCCAGTGGAGCAACTAAAAAGCTACAATTGATTCATTTCATAATTAAGGGCTTTCCCCAATACATACTATAACGTTAATAACTTCATTATCTGAAGTGTTAAGATTCAAGACTGCAATAACAGTACTGTTGTAGATGCTTTGGCACATAATCCCAGCTCAGTAAAGTTACAGGAATTACATTCTGCAGTATGCAGTCAAACTGTACATTCAGGTCAATATGTAGCTACATTACACTTGGCTAAATTTGCTCCGAGTATTTAACAGAACTGTTATCTTGGTTACTGTAGCGTGCTTACAGGCTGTAAACGTCCAACAAATAATTTTTATGTCTATGGAAAAGGGTCCGATGATGCACATAAATTTGGTGAAAAGATAGGAATGCAGGAGGAAGGGGAAACCCAAACCTTGTTCCCAGTGTCCCACTGGCCATTCCAAATTGTCCCTCCGCTCCACGCATGATGTGATTTGGCTGCAGTCCAGCCTGAAGTCCCAGCATGCTCTATTAAACTGAAACATAAATGGAAATATATGTTTTTCAAGGCATGCATATATTTACCCGCAGCATGTAAAACCATGCAATAAATTCACAGACACACACTTGAAATTATATGTGCATCAAGGCTGACTCTCTTGCAGGTTATATTCACTATTGGCCTTCTGAAGAGACCTGCATGAAGGAAGGAGGGCTTAGACAGAAAGTAAGGCCTCCATTATGTTCTGAAAGAAAAGTTGCAGTGTATTTTATACATTCAAATGCAAAAAAGTAATAATCCTAAGAACAGCTACTTGAACATTTGCTATATTTCCTTGACAATAATAAAATTATTTGTTAAGAAAGCATACAGCTAATACAGTGGTACCTCAGGTTACATACGCTTCAGGTTACATATGCTTCAGGTTACAGACTCCGCTAACCCAGAAATAGTACCTCAGGTTAAGAACTTTGCTTCAGGATGAGAACAGAAATTGTGCTCCAGCGGCACGGCAGCAGCAGGAGGCCCCATTAGCTAAAGTGGTCTTCAGGTTAATAACAGTTTCAGGTTAAGAACGGACCTCCGGAACGAATTAAGTACTTAACCTGAGGTACCATTGTAAAGGTGCATTAACACCTGTGTGACAAAAATGAGGCAAAAACTACAATCCTTACTTGGAAGTCAGTCCACTCAAATCTTTTCAGCTTTTCTTGTGTACACTTACTTGGGTATAACCACTTAGAGGGTTTCTTCCTTTTTAAAATCATAAATTTTATGAAATAAAGAAATAAACCTGGATTGAACACACACCGTTTCAATTTAATCACAGACTATTATTATGAGGCTGCTGTGAAATGCATAATCATAGATGTTGCTGTTACGTTTGGATATCACCTATACAATCAAGTTCTCTGGCTGGTTTATGGGGGGGGGGGCCGACAAAATACAGTTTCCAACTTACAAAATAAAACACTTAAACCAAAATAAATAACAGCAGTAATAGCAGCTAGCAAAAATAGCAGAACCCAAGCAGCAATTTAAAACAAAATAATAATAATAATAATAATAATAATAATAATAATAATAATAATAATAATAATATCTTTATTGTCATTGCCCCCTCTC
The DNA here is from genome assembly GCF_964106915.1 of Podarcis gaigeae. Taxonomy (NCBI): domain Eukaryota; kingdom Metazoa; phylum Chordata; class Lepidosauria; order Squamata; family Lacertidae; genus Podarcis; species Podarcis gaigeae. The sequence goes on from NC_139683.1 coordinate 33,539,615, forward strand.
AGGGACAACAAAATTACTTGGCTGCTCCATCCACCCAGATAGGGCACTCCACTCAAAATCAGAACAACTATAAAAACACTAATTAAAACAATATAATATAATACAGCAAGGAAGATTAGATGACTTTCAAAGTCCAGGTTTCCCATTCAGGGCCGAGATCGCTCTGGAGAAGAAGCTGTTCTTGAGACGGCTCGTTCTTGTCATCATCGTCCTGTATCTCCGTCCCGACGGCAGGAGCTCGAAGAGACAGTGACCAGGATGCGATGGATCTTTTACTATGTCCAGTGCCTTCCTATGGCACCTTGTGGCATAAATCTGCTCTAAGGTGGAGAGTGGGCAGCCAACAATGCTCTCTGCTGCCTTAACAACTCTGCACAACCCCATCCTGTCCTGGGTAGTACAAGAGGATGAATAGCAAGAGGATGAATGCTCTATTTGAAGTTTGGATAATTAAGTGGGATATAAATCCTGTTAAACTAATAAAAATAAAAGGAAGAAAATAAGAATGTCTTCACCTGAGAAAATAAGAATGTCTTCACCTGGCACCTATTGGCTTCATAGGTGCATAGATTTCAAATGAGCTTCTCTGAGCAGGGCATTCCAGAGTTGTGGTGCCACCACTGAAAAGGCCCTCTTGTCAGTGACTCAGCAAAGTGCTATACTGTACACTCCAATGCAGATCTCAAGGTCTGGGCAGGTATATAAGGGAAAAGGTGATTCTTAAGTAACCTGGGCCCAAGTCATTCAGGGCTTTAAATGTTAAAAGCTGCACTTTGAACTGGGCCTGGAATTGGACTAGAAGCCAGTACAGTTGACAGAGGTACAGTGGCACTTCCAGTTACAAACTTAATTCGTTCCAGAGGTCCATTTGTAACCCAAAACCATTCTTAACATGAGGCGCACTTTTGCTACTTGCGCCTCCCGCTGCTGCTGCGCTGCCAGTGCACGACTTCTGCTCACAACCAGTGGCAGAGCTTCATGCTCTGGCACCAGGGGCAGAGAGCAGGCGGGGGTGGGGCTGGTGTTCAACCCGGGGGTGGGGTGGCCGCCCAAAGGGGTGGGGCGCATGTCCTGTGGTGGAGCGTGCTGCCCACAGGGGTGGGGCACGTGTCCTGGAGTGGGCCGTGCGTTCTGGGGGCGGGGCGCCCAGCATGGGCAGGGGGGGCAGCCACGATGGAACCCCACCAGGATCATGCTGCCGGGGGCAGTGTGCTCCCCCTGCCCCCTCTTCCTCCACCAGTGCTCCCATCCTGGGGCAAAGTTCGCAACTAGGGGCATCTACTTCCGGGTTAGCGGAGCTCATAACCCAAAGCATTCATAAGGAGGACAGTACGGAATACTGTATGGTGAAATAGGACCATATTTATTTCAGAACAATGTGAACACCACTGAACACTTTTCTAAGTACAGTCGTACCTTGGTTTTCTAGCAGAATGTGTTCCAGAAGTCCATTCGACTTCCGAAACATTCAGAAACCAAGGCGCGGCTTCCATTGCAAGAGCGTCTGGCAGCCAATCGGAAGCCATGGATGCTGTGCCAAACGTTGAGCTTCTGAAAGAACATTTGAAAACCGGAACACTCACTTCTGGGTTTTGATCATTCGGGAGTCGAAACGCACACGTACCAAGGCGTTCAACAACCAAGGTACGACTGTAAATATGTTTAGGACTGGGCTTGAAACTGTAACTTGAAAGCATCCACAGACAGCAGCTCACCAAATTGAATCGTATATGAGGCCAAAACAGGGCAGTGAGGACTGAGCAGACTCTCAGGAAGTAGAGGTTGCTGTCAGGTTGCTAGAGAGGGCCTGGAAGAGGGCGTGTCTGTTTGGCTGACTGCCTAGCAACACTGCAACATTTTGTCGCATGCCCATGCTTCAAATGTCCGCTATAAGACAATTCCATATAAAAAGAATGGCATGATGTGAGCTACATACCTGAACACCCCTCCAAGATGTCCCAACCATGGGGCACGTGCTTGACCTATTAGAAGATCAGCCATAACCGTATCACTTCACTTGCGCAAATCATCTTCCAGCACACGGAAGTCCGCTTTTTACTGCTAAATTGGAGCAGACAGCAATCCACAGAAAACCCAGACTGCCTTTTGCTCCAATTCAATGGAAGATCATTATTTTGCTGGGGAAAGTGGTAGGGTAAAACAAACAAACAAAAAGTGCCCTGACATGGACAGGGAAAGAATGGAACTGTGCTTGGAAAGTGCAGGACAATTGTTTTTTTCAGCACACACCCCAAACTAGGTATTTAGCCAAAGATGGCTTCTCGTTGGATTTTCTACAGTAGCTTCAAAGAAGCAACATGTTCTGAAGAAGGACCTTCTTTATCTGCCTGAGGACGAGTGGGAGGCCGGCCCAAACCCCTTTGAATCTTGCTTCTTAACTTTAACCACAAATTTCTCAAATCTCTTGAGGTGCTTTGAAAAGAGAAAGAGGCAGGGCGGGGGGGAAACCCCAAGGAAAATAAAAGAGAGACAATTTGTGCAGCCTGAGGCTGGAATCCCACTTTCAAGAGGAGACATTAAAGAGAAACCTCGACAAAGTCTTCAGCTATCAGGTGAGAGGGTATAAAAGTTATCTGTGTCGCTTTTGATGTGGAGCCTTGACATGAGTCTTGGAATCGCTTCTGATTTAATAATGGAGATTGTACCAGTGATTCACATGCCGCCACCGCTGCCTCCTCCTCCTCCTCCTCCTCTTCCTCTCATGTTGAACCTTGTCAACGCAAGGGAGGGTATAGCCTGCCCTGCATGTCTACTCATCAGCTATTGACAGTGGAAAAGGCTGATTAAAAGCCTCTGGGGCTCGCTATGTTGCTGATCTCACAGAGTGCTCATAAACTTATGCATCTTTGGAAAACTATCATGTGTTTTTAACTTCCTGAAGAATTCTTGTAAAATATAACTTAACCACATTACCCTTTGTCCTGTGCTTTTATTCCACTAATGGACAAATTGGGAGGAGGCTGAGAACAAATGTGCTATTAATTACCCAGATGGCTTTTTAATAGAAGCTTGGATTATTGCTCAGCTACAAAACATTGTCCAGAAATTTCTTAATAATGCCGGTGAGTGCTGCATTCCTTCCAAGAGAATAAAGCTGCCATTGACCAGGGAGGCTAGGCTATGTCAGGTTAGTTTAAGAGATAGCAGACAAAGAGCGAGTATTGTATAGGTGGAATGACAAGCCATATCCTAGCTGTCCGGCTTCTCCTGCAATGACAGATTTCCTAATTCACTGCAGATTCTCAGGAAAGTGGGTGGTCAGCTCTGGGGAAAACCAACAGTACCTCTATTGATTCTGGGTGGGGAGAGACATAATTCTGAATTAACCTGGATTGATTTAATGCAGCACAGAGTCTTAGTACCAGGATAAAATTAGTATTAATGCATTAAATGTTAGGTCAGAATGTTAAGTCTCATTGTTGAAAGACCTACATGCCCTAAGCCAAGGCTTAATGCAAGCAGGTAATTTACGTTAAGTTAATTATTGGTGCATTTTTAATGCCCAAACAGAACGATCCACTAGGACAAAAAATTACTCATGAAGTGCTGCAATAGTGAGGGAAAGAGACATGAGTAGAGAGTTTAGGAAATATTTTGTTGCCCTGATCGTAATAAACAGGCTGCTAGTTCATATTATATTTTGTGTTATTTTTGTAGACAGCTTCATGTCGCCTAAAACAATTGATGGCTCCCTACTTTCCCAGTTTCCTTGGCACACTCCTGCCTGAAGAGAAAAGCTCCATCTTTTCCAAACAGACTCCCCTTAACGTTTCCAGTGCACACTAAAAGATTATTACACACTGACTATAAGTATATGGAAATCTGCTGTTGCCCTGTATTCTGTATTCAGACCACTATTCTCGTTCCATTTCATTTCACTCTTTTTTCCTCCCCCTTCCAGTACGAATTTCCCATATCAATCTGTTTCCATCTCGCAGAATGTCAGACTAACCTTTAGTCCATTATGAAGGGTTGTGGCTCAGTGTCAAGAGCGCATGCTCTGCATACAGAAGGGCACCGGTTCAATCCTAGCAGTCCTTTGTGCCTCAGTGCTTCCAGTTCCTACGGTGGTTCCTCACCACACGAATGTCTCCCTTGACTCTGCCTCCATCCTTCCTGCACCCCATAGCTCCCCAGTGTCACCTCTATCCAGAAAACACTGGCTATGGGTGCTTAAATTAAAAAATTGTCCAGTAGCACCTTAGAGACCAAGTAAGTTTGCTCTGGGTATAAGCTTTCATGTGCATGCACACTTCTTCAGATACCAAAGCTTATACCCAGAACAAACTTAGTTGGTCTCTAAGGTGCTACTGGACAATTTTCTATTATTTTATTTATTTCGACTGCGTCAGACCAACACGGCTACCTGCCTGAATCTAGAATTATGGGTGCTTACTTAGACATATAATACAATATGAACCTAGAAATGTCGGGGATTGAATGCCCTGCCTGCAAAGTAGACTTTGTAATACTGAGCTACAGCCCTCTGCTGGCTTCCAGGGCCATTCTGGGGTAATAAAGATGGTAGATGTTGCTTTGCTCGGTGCTTCTCTGAGCATTTGCTGAGCTGAGAGAGGAAGCTAATTTCTAAATTTAAAAAAAGGAATGACTTACATCCCTTGGTGAGCTTTCCAGAGCTCAAGGGACCCAGCATTTGCCTCACTGTGAGGACTCCTGACACCAGGCCTCCCTGTATTCACTTTGTACACATGACGAAATAAGGGCTGGTGTGGGAATAAGCCTCAATGCCTCAGGTAGACCAATACTGAGTCGTACAATTATCATGGTTATCAGTCATGATTAAGGCCAGATACCGTATTTTAATCTTGCTCTAGATAGCAAAAGTAGTAGCACACACGTATCTCCACCACCCTTGGCGTGTGTGTTCCTCCACCCTCCACTCCATAACTTTGTGCCATTAAGATTCCAAGAAGGATCTCATTTATTCAGTCTGAATTCTCCAGGTCTTCAACTTTTGGCACCAGCCAGTATTCTTTAGGCTAAGCCATGTGTTTCTCCCTTTGGGCCAGTGATCATATTTAACAATGTGAGATGGGGTATCACTTACTTGTAAAACACAGATTTATTATTTTCTTCACACTTACGTAACGGCCTTTTTGGGCATAGCGCAGACAAGTCAGGAGAAGGAAGCTGAGCTTGCCTTGGTGAAATAGCACACTTGTGATCAGGACACTCTTAGGATGCAGTTGCCACATAAAACCTAAGTGGAAGGTTTCTGAGGTGTGCTCCGCAAGGATGAGCTGTTCATATACTGAGCCCTTTGATATGACTATTGCCTTATGTGAAGAATAGGGGACCTATTCCAGCGTGGTCATTGCATTACAGGCTATGGAACTGCCTTGTAGAAAGTGTCCTATCACCTGAACCCTTGTGAGTCCAACAAAATCATTAACCCTCTTCAAGGCACACATCCCCTTGAAATCAATACAAGCCAATTGCAACTAATAGTGCCCATTAATTTCAGTGGGACGGTTGCTGAACTTTCTCTGCTTCTGGGTCGCTGTTTTTTGTTGGGAGAACTAGAGTGCCTTATTTAGAAGATAATGGGCAGCATATACTGGGATAGTGTTTCCGAAATTTACAATATTTACATACCCCTGAGAGTTGAGTCTTACCAGTGCACCACTTATTGGACGAAGATAATTTTGGTGTAGTTCCAATAATACTATTTTATCTATTCAAACACTTTCACGTACCCCCAGGGATACACCTACCACACTTTGGGAAATCTGGCACTAGGACCAGCAGTCCTGCTCTGAAACCTAGATCCATTTTGCAGAACAGACAGAAACCCTGTTAATTGTGATACATTCATTTATTGGTTGGATTTATATCTAGCCCATAGTTCTGAAGGAGCCCAGGATGGCAAACACATCCACAATTCAAAAACCAAAAGCAAACAGTTAAAACATTAGGAAAACAATTAAAAGCATTATGAGGGGGACATGCATGGGCTGGTATGTGTTCAGAAGGTACTTAGAAGTGTCAGGAACCCTCTGATATAGGGGGACACAATTAGAATCACCCTTAGAATTGCCTTTCAGGTCTTTGTGCTAAAAGCAGGAAGGTTTGTAGTGGACCTGGAGCACGTTGGTATGCTGAGAGCAGGATTTGTGCATCCCCTGCTTGTACAGGTTAAGAACTTAATTCGTTCTGGAGGTCCGTTCTTAACCTGAAACTGTTCTTCACCTGAAGCACCACTTTAGCCAATGGGGCCTCCTGCTGCCGCCGTGTAGTTTCTGTTCCTATCCTGAAGCAAAGTTCTTAACCCAAGGTACTATTTCTGGGTTAGTGGAGTCTGTAACCTGAAGCGTCTGTAACCTTAAGCATCTGTAACCCGAGGTACCACTGTACTTTAAACCAGCACACATTCACCTCAAACACACAAATGGAACGAGCGTGCTCAACAGGGTATCTGCATCTGAAGAACCACTTAAGTGGAAGTTCTGTCCTGAAGTTTCATGAAGTTGTAACCATTATTTTTAATCACATGTTAAAGAGTAGTGACAGTCTTCAACAAAGACCTAACTGAAAGGCTATTCCATGTGGTGTCGTTGTTATGGAATAGTTTCAGAATCAGTTCTTAGGCCAACTCAGGTGAGATGCAGGGCCCCGTAGCCTGGAGTCAATGCTACAACAAAAAGAGCAAGACAAATGTGTGATGTTATTTTTGACTGGATCATGTCCATGCCTAAGCAAATATGCACTGCAGATAACTCTTCCTTCACCAGCTGCATACAAAGCCCCGTAATTTAGAATTAATTAATGAAGAACTGAGGTTGTAACCCTATGCACACTAACCAGATGGTCAAACACTTGTGGAACATATTTCTATGTGCATATATATATATATATGCTCTGAAAGACTACAAAAAAAGTGCTTCTGTCTGCTTACTTATAGTACACCCATTTGCATTTTGCACACTACTTATGATGAGTGAAGCAATATTTTTGTGTCATTTTCTTAAGTTAGATTCTGTTCTCATGCTGTGATATTTTGACATCAGTTGGGCTTTTTTTGTTACTTAATTGAATAATAGATGTATGCTTCCTTTGAATATAAATGAGTTCCAGTCAGTTGTGTCTATCTGCAGTGTTGATGCTTTTTGGAGAGAAACAGGAGATTGTTTTTAGTTCCCTCGTCTCCCTCAAAGGCAGTGACAGAAAGCAAGTTGAATGATGAATGTTCACTTTAAAGTACTCGGTATATAGGGTTTCTTCTCAGGCTCTTACCTTGACTCTCTCTGTGAACCCAAAGCAAATGCTAGGAAATCAAGCAGAAAATGAACCTTTACAAGAACACAGGACTCCGGGGAGGGAGGGGGCATGAAAAAAGCTATATATTGTAAGCCAGCAATACATTTATATTTACAGTGGTACCTCGGGTTAAGAACTTAATTCGTTCTGGAGGTCCGTTCTTAACCTGAAACTGTTCTTAACCTGAGGTACCACTTTAACTAATGGGGCCTCCCACTGCCGCCACGCGATTTCTGTTCTCATCCTGAAGCAAAGTTCTTAACCTGAGGTATTATTTCTTTTTTTTTTTTTATAAATATTTTATTAAGTTTTCCATAATAATACATATTTAACAAATGATACCTTTGTTAACATCTTTTCATTCTGTCGTAGACTCCCTCACGCCTCCCGCTTCCACTTGCACATTTAAAAATAAAATTTTTCAAAACAAATTATTAAATGTTCACAAACTCAATAATTTTGTTTAAACTCAAAATATAACTTATAAAATATGATTTAGTGATAGACAATTATCTTTGATCTGGCAACCTTGTTAGCATTCAACCAAATTACAATGCTTTTGTAAGTAAATCTTAAATTTCTTCCAGTCTTCTTCACTCCTTTCTTCTCCCTGGTCGCGGATTCTGCCTGTCATCTCGGCTAGTTGCATATAGTCCATCAGCTGCATCTGCCATTCTTCCAGCGTGGGTAGATCTTGGGTTTTCCAATTCTTAGCGATGAGTATCCTTGCCGCCGTTGTAGCATACATGAAAAATGTTCTATCTTTCTTTAACACATACTGGCCGACCATACCCAAAAGGAAGGCCTCTGGTTTCTTGATAAAGGTATACTTAAACACCTTTTTTAGCTCATTGTATATCATTTCCCAAAAGGCCTTCACTTTAGGGCAAGTCCACCAGAGGTGAAAGAATGTTCCTTCATTTTCCTTACATTTCCAACATTTATTCTCAGACGAATGGTATATTTTGGCCAGTTTCACTGGGGTCATGTACCACCTATATATCATTTTCATTACATTTTCCTTCAGTGCATTACATGCAGTGAAGTTCAGCCCGGTGGTCCACAACCTTTCCCAGTCCTCAAACATAATATTATGCCCAACATCCTGTGCCCACTTTATCATAGCCGATTTCACCGTTTCGTCTTGTGTATTCCATTTCAGCAGCAAGTTATACATTTTTGACAATACCTTCGTCTTAGGTTCTAACAGTTCTGTTTCCAATTTCGATTTCTCCACCTGGAATCCTAACTTTTTATCATTCTTGAAAATTTCTTGAATCTGAGCGTAATGTAGCCAGTCTCGCACTTTACCTTTCATTTTTTCCAAACTCTGCAGTTTCCAATTATTTCCATCTTTTTCTATTATTTCCCAATATTTCGGCCATCTGGCCTCCATATTGGGTCTTTTTAAGGCCTTAGCCTCCAGAGGGGACAGCCATCTCGGTGTTTTGTTCTCTAGTAAGTCTTTGTATTTAGTCCAAACATTAAATATTGCTTTTCTGACAATATGGTTCTTGAAAACCTTATAAATCTTAGCCTTGTCGTACCATAGGTATGCATGCCACCCAAATGCGTTGTTAAAACCTTCCAAATCTAACACGTCCGTGTCCTCAAGAAGTAGCCAATCTTTTAGCCAGCAGAAAGCTGCGGCTTCATAGTACAGTTTTAAGTCTGGCAGGGCAAAGCCCCCTCTTTCTTTTGCATCTGTTAATATCTTATACTTAATTCTGGGCTTTTTGCCCTGCCAGACAAATTTGGAGATATCTTTTTGCCACTTCCGGAAGCACTCCGTTTTGTCAACAATCTGCAGTGTCTGAAATAAAAACAACATTTTTGGCAATACATTCATCTTGATGGCAGCTATTCGTCCTAACAAGGAAAGTTTTAGTTTTGACCAGCTATCCAAGTCCCTCTTAATTTCAGACCAGCATTTTTCATAATTGTCTTTAAACAGACTCAAATTTTTAGCTGTAATGTTTACCCCTAGGTATTTCACTTTCTTAACCACAGTCAACTCTGTCTCTCTCTGAAACCGTTCCGACTCAGTGTCCGTCAGGTTTTTCCCCAACACCTTAGTTTTTTGCTTGTTTAGTTTAAATCCAGCCACTCGACCAAAGTCATGAATCAGTTGTAAAACTCTTTTCGTACTAGATTCTGGCTCCTGTAGTGTTAAAACTAGATCATCTGCAAAGGCTTTAAGCTTGTATTGTTTCATTCCGACCTGAATCCCTTCCACCCGCTGGTCCCCTCTAATCATGTTCAGGAGCACTTCCAGGACTGAAATAAACAGTAACGGGGAGATCGGGCAGCCTTGTCGTGTCCCTTTCTCAATTTTAAACTCTTCTGTAACCACATTGTTAACTATCAATTTTGCTTTCTGTTCTGAATATATTGCATCAATCCCATTTTCAAACCCCCGCCCCACTCCCATTTCTTTTAAATTCCCCTTCATAAACTTCCAGGAAATGTTGTCAAAGGCCTTCTCCGCATCTATGAAGATTAAAACTGCTCTTGTATTTATGTTTGTTTGTAAGAGTTCCAATATGTCTATAATATTCCTAGTGTTGGCATACATATGTCTACCTGGGAAAAAGCCTGCCTGGTCCTTATGAATTACTTTGTTTAAAACCCTCTTGAATCTACTTGCCAAAACATCTGCAAATATTTTGTAATCCACATTCAAAAGGGAGATGGGGCGGTAGTTCTTGAGTTGGTTCTTTTCAGTTTCCGATTTTGGTATCAATGTGATAAAAGCCTCCTTCCACGATTCCGGCGCCTTCTTTCCCTCCATGATTTCATTGCTGACCTCCATTAGTGGTTGTATCAAATAGTCTTTCAATGTCTTATAATACTTGGAGGTCAGCCCGTCAGGTCCTGGCGATTTGCCCTGTTTCATATTCTGGATGGCCTGCTCAATCTCCTGTCGTGTTATCTTGCCGTTTAAAATTGTTCTATTTTCTTCTGAGAGTTTTGCTAGTCCATTTGATGCCAAGAATCGTTTAATCTCGGTTTCGTCTTGTGGCCCTTGGGTATATAATTTTTTAAAGTATCTCTGGAAGCACTTTCTAATCTCTCCGGGGTTCTGGATATTCCTTCCTTCTATCTCTAAATTTGTCACTATATTTAACTTTTGTCGCCTCTTCAACTGCCAGGCTAGCAGTTTTCCACATTTATCTGCCGATTCAAAAGTTTTTTGTCTCATTAACTTAATTTTCCATTCTATTTCCTGGTTTATCAATGTTAAATATTGTGCTTGATGAAGTTTGATTTCTCTTAGAATCGGCTGGGATTTTGGATTAGATCTTAACTTCTTCTCTAATTCCTTAATTCTTTCCAAAATTTTATCTTTCTTTTCGTTTTGCTTTCTTTTCTTTATCGTATTCTGTTGTATCAGCAACCCCCTCATTACAGCCTTGCTCGCGTCCCAGATAGTTCTTTTTTCAATTGTAGTATTCATATTAATCTCAAAATAGTCCTTTAGTGCTTTTTGGGCCTTCTTGATAATCTCTTGGTCTCTAAACAGGCCATCATTCATCTTCCATCTGAAGGAACCTGTTGAAGTCAATATCATATCCATTCTCAACCTGAGGTATTATTTCTGGGTTAGCGGAGTCTGTAACCTGAAGCGTCTGTAACCTGAGGTACCACTGTATATTACAGGCAATGACAAATTTATGTGCGTCCACACACACATTGCACCAAACCTGGAAGTGACTTTAAAAATGGCAGAAATGGCCCTGGAAGAGCCCAGAAAGGGCAAAAAAAAAAAAAAAAGGTGTTAAAACAGTATCTAGCAATTCCACAAGCCACCGGGACACTGATCCCAGAAGAAGTCAGCACCTGCATGGGAGCGCCTTATTGTACCCCTCAAAATTTTGTGCCTAGGGCCATGGCCCCCCTGGGTCCCCCATGCTATGCCACTGTTTGCAGGCTTTTCCAATGGTGTATCAAATATACACAATTTCACTTCAACATGCAGTGCCTCAGAACGTAACCCCAGCGTAAATGGAGAATTGCCTGTATCCTCATCATCATCTATGGGCCTGAGATTCAGGGCCAAACAACATGTCACATGACATGGGAAAGAACTGAAAAAGAGCTGTGGCAGAGGTAATTTGGATCAGGGACATGGTGCAAGGGGGGGTTAACCCTTTCCCCCACACTGATTTCCCAATCAAATCCACACACACACCCTGAGTGGATGTTGGCCATAGAAAAGCCTAGATGTATTCTGTCTGTGACTAATAGCAGCTCAAGTTTGTGTGTATGTTTCATTCACAACAGGGGATGAGCGTACGGAAAAAGGGTCTGTTCTCCTTGCGCAGCAGCACAAATTGATCCAAACTGGAAGTTCCTTTTAAGAAGAAAAAGACAGCCCACAGTGGATTCCTTCCTACTACATTGTGGCTCAAAGTCTGGGTATCAGGATGCAGAAGAATGAACTGCTGCCCCAGCTGCTGATGTATGACCGAGATGCCACTAGTGGCAAGAGTTGGCCTTATGAGATCATCACTACCTCACAGCTATTACTTACCCCATAGATCCTTCTCTTTGAGGTTATAGGTCAGGCATCCCCAACCTGTGGCCCTCCAGATGCTTTGGCCTACAACTCCCATGATCCCTAGCTAACAGGACCAATGGTCAGGGATGATGGGAATTGTAGCCCAAAACATCTGGAGGGCTGAAGGTTGGGTATGCCTATTATAGATCTTGGTCACGAAAGCTTGCTCTGCAGAAAGAATCAGCCTCGCACCCATGAAGTAGATCTTTTGGAGAAGAAAGGAAACAAAACAGAAGTGCTTCTGTGGCAGCAGAAATCAGCTGCTACTGCTTTGCATACAACCCAAAGTCTCAAAATCGGCATCTAGAGCCAATGTGGAGTATGACATGGGATACCAGGGTTCAAATCCCTGTTCTGCTATGAAGCTTTCTGGGTGGCCTTGGGCCAGTCACTGTCTCACAGCCCTCCCTCACAGGGGTGTTGTGAGGATAAAATGGTGAGCGGAGAATCATATGCACCACATTGAGTTTCTTGGAGGAAATGTAAAGGTAAAGGGACCCCTGACCATTAGTTCAGTCGTGACCGACTCTGGGGTTGCGGCACTCATCTCGCTTTATTGGCCGAGGGAGCTGGTGTACAGCTTCCGTGTCATGTGGCCAGCATGACTAAGCCGCTTCTGGCGAGCCAGAGCAGCACACGGAAACAGTGTTTACCTTCCTGCCAGAGTGGTACCTATTTATCTACTTGCACTTTGACCTGCTTTCGAACTGCTAGGTTGGCAGGAGCAGGGACCGAGCAACGGGAGCTCACCTTGTCGCGGGGATTCGAACCCCCAACCTTCTGATCGGCAAGTCCTAGGCTCTGTGGTTTAACCCACAGCGCCAATGTAATTAATAAATAAAAATAAATCTATACCTGCAAGTTAGCAGATGTAACACCCCTTTTCTGTCCTCTTTTCAGGATATGGGTTTTCTTTTGGGGGCTACCCTATTGGACGACAACCATGAATTCCCTCATTGCTCCTCCTGTGGCACTGAGAAACCCCAAGCTGGCTACCTTTCAGAAACAGCAGCACCAAAGTGCTGCTCAGGGACAGCCATTCTCTTACACCGAGACATGCAAGAGTTGAATAAAGGGCGTCCCTTGACAACTTTAGGTACAAGTTGACGTTTCACCCAGGAAACGAGATTTGCTCGCTCAGTGAAGCCACAGCGAAGCAAAGCTCAGTTTTCCGTCTGCTGTCAGGAAATACCTGGCCAGTCTACCCTTAACATCCTTTCTTGTTTGGTTTTCTTTCCCCTTCCCCCTCACCCCCAGCCTCCCCCCCCCCACCTTTTGGACATATTTTTGTAATTGCTTGTCCTCAGGTACAAAGATGCTTACAGGAAGTCATTAATCTTTCATGAGCCCATTCTGCCATTTCTTAATTCCGAACAATAAAAAAAAAGGCTCCGAGGGGCAAGCATTCTCCTGTCACTGTGTGCTTCAAGGGAAAGGAAGTTTGGGGGGGGACAAATCTGATCAAACGAGAGAGAGGGGGGGCTGTGTTAAAGAGAAGAAAATAACAAAGCACTGGGAAGAAGGGAAAGGGAGGAAGACACCTTAGATTCTTTCTTTCTGGGCTGAGAAGGCAGGTCAGAATCTGCAAGCGGGAGAAATGTGAAGATGTGTTTGGGCCCAGATTTCCCTCCTCATGTGAGCAGAGAGGGTCCTGCTCCCTTGCTAGTTGCTGCCCATCTTTTAAAAGGCTCTTGTTTGCTGTACAAAGCAGGTGTGGCAGGGGCTAAATGGAGAGAAGTTGGCCAGCTGGAGTCAACCATCCACCAGCTGCCCACGAGAGGCTTAGAAAAATGCCACCTGTCACTAAACAAGGAAGGGAAGAGCGGGAGGGAAAACAACAGCCACATCACAAGAACCAGCTCATTCTTTTGCTATTGTTCTCGCTTTTGTGGCCGGCCTGCTCCAAATCCAACAGGAGTATGAAAGGAACTCATCTGTGCAGTTTGCTTACGCTAATGGTAGGCCAACATCACCTTGACAACAAAGGTCCGAATAGTTAAAGCTATGGTTTTCCCAGTAGTGATGTATGGAAGTGAGAGCTGGACCATAAAGAAGGCTGATCGCCAAAGAATTGATGCTTTTGAATTATGTCACTGGAGGAGACTCTTGAGAGTCCCATGGACTGCAAGAAGATCAAACCTCTCCATTCTTAAGGAAATCAGCCCTGAGCGCTCACTGGAAGGACAGATCCTGAAGCTGAGGCTCCCATACTTTGGCCACCTCATGAGAAGAGAAGACCCCTGGAAAAGACCCTGATGTTGGGAAATATTGAGGGCACAAGCAGAAGGGGGCAACAGAGGACAAGATGGTTGGATAGTGTTCTCGAAGCTACCAGCATGAATTTGACCAAACTGCGGGAGGCAGTGGAAGACAGGAGTGCCTGGCGTGCTCTGGTCCATGGGGTCACGAAGAGTTGGATATGACTAAACGACTAAACAACAAAACAACAACAACAAATGGTAGGCAAAGAAGACATGGGGAACTGGGGGGGGGGGATAATCCAGTTGGTCCAGGTCAAAAGGTAAACATCCAAGATCATAATCCTATCAGAGATCATGCCAGATGTAACATCAGAGACCATAGCTTCAGGGAGTAGCTCAGTGGTGGAGCATCTACTTTGAATGCAGAAGGCCTCAGGTTCAACCCCTGGTCCAGGTAGGGCCAGGAAATACCCCTGCCTGAAACCACAGGAGAGCAGCTGCCAGACCATGTAAACACAACTAATCTACATGGACCAATGGACTGACTCATTATAAGCAGCTTGTGATGTTCTTGATGTTTACATGTGTGTTGCAACGTTTGGGCCAAGAAGGGATGCAATGAAAGATTCTAGCAAGCATACAGTTGTAATAACTTACCTAGAATGATGTGCTTTGGAGGCCAAATTAGGTGTATGGTATCAGGGATCAAATCTCCCTTGTTTTCTGAAAATGCAACCGCTGGGCCACCCAATCTGGATCAGGACTACAGTGCTGGGAGACTCTCTTTATAGGGTATTTTCTAGAGCCCAATCACTTCCCAGGAGCTTTGCCCCACAGACCACGACACACAGGCATTTAATGAACATTAAAAGTTTGCTAATATAGGATAGTAGAGACACTTTGCCCAATGATTTTTTGTTTTTGTTTTTGCACAGTCATTGCTGTTTGTGACTATTTATTTACTTATTTAGCTATATAGCATAACATTTACCTATGTCTGGAAAGTTTTTAAAGTACATTGCATTTCTATGGTAAGGACTGATTTATGTGTCAACTGTAAAAATATTTCATGCTTTTGACATGCCAAATGATAGGCCTTGTCACAAAACCTTCTGTTTTATTTTAAAAAAAAAAAGAGCTTGGTTAAAATTCTAGCCCTCAGCCATATCAACAAAGAGACATAAAACAAACTGCTTTCAAAAAAAGCAATCTTATGTTTTTATTCCACATTTGCAACCATTATAGTATATCATTTCCCACAGTGGTTACAAGTGTAGAAACATTTCGTGCATTTAGCATATGTTTTCAATGGAAACGGCTCTGATCTTTTCATACAAATGTATAAATATAAGTAATGCTACCCTTTGTTGCACTTTCATTAAAAATAAGTTTCTACTGTTGTGTTTGCAAGGCGCATTCTTAAATGACACTTTCATTTCTTTTTCTATGTCTGATGTCACCCCCTTCTTTCTAGAGCATGTTCTTGGTATCCTCTCTACATGGTGATATATCATTGCTACTTCATTTCAACTGTGAGTCAGCCCTTGAAACCTGTTTTCCAGGGCCATATGCACACCATTCATTTGAAGCACCATGATATCTCTTTGAACAGTCATGGCTTCCCTCAGAAAATCCTGGGAAGTATAGCTTGTAAAGGCAGAGTCAGATTTGGGGGAGCGCAACCAGTGTGGTCGCACTGGG
This sequence comes from Podarcis gaigeae, assembly GCF_964106915.1. Taxonomy (NCBI): domain Eukaryota; kingdom Metazoa; phylum Chordata; class Lepidosauria; order Squamata; family Lacertidae; genus Podarcis; species Podarcis gaigeae. Next base: position 33,555,377 of record NC_139683.1, read on the forward strand.
TGTGGAGCCTTGGGGCTGCCACAGGGGCATCACAGCTATGAAGAAGAGGAGGAGGAGGAGGAGGAGGAGTTTGGATTTGATATCCCGCTTTATCACTACCCAAAGGAGTCTCAAAGCGGCTAACATTCTCCTTTCCCTTCCTGCCCCACAACAAACACTCTGTGAGGTGAGTGGGGCTGAGAGACTTCAAAGAAGTGTGACTAGCCCAAGGTCACCCAGCAGCTGCATGTGGAGGAGTGGAGACGTAAACCCGGTTCACCAGATTACGAGTCCACTGCTCTTAACCACTACACCACACTGGCTCTGAAGTAGTCCAAAAGGCGAGAAGCAGGTGCCATCAAATTTCTGCATCACACAGGGCACCGCTGAAATTTGAGGCCCCAATGGCCACCACTGGTTGAGAGTGCTGAGAGTTTTTAAGAGACCCCTTCTCCCCTCCCAAAGCTACAATTCTCAGAGTTCTCCAGGAAGATGGTTGATTGTTGAACCAGTATGAGAATTGTAACTCTGAGAGGGGAACAAGAGTCTCAGCACCCTCACCAAACTGCAGTTCCCATGATGTATGGTGTGAATAAAGCCCTGGTCTGAGTCTTGGACAATCTGTAGTTGTATAAGGCATATGAACATGTAGAAATTCACCAGTGAGTAAACTGCTTGTAGAATCGTAAAATTACCAAGTTGGAAGGAAACCTGGAGGCCATACAGAAGAAAAGGAAAAGACTTGAGTTGTAGGCTCTGTGAGCATTGTAAGAGCTGCCTCTCTCTCAAGATCTGATGTGAGCCACTAGATTTAGCCACCTCTGGAGTATTCGAGTTACACCTCCACCTTAGCCCAGCCTGTATATTTGTAAACAAATGCAGGTACCACAAAATACCAATTAAGCCTCCAGTGACCTCCCATCCCAAGGAAACATGTGCTGCACCCCCTGGAATATCTCAGTACTCCAATATGTGGGTGAGCATAACAATATAGTGAGAGAAAGTATAGGATTTGGGAAGCATTTATGAGCCTTTATGCTCTGCTAACTCTCCCGCAAATCCATTTTTGCAGGCTCTGATAAAAGCCCTGGCCCCCTCCCTTTCTGTAGAGCTGATTGAACCCTTGCCTAAAACACCATCAGGGCTCCAACAGACAAAGAGCAAAGTCCAACCTCGCTTGCCCAAGAGAACAAACAAAGCAGGCTTGGTTTTGTGCAGCATGGAAGAGTATAGTGAGTGCAGAAAGGCAGCGTTCATTCCTGCAGCTGCCACCATCTGTGCTGGGCCCTCTTTGGCACCCCATAGCTTTGTGTGGTTCAGGCACAGCTCACTGCCTGACTCCATTTTTTTCCCCATGGCAGTTTTCACTGGGCTCACTCCCCAGTCCCTGGTGGGGTGGAAAGCTGCTACTTTTTTGGTTCTAATACTGCAATACAGGAAGCTGAGGCTCCAGGCCAGCTTAGGAGCAGCAGCCACAGTTCCAAAGCAGGGCCAGCAGAACGAGGTCTGATCGCTTCTGCCAATATTGGGAAATGCAGGAGGGAGAGAGAGAGACTCCTGCCATTGGCTCAGTTGCACATGTTGGGCCTCTGCAAGGCAAATAAATATGCTTCCTTGAGATGAATATTAAACTGAGAGAAAAAGCCCAAGGGATGCAAGTTGATTATTGAAACTGAGTCTATAACCATCCAAAAGGAACCAGGGATTGCGTGGTCATAAGAACAGTGGAGTCATGAGCAGGGATGGGTGAGTATGTCAATTTCAGTTTTTCTCGGTTTCTCATTTTTCCAATCTTAAAATCAGTTCATCACATTTCCACATCGGTTTGTGATTTGTTTATTTTTAAGTCCTCATGAAAATTCATCAGCTCCTTAGTGCAAACTTCTTGTGATATACACATTTTAGAATGCAGTTTTGCCTAAAAGTTATGCAGTTTCTCCTAACATCAGCCACACTGCCTTGCCCCTGCAAGAGTGGGGGCTCGGGGAGTGTGCGTGTGACATTGGCACACCAGCAGCATGCTGACATCACTCAACACATGTTGGGGGGTGCCAACATGGCCAAGTGCAATCTTGGGGGAGGGGTCAGCCCCTTCATTTATGATTTGTGGGTGCTTAGGCACCTAGGGCCCTGCACAGTCGGTGTCTATGCCCAACATAATGCATTTTTTTGTTATATTCACTAATGTATGCACTTATACGAACACTTTACCCTAGTAAATACATTTTTGTACACATGCCATTGCAAAATTCAGAGCAGTGCAAATTTCAAAGGATGACTATGTCACAATTCTCATATTGTTTTGGAAGGTGCAAATTGGGTAAGTTTGCTATTAAATGCAAACTGAATCAAATTTCCCTCCCATCGCTAGTCATGGGTGAAACCAGTTTTATCTTACTTTCTCTGGCACAACCATTCTGCATTTCCCCAGTCTGAAGATTTTAAGCCTGCATTTTCAGATTTCCAAGAGGAGGGCAGGGAGCCGGTTATTTCTGCTTGGGTCCATTCCCAGCCATCTCCAAAAATATATTATGAATATTACAGTAAGTGAAATTAGAGCTTTTCTATGACCCCATACACTGACCTACAACCAGAGCCCAGCAACTTAGCCTCTTGATTCACTAAATGTGAACGGTTTTGGCCAATCCAGCAGCACAAAGCGTCATTGCCTGATTGAAGAGGAGTCACCAGATCTGGCCTCAACATATCAAGAAGTACCCAGAGCTCCCGGACTCTCACCTCCTAAATCTTTGGGTGTGATCCTCAGGAGATTCAGCATGCCTTTAACACATGAAACATTTATTGTAATAGCTTTTGAAAGCCTATATTTGCTGATGTAGACATTTCATTAAGAGCCTGTCACATTTTAAAAATAACAATATCCATGAGCAACAGTCACCTGTCAAGATCTACAAAAGGAAGACCCTGTACAACTCATTTAACCCGGAAGATCTGAATGACTTTCGTCCAGTAGCACTCACACCTATAATCATGAAGTGCTTTGAAAAGCTGGTACGAAATTATGTCATTGCCTGTTTACCAGAGGGACTGGACACATTCCAATTTGCTTATAAAACAAAAAGATCGACAGAGGACGCTGTGGCGATTGCCCTCCATGCCGTTCTTGCACATTTGGAGCAGCGGGGGGGTTATGCCAGACTGCTTTTTTTAGATTTCAGCTCGGCATTTAATACCATTCTACCACAACGTCTGGTGTCTAAACTGGAAGATCTGGGGCTCCCGTTATCACTTTGTGGGTGGATATCGGCCTTTCTGTCGGACCGCACCCAGAGGGTTCGGTTGGGCCCTTATACCTCTAATACACTTAAGACTAACACAGGAACACCACAGGGGTGCGTACTTAGTCCGCTCCTTTATATTCTCTACACGTACGATTGTGTCGCTGCTCACCCTAGTAATAGGGTTGTCAGATTTGCAGATGACACAACCGTGATTGGGATCATCTCTGAAATGGAGGGTGAAACGGACTATAGAGATGAGGTGGAGCGGCTGACAGAGTGGTGCAGCGCTAACAACTTGCTCATAAATACAAGGAAGACAAAGGAGCTTGTGGTGGACTTCAGGAGACAGAAGAGCAATGTCCAGCCACTTCTGATTGATGGGGTCTGTGTGGAGAGGGTAACAACGTTCAGATTTTTGGGAATTGAATTACAAGAGGATCTGTCCTGGAGTGTCAACACAAGGGGGCTTGTGAAGAAGGCGCAGCAGAGACTGTACTTTTTAAGAATCCTAAGGAAAAACCATCTTCCGCAGAAACTGCTGCTTGCCTTCTATCACTGTGCCATTGAGAGCGTGCTCACTTATGGCTTATGTGTGTGGTACGGAAGCTGTACTACCCAGGACAGGATGGTGTTGTGCAGAGTTGTTAAGGCAGCAGAGAGCATTGTTGGCTGCCCACTCTCCACCTTAGAGCAGATTTATGCCACAAGGTGCCATAGGAAGGCACTGGACATAGTAAAAGATCCATCGCATCCTGGTCACTGTCTCTTCGAGCTCCTGCCGTCGGGACGGAGATACAGGACGATGATGACAAGAACGAGCCGTCTCAAGAACAGCTTCTTCTCCAGAGCGATCTCGGCCCTGAATGGGAAACCTGGACTTTGAAGTCATCTAATCTTCCTTGCTGTATTATATTATATTGTTTTAATTAGTGTTTTTATAGTTGTTCTGATTTTAAGTGGAGTGCCCTATCTGGGTGGATGGAGCAGCCAAGTAATTTCGTTGTCCCTGAGAGGGGGCAATGACAATAAAGATATTATTATTATTATTATTATTATTATTATTATTATTATTAGTTTCAGGGAAAGAGAGACATTGGGTGACAGCTGGAGCCTGGAAAGACAAGCAGATATGTGTCTGCTCAGGAGTAAGTCCAGGTGAGATCAACAGGACTTCCTTTCAGGTAAGTGAGTAGAAGATTACAGCCTTGTATGTTTGGGTTTTATGGGGGAAAGATTATACAGTACAATCTTATGCACCTTTATTCAGTTTAGACTTACTTCTGAGTAGACATGGATAGGAATGTGCTGCTGTTAATTCATTTTAATTTTGTATATAGTTAAATAGGCTGCTATAGAACAAGGAAATAAATGGGCTAAATAAGCAAAAGATGTTTTCAAAGTGTGAACGTCCTCTCCATGAGAATAAATGTGCCTGGGCAATGCCTGCCCCCATTAAAGTGAATGACAAACTTCCCTTTGCCTTCACAGGAGCTAAGATTTCACTCAATGTGACACAAGCAGATTATTTCCAAACAGACTGTCTTTTTGTGTTTTCTAGAAGGCATCAGGGCTTCTTTAAAACATAAGTGTCTGCCAAGAGCCATCGAGCTTTGAACACATGTTTGGCTTTCTTGAAAACCATTGGCAAACCTCAGCTGCTGTATTTCAGACAGGCCTGGATCTCATTGTTGGCTGGGGAAAAATCCACCCTAATGAAAATAAACAGGTTAAGGCTACAACTCCTTACACGCTTACTTAGGAGCAAGTCTCATTGAACTTAGCAAGAATTACTTCTCAGGTAGACATGCAAAGGATTTTGCTGTCAAAGCCATTCATTGTTTAGCAGCAACACAAAAATCAAATGAAATGAAAGGCTTTGTTTCATAATTGTGTATAGCCTGATCTTGCATGAACACACCATAGAAGACTTTTTCTGTGCTGCCCTAGAGGGCAGACCTAGGGGCTCGCCCCCAGCCTAGAATCCACAGGTCTGAGCAGTTTTCCCCTTCCCCGCTCCTTTCTCAGGTAAAACCCACTCTTTCATGCTAAATTGGAGCAAATGTCAGTTTGGAGAAAACCTGTAGCTTGAGCACTACAGAATAGTTTTCCTCGGGGGAAAGCAGTGTGACAAAAGGAAGTATGGATAAGCCCTGTGTCAAATGGGCTGAAGTAGCAGAAGGGTAGATTTCAACGGAACATCAGGAGAAAAGTCTTAACGGTAAAAGCTGTTTGGCAATGACCTTGGTTGTGCAAACGGCTTAAAAATGCAGCTAAGCTGTTCTTTTTCTCAGTTTGGATCAAAGCTGGTTGGGGGGGGAAACACATCAAAACACAGTATTTCATTAGAAAGAACAGGATAGATACAAGATAGGTATTGATTGGGACTAACTTCATGCATGTACCATTTACCAAAACAGAGAGCGGAGTGCACTCGATGAAGAGTCTCAAGGTGGAAACTGGGGGTGGGGTTAGGGATTTTCTACATCAGACAGGTGGTGAACATGATGTCCTCATCATGTTCAAAGAAGACGAAGAGGAGTTTGGATTTGATATCCCGCTTTATCACTACCCGAAGAAGTCTCAAAGCAGCTAACATTCTCCTTTCCCTTCCTCCCCCACAACAAACACTCTGTGAGGTGAGTGGGGCTGAGAGACTTCAGAGAAGTGTGACTAGCCCATGGTCACGCAGCAGCTGCATGTGGAGGAGCGGAGACGCGAACCCAGTTCACCAGATTACAAGTCCACCACTCTTAACCACTACAGCACACTGGCTCACATAAAGAACCTTTCAGCAGAGAGAGAGAACATCAAATACAGTGGTACCTTGGTTCTCAAATGTAATCCGTTCTGGAAGTCCGTTCTACTCCCCAAACCATTCAAAAACCAAGATGCAGCTTTCGATTGGCTGCAGGAGCTTCCTTCACTCAAGAGGAAGCTGCATTGGACGTTCAGCTTCCAAAAATGTTCAAAAACTGGAACATTTACTGCCGGGTTTTCGGCGTTCAAGAACCAAGGTACGACTGTACTGTAGCTGTTCTCCAGAAGTATTTACAGGACATTGAGTATTTCCTAAAAACAACAGAGCACGGAGTTCAGAAATGGAAGAAAGAAACTTAGAAGCAAGCTGGCAACCAATGTAAGAATCCACAATGGCTGAGTGGGGGACCTTTGCTGAAACTACTCCTTGTCTCGTGATTAAGAAGGAAAAGGGCATCCCAAAGGGAAGGGCGAGAGTGTGTGGGAGAGAAACCGTTTCTTGCCTTCTGATTAAGAAAGGAAAATACATCCCAAAGGGGTGCATGTGTGAGAGAGAAACATGTCACAACCTGTTTATTGAGCATTCATCGTGATTTGTTTGCACAAAGTTTGGGGGGAGGTAAAGTTTGTAACCCCAACTGCTTACTGAGCATTTGTCTGCAGGGAAGTTATACAATGCCATAAGCACTGAAGAGGAGTTCTGCTGGATCAGACCAAAGGCCCATCTAATCCAGCATTCTGTTCTCACAGTGGCTAGCCAGACCACCAGCTGGTTGAGTGGTTGGTCAAGTAATGGTTATCCTACATTTTCCAGCACATTTCCACATCACATTCCTTACTGCAAGGGGTGTGTGGAGAGAGGGAGGAGGTTGTATTTTGCACCTGAGCACTAAACCCACTTTAATTGTGCAACCTGAATTTACTGATGTATGTTTGAACCACACCTGCAAAAGAACAATTGTCTTGGAGGGAAAGAGACTGTTGGGGGTTTTATGTCCCCTATTATGAAGTAGCCATTTAACATTTGTGTTTTGAGCCAGAGAGCTTTTGCTTGCTCATTAGAAGCTCTCCCTTTCCTAAGAAATACTAGTACTCTTCTCTGTATACTGCATGGCCAACCAATCAGAAACAAGGTCCTTGCTTTTATTGGTCAAAATGGAGCTAATTCTACTGAAGTATAAATGGTCTTGTATTACACTAGTCTCGGCAAAAAGAAGGGGGTGGGAACCTTCTCTGAGTTGGGATCCAATCTCAGGCCTTGTTTTAGACACTGTTTTATTATAGATAGATCCAGAGGAGTTATAAAGCAGAGCTGGAGTCAAGGGATGAGTCCAGTTGGGTTTTTTTCCTGGTATCTCTGCGAGTGAGTCCTTCCCATAAGGATATGCACATGATGTACCATACCTATTGCTTTTCTGAGTCCCAGGTTTCATAAAGATGTTGTTCTGGCACATCATGATAGGGAAAGGTGAAATGTGTCCAGCACAAGCCAGGGTAATCCATTCCAGACATATGTGTAATGCGGGGGGGGGGGGGAACAGGTGCAAACAATTGAGCCAGCTGTCAGTAAGCTCCAGTGATTGCTTTTGATAGCTTAATCGTTAGTTGATCCATGTGCAACATTGGCAACATCACTGCCATAGTTGACTGCCTCCTACACATCTGTAAACCTTTTCTAGGTGCTTCTTGACATGAGTGGGAGTCCGCAAAGCCCTGACATCATAGCAGGCTAAATTAGACATGATTGCTGCCATTTCTGTTTTCCTGCTACAGAACACGGAAAGCTGACAAATGTCAATAACTGCTAATAACTCACTAGCCACTACTGTTTGCCACATGCCACGCAAGCCATGTGCTCCAGCAAACATCCATCATAACTCAGTTAGCTTGAGAATCTCTGTGTGGATAAAGAAATCGTTATCCAGCCTTTCCATCTATCACTGATGGAACTTACTTCTGAATCAACATGCACTGATTGTGCTGTAAGAAGCTTAGTCCTGTCTGTTACATTTCCACTCATGGGGTGGGGAAATGGATTAAGGGGGCGGGTAAAAACAGGATAGCAGCAGCAAGTGGCAACCCCTCCATCTCGTAGAGTGCATGAGTTCATAAATCGCAAGACTTAGATCCATTTCACTCAGTCAGCTCCACCCTCAGATGTATAATTCATATAACACTTTTTTAAAAAATGTAACACCCCTCTCCATTCTAGAAATCAATAGCCGGATTCTAACAAACTATGAAGGGATGCGGGTGATGCTGTGGTTTGCCAGAAGCGGCTTAGTCATGCTGGCCACATGACCCGGAAGCCGTACGCCGGCTCCCTCAGCCAATAAAGTGAGATGAGCGCCGCAACCCCAGAGTCGGTCATGACTGGACCTAATGGTCAGGGGTCCCTTTACCTTTACCTAACAAACTATGAACTAGTTCTGTATACACCCAACCACTAATCTCTCCCAAGACTTCAGTTTTTCTGCCTCTTTTTCAGGGTGCTTTAGAATTTCTTTATCTTTTCGATGGGTGCAGGATTGAACTTAATATATCATTGTGAAGCAGCTGTGGGTGGTGCATATTCTTTTATTCCCATTAAACACTCTGCAGCCTCCCCTGCTGCCTATGTCTCCTGATCTAAAAAAAACCACAAAAATCCTGTGGGAGGAATTGCCTCATTTTAAATGAAGTGTGAGAAGTTGGAAAGGTGACTACTGAGCATCTGATGTGCTCCCTGACTTTGTTTTTAAGATAAGGTTTTATTTTACCATTAAAAAAAAAAGCTTTCTGCACTGATTTCTTTGAAAAATAAAAATGCTTCTCTCTTGAAAATAATGAACAATGGCCGGGCACACAATAGGCAGTGTGGTTTCCCTCTGCACATACATAAAAGCCCAGCTGAGGATGTCATGGGGTTTTCAGGAAGTGAAGGCACCCAGAGAGGCTGCAGGATGCAGATTTGAAGACTGAAAGAAAAGAGGCACACAAACATCGCTAGGCCACCTCAGAAGTCAGCTAAGTGCAGCAAAATAAACTCCACCCTTTCCACAATAATTTCTCCAATTTTTTCTCTCCCTTTTGATCATGTTCAAATGTAATTACTGCTCTTGGTAATTGATGAAGAATAATAGGGGGAAATGCAGGAGAACTTCTGCCAAATACTGTGAGCTGTTGGGTTTTTATTTCACAGAGAGGAACCATCCATGCCTCGTGGCAGAACACTGGGGAACTGATGGGGAATTTCAAAAGCAACTTGCTAAGGTGAGACATGGTAGTCTACTCTTTTTGCATGTGTGTGTGCAGGTAATAAAGACATGGCATGAACTGCAGGTAGGTTTCTGGAATTCTGCATGACCACCAGGCAGCAATTTCTACATTTTACTCTGTGTGTATTGTGGTGTGGCCATCTCTCACAGGCATGATTCTATGCCTGGAAAAAGTGTGCATTGGTTCTAAAAGTGGCTGATAATCATGGTCTGGCTGGGACCGCTCAGCTTCTTCCTCCTAGAATTTGCTCCATCAGTGGCCATTCCACCTGGTCTTTCTGTAAATTTCACAGAGCAAGGAACATATGAATCTGGCTTAAACTGAGTCAGAACACTGGTCCATCTATCTCAGTATCATCTGAACTGCCTGGTAGCAGTGCTGCAGGGATTCAGACAAGGGTCTCTTCCAGCTATACCTGAAGATGCTAGGGCCTAAACCTTCCAGGACCTAAACTTTCTGCATGCACAGCAGATTCGCAATGATCCTCAAGTGCCTCCCCTCCCCTCTTTTCTTCCTATAAGCCATTATAACCCCAGAAGATACTGATGGATCAGGCCAAAGGCCCATCTAGTTTAACATTCTGTTCTCAGAGACCAACAAGATACCTCTGAGAAGCTTGCGAACTAGACATGAGCGCAACAGTACTGTCCAAACTTACATGCTTCACAAGTGTCCCAGAAAAACCATCCCATTTTTTATCATGAGAGAACAGCGGCCATATTGGTTGCCACATTCTCATGCAATTTGTGGGTATGGGTTCTCCCAGGGGAAGCACTTTTGGGGGGCTGCGATCTCACACAGTGCCTCAAAACACACATTTTGGGGCTTATGTCTGAAAAGGCGCTTTTAGGGAGGGACCGTGGTGCAAAATCGACTTTGTGCTCTCATGATTAAAAAAAAGGAAGATGGCATCCAGGAAGATGGTGTCTCGAATTTTGGCTTCAAGGTGTTAGAGGGTGTGAACTTGTTTCCCCAGAAACTGGTACTCAGAGGCATAATACCTCTGACATTGGAGGTAGAACATAGCAAGCATCATGACTAGCCCATGAAAGTTTTTTACTTCGTGCGTTTGTCTAATCCTCTTTTAAAGTCATCCAAGTTGGGGGCCATCTCATCATTCTGCCACTGGACCTGTCTAGTCGAGTCTAATTTTAATTTTGGGTGCAGTGCAGGGTGGCTTTCAATGCCTGATAACAACCATAAGTGATGAAGTTATTAAATAATATCTTCAAGTCTTCATTTCTCTCTCTTTTTTTTTTACTCCTTACTTGTTTTGGCCTTTAGCATTTCACAGAATCTTCTGTTGACCTCTCAGTTTAGAATCGTTCCTACCACAGTAGCAGCTGTCCCTGCCGAAGAAATCATGGATTCAGTTAAATTCCCCCCAAGCATCTCGAGGCCTTTAGGCATGTGCTATAAATTTAAAAGTTCTAATTATAGCCGTGAGCAGCAGGAATTACAGTCATGAAAAGCAGCAACAAATGGAAGAATAGCTCAGCAACTGAAAGAGATCGATTTTGCCTTCCCCTCCCCTCTGGGCCATCCTCTCTTGAGGATCTCTGAGGGTACATCTGCCACCCTGACAAAGCACACCCTCCCGCAGTCACCCAGCAGCTCAACTTATAAACCTACCAAACCTGAGAAGGGACAGGTCTTTGATACATAGCCTCTATTGGCCACAGTTATCTGTCTTGTGAAAAAAGTAAACACAAGAGGACATCAAGACGCCCTGCATATTTCTGGTTAGAATTATTCACAGTCAAAACTTTAAGAAAGAATGGGAAAGATTTATAATATATTTAGGAGACCACTGTAAGCAGATGAAAACATTAGCAGGATTCTAGTAACACTTGTTGTGCAACAAATACTATGGAAAATATGGAGAGATATAAATATGGATGATGAAATAATATGCAGTTGAAAATGTTGACAATATGACCCATGGAGGGGATGGTGGGAAGTCTGGAGATTCAGAGAAATCTCTAAATATGGATATATATTTGGTATTGTTATAAATTTGCACTTGTAAAATCAAATAAAAATTATTTGGGAGGGGAGAATTATTCACAGTTAATTCTAGGTTTTCTGTCAAGGCACTTCAAAATTTGTTAATATTGTTATTATTTAGACAGAAAGGTGAAATAAGCCCAAACTGTAATGTTTCTAATTCGGTTCCGTTTGAAAGTTTAGCAGAAGGCCAGCTCAATGCCAGCTTTGATTCCACTGCTATGATCCAAAATGGTTATTATAAGTCCGAGTAGCACATCACGGTCAGGGGAAAAGGCAATGTGGTTTGCAGCGACCAGAAAGGTTAATCTAAATTATCCCGGAGATTAGCTCTGAGACAGTGCGCGGTTCCACAAACATCACCGCTGGTGTCCTGAGCAGTGATCTGATACTCTTTGCTTTTGTTAGCATTTGCAGGGAGACTAATCCAGAAAACTCGGGTGAGGTGAAGACATAATTTTATAGGTGAAGTTGTCAGTCTCCTTGGGTGAGTTATGGGGCTCGACTGACAGTGGAACAGTAGCGTGGAAGTTACAGGTCAAGATGCTCCAAAGGAGCTCTCGCTGAACAAAGCAACCCAAAAGGCAAAGGCGTAAAATTGCAGTCTCTATAAAACATAAGGCAGCAGGGCCTCGCGTTGTGAAAATGGCAGCGCTTCCAGTTTGTTAGGTATGATCTGAATGATCATAGTAGCTCGGAATAAATGGGCAGACAAGAAATCTTCGCAAAACAATAAAGACCATACTTGTGGCAAAGCAACATTCCTCCCCTACCCCTTTTATAAGAACCTTCCTTACACTGGCTCAGTTCATTGGTCCATTGAGCTCAGGCTACCAACACTGACTGGCAGCAGCGACCCTTCAGGGTTTCAGGCAGGGTCTTTTTTCATACCTGGAGATGCCAGGGCTCTTCTGTATGCAAAGCAAATGCTCCACAGCTATTCCCACCAATGAACTCATCCCTGCTATCCTTTTAGCATAAAGAGATTGAGATCTACCTGGCTTAAGCTCCGTCGCAGTTATTATTCAAAGAAAACAAGCACCTAACCCTCATGAAAGTGGAGGTCTTGAATGTGCATCATCTGCTAAACAATAACTTGGGCTTTTTTTTTTTTTGCAAACTGTCTTGTGATAAGACTTTCTAAAAGACAGGCTAGAAATGACTTCCTACAAAACAGCTATCGCAGCCAAAAAATTAAAGATTGCACAATAAGCTGGGGTGGTTATGCCATTTCAGTAAACGAGTGACATTTTCTCACAACTTTGATGTAGGCTGATCACAGAATACGGGAGACAGGACTGTGCAGGTTAGGATTCTGAGTGACAATAGCAAGACTAAAAGTCATTCACCATCCAGCTATCTTCCCTGTTTCCAACTAGGGAGCAATGCTGCTTTACTGCCAGTACCATCTGTCCTCAGATGCTTCTGCCTGCACACTGCAACTACCTGTTCTGTGTTTTCTTGCCCTCTTCATAGTGGTGTTTCATGAGGTCGCTCACTAGAGCCAGCATGGTGTAGTGGTTAAAAGCGGTAGACTCGTAATCTGGTGAACCGGGTTCACATCTCCGCTTCTCCACATGCAGCTGCTGGGTGACCTTGGACTAGTCACACTTCTCTGAAGTCTCTCAGCCCCTCTCACCTCACAGAGTGTTTGTTGTGGGGGAGGAAGGGAAAGGAGAATGTTAGCTTCTTTGAGACTCCTTCGGGTAGTGATAAAGCGGGATATCAAATCCAAACTCTTCTTCTTCATCATCTGTTTTTCAGCACCATGCAAATTCTCATCCTTTAATTTAAAAAAAACAAACTGAAAAAAGCAATTAATGCGACATTAAACCAAGATATTATAGCCGTGATAGCATCAAATTCCATGTACATTTAAGGCTTTGTCCTAGAAAGTTACACCTCCCAACTCCAGAATGCTACTATCACTTTGAAAGAAACTCCTACAAGTCCCATAGTCATGCTTTATCTGGCTGATATACGTATCTCACCATCCTCAGAAAAGAAATATGGTTGGACTAGATGAAACTCATGGTCCCTTCCAACACTACAGTTCTATGATGTGGTGGTTGGGATTCTAGTTTCTCCATTACTGGGAAGTCCCAAAGTTTAGTGTAACAGTTCTGGATATTCAGACCCAAGGTGTTTTCGCAATGCTAGTCAGCAACTTTTGAGCAGCTGGCAGCCACCAGAATGGTCGCTGCTGGTCACTGCTCCCCACTCAGCACATGCACAGTTTCATAGTGTCATGTTAACAGTCCCTCTGCCTCCTCTACTGTCTTGAGATGCCCTCCAGCAACAGTACTGCCCTCCACATCATGCAGTAACACACGCAGGTGTTTAATGCGTCTTTGCTTTTAATGTTTTTCCCCGCTCTGTAAATAGCAGCCACTGGTGTGCTGGGATGATAGCAGGATATCCACAGGATCTCAGCAGGATCACAGCAATAAGGATGGCAGTATACCCTTTTCCTCCCATGCTTCAGTGCTGATGAAAACTGCTCCTCTGAAGCTGCTGTTTGCACTCGGAGGAAAGCTGCTATTGGTGCCAGTGGGGGTTTTCCTTCCAATGCAAATAGCAGCTTCAAAGGAGCAATTTTTTGTGTCGAGATTGTAGCCAAGGGGAAAACTCCCTTTCCAAACTGTTTAGCCCCCAATAATTATCACACCTTGGCTGCTATTTGCTTCTTTTAAAATGTGCATTAAATGCAGGGGCACATTTAACGTCTTGTCTTGTTTGCTCCTCGTCGCCAGACAGACAGTGGTAACCCTGAGCCAACCGTCTCACGGGCCAGCCTTGCTCTTAATGCATTACTAATCAATAACCCACTTAAGACATTTTTTTCTATATGAGTGGGAATAATCTTTGTGAAGGGGAACACATGTGCATTATAATGTTTGAAGGGTGGTATGAACATACTCAAAATAAGGTAAGAGTCACAAAACCTCGCAGAGGAATGTGTGATTAGCACTTGCATTCTGGTGAAAGAAGGCAGCCTGTGGCCTGAGCCAAGTTTAAATGGCTGTGTATATGGTGAGCCTAAACAGGACGTGGACATCTGAGCTTGGATTACTGGGGAATGTACGCGAGCAGCAATTATCATCACAATGCAACATTTGGACTCCGATCCATGCTTCTTTAGCAACATCAGATAATTTGGAATGCAATGGTCTGTTCTTTTAAAGTAAATTGCTACCCTCGTTGTTCCATAGAAAACCTGAAAGCACATGTACAATTCCTGCTCAGGGCTTTGGAAAGGGAAAGGTTGTGGGGAACCTCTTTGCCCAGGCCTTTCATTTTGCAAACCTTTTTTTGCAACCTCACGAAGGCATCATGCCAATCATGGCGCTTCTGTGGCCTAACATATCTTACATATATCATTCCCTCATACACCAATAAGCTAGTTCCACTGCATGCAAAAAATGAAAGAAAACCCCTCCATTTTCAGTCATACTGTTTGCAGATCACATTGTGTGTTGTTGTTGTTGTTGTTGTGTGTGTGTGTGTCAAAATTTCCTAATTTGCAATTTTTCTTCCCAAGAGCAAAAATTGTTCTCCCCAGTGCAAAAATTTGGATCTCATGGGCACAGCGATCGATCTTGTATTATTCTTATTTTTATGGGGAAAGCTGCGGGAAACTCTTGTTTTTCAGTAAAGAGCAAGTGTGGCATACAGACAGTTCAAGTTTAGGTACTTTTTTACCTCCTGACGTGGCACAATTGTATATGTTCCACAAGATAATTTCAGTCTGAAGTGTGATTTTCCATTTCAGCCTCCATTTCACTGCAAACTGTATTTGTTTAGAGCACCCGAGCCTGTCACAACGTTGATGAACCTTCCTTGAAGTGGTGGTTATTTATAGCCTACTAGACAGAACACTAGTCTGATCCAGTCTGTTAATTTTCATGTGTTTGTTATCTGTCCCTTAAACACTGGAAAACAAACCTCATTCACAGCATTATTGTCTATATAACATGGCTCATTTGGTATGGTGTGTACTCCTTCGTTTACTTTATTCGGGTACTTGAAGATCAAAAGGGATCTGATCCAGTGCTTGTCCCATCAAGCTAGAATTTAGGCTGATGTTCTCTGAATTTAGCTCCTTATAATAATAAATACGTTGTTAAAAACACTACACGATGCCTGCTGCCTGCATTTTCAAATTTAGGTTAATTGAACGTGAGAATGGGTTTGGATGAACAATGAGACCAAATGATAAACACCCAAAAAACAGGGTAAATGCAACCTGCCAAGGTCACTGCACAAAGCACTAAATAATAACCTACTGCTAAAAGCTGACGTGGTTTGTTCGACTTGGCGTATTGTAAAGAAAGCTCAGAATGCACATAGCAATGTTTGACCTTTAGGATGGCACAGTGCATGTATATAAAATGCTGAGTTAGAAAACTGTCAGATAAAATATAGAGATGAGATAATAGTCAGAAAGATAATGTTAAATGGGTTCCCAGTATGCTAAAACTATCAGGTTTCTTTGAAGTGGCATGTGACCTCACTAGGCTATCAGTTTCTTTTGTGCTCACTGGTGTTTGTTTTGAGGATGAGGACATGAGATGATGCACGCAGGACTAGTGCCATCTGCTGGCAGTCTCCTGAAGGACAGGAGCACAGCCTGACCGTAGCTTTGCATTTTGACGGTGGTGCATTTATCTATGAATGCCGGGCTTTTCTGTATCAGAATCTTCGTTTTCTGCATCCTGTTCATTCTTTAGATGAAATGTGGAATTCATTTCCGAGGTAGAGGGGGAAGAAGACCACATCTGCTGCAGGACTGAGCTTCTTTGTTTTCATTTTGTGTAAGGATTGTAAAAACCATGTACTCAAAGGGGCATAAAATCAACACTTTGTATTGCCACATAGTATAAGCCTGTGAGTGAAATGGGGTTGCATGAGAGTCCAAGTATGCGTCTCACACAAATATGTGTAATGAACTCGCAGTGGTTGCTTTTTCTAAAGTAAAGTTAGCCATGGTAGTAGTGATTTGAAATGCAAAACTTGCAGGAAAATTTTACACTTTCCCTACATGCAGTGGCGTAGCGTGGGGGGTGCAGGGGGGGCCGGCCGCACCGGGCGCAACATCTGGGGGTTAGGGTTAGGGGGCGCAAATCCACGGGTTAGGGGGCGCAAATTACTTGCCTTGCCCCGGGTGCTGACAACCCACGCTACGCCACTGCCTACATGATGCTTCGCCACCCCCCAAACCACCCCAAAATCCATTTCCCTTCCCTGAAGTAGTAGTAGTCCAAACAAGATATATAAATAGTATTTTTATGTGAATGGTTGTTAACAGAAACATTTGAAATTATATACAATAAGAATTATCAAATATATATGCGGCAAAAAAAACACCCAACCATTTTAAATGATAATTGCAAACTAAATATATGTTATCTGAAGAAGTGTGCATGCACACGAAAGCTCATACCAAGAACTAACTTAGTTGGTCTTTAAGGTGCTACTGGAAGGAATTTTTTTTTAATTGCAAACTAAGTTAGTTAGTGTGTTCTCATTCGATATTAATTCGGTTGCAGATAATCAATAGCTATCGACAGCAATATATCTGTGGGGAATTTTTTAATGCAAAAAAATCAGGATTGCCTGTTCCACTGGCAGCTTCAATGTGATGAGTTGCTTATTTCACTATAGATAGATTTCATATATTTTTGTACTAAAGTATAACTAGACTTTAGTAGCCAGCAACAAACATTTATGTTGAAGCTGGGGTTTTTTGGAGGTTGTGTGCAGGGCTTTTTTTTCAGCCAGAACTCAGTTCCAGCACTTCTCAGGTGGGCACCATTGCCATTGGGAGAAAGAGGTGTTCATGGTGAGTTCTGGCACCTCTTTTTCTAGAAAAATAGCACTCTTGTGTGAGTGTTTCACAGGCAGTAGCACTCTTCTATTTCTCCTTCTCCTCCTTCTGGTAGGAACCGTATTCATCCAGACTGGTGTGTCGGTCATAGAATACTTCTGGGAGACTAGGGGAATCCCAGACAGAAGATGTCTACTCTTGCCATAGACTGTTTACAGTATGGGTGGTCACCTGCCTGAAGTGCCAGCCCCTCCATGCACACTGAATAAAAGTGGGCAGGAGGCAAGGAGGTTCGTTCACTGGGGGGAAGTAAAGGAGGGACAGTCTCCAGATGATGGGTTGAAGGTAATTAGTAAGTGGGGTAATAAGAATAAGAATAACAGGCTTTTTTAAAAAAAAACCATATTAATCCTTTTTGGTGACAATACTCACAGATAAGGTCCATGGTAGCCATTTTCCATTGGCATCCATGACACTTTTATCAAGATATGAGCACCAACACCTCATTTTTTTACACACACACACACACACCAAAAAAAACTGTATGTGTGTGTCCATACAGTTGTACCTAAGGTTAAGAACGTAATTCATTTTGGAGGTCCATTCTTAACCTGTAACTGTTCTTTTCTTTTTTTCAAAAAACTTTTATTTTGCTTTAAACAGGTACATATAAATATAGAAATAGAAACTGAAACTGTTCTTAACCTGAGGTACCACTTTAGCTAATGGGGCCTCCCGCTGCTGCCGCTGCACCGCCGCCGCACAATTTCTGTTCTCATCCTGAAGCAAAGTTCTTAACCCGAGGTACTATTTCTGGGTTAGCGGAGTCTATAACCTGAAGCGTATGAAACCTGAAGCGTCTGTAACCCAAGGTACCACTGTACAAGGAAACAGTGGCGTAGCGTGGGGGTGCAGGGGGGGCCGGCCGCACCGGGCGCAACATCTGGGGGTTAGGGTTAGGGGGCGCAAATCCACTGGTTAGGGGGCGCAAATCCACGGGTTAAGGGGTGCAAATTACTTGCCTTGCCCCGGGTGCTGACAACCCACGCTACGCCACTGCAAGGAAATCCACATTTATTACAGAGGCAAATATATGTATCATTTGAACAGCAAAGGTGGATGAAAATCTAGCTTACCCCACAAGAAAAAACAATATCTGGATAGCTCGGTTGGTTAGAGCATGGTGCTGATAATGCCATGAATGACGGTTCAATCCCTGTATGGGACAGTTTCATATTCCTGCATTGCAGGGGGTTGGACTAGATGATCCTCAAGAACCCTTGCAACTGCAATTCTGTGATTTGCTTCTGTTTCATGTATGTCTGCATGCTGAAGGTCCCTTAAAGACTCTGCCATCCCTGTCAGCTGTGGTAGCTAAGCCTTGAGCCAAGGATGGGGAACCTGCGATTGATGTCGAGTGTGGTCCAGCAACCAATGGAGGCTGGTCCACTAGGGTGAATGGGGTGCGGCCTCACCACCTTCAGTCTGCAGTCAGCCAGTTCCCCGCCTGCTAGAGCCGGACTAAGAAATAAATACTGCCTAATAGCTTCCCCTCCTTAGTCTGTGTTGCCCATTGGTAACTCAGTAGGGAAGAGGATGCAGACAAAACTAGAATCAGCTGACTCTGTCCGTCATTGGCTCCATCTCCACATACCATCAGTCCTCCTGCCTTCTGTCCCACCACTGCTAGAAGCCTCTGGAAGCACACTGATCCCTCGTCCCTGTCTTAAGGGCAATGGCAAGCTGAGGCTACGAATTTAATCTGCTGCTCTGCAGGAGATGCAGCATGCTGTGGAAAGGAGGTGATGTTCTTATTAACAGTAAGCTCCAGCCAGAAGGCTGGTTGTAGTTCCTGCTCTGGGTCTTCCTTTAAGGCAGGGGACAGCCAGCTTTTTTGGCTGTGGGCTGGTCCACCATTCCTCAGACCATGTGGGGCGCCGGACTATATTTTTTTGGGGGGGATGAATGAATTCCCATGCCCCACAAATAACCCAGAGATGCATTTTAAATAAAAGCACACATTCTACTCATGTAAAAACACGCTGATTCCCGGACTGAGAAGACAATTGGGCTGTATCCAGCCCCCTGGCCTTAAGTTGCCTACCCCTGCTTTAAAGCTAGGCCTCCGCTTGCTATAACAATTCTCTAGCAAAGGAAAATAAGGTAAATGCCATTCTTCTGTTCTTTTCTTGGGTGACTTTAAAGGCCAGCTGGTCTGGAGCCTCCGTGGGTTCAGAAATGTGGCACGGCTAATCCCAGTCTCACTCAGGGTGCCAACTCCTACCGCTTTTCCTAAGAAAATATCACATGGCCCAATGGCAAATGGCTATGCCTTAGTCGTAGAGCATTTGCTTTGTATACAGATGATGCCAGGTTCAATCTCCCGTATCTCCAAGACTGGGAATGCCCCCTGCCTGAAACCCTCCAGAGCTGCTGCCAACCAGACTACCAGTCTACTCAGCTTGATGGACCAATGGTTTGACTTGGAGGTACAGCTGCTTCCTATGTCCCCATGCTAACTACATCTAGGTGGGATAGTACTCTTTGTGCACAGTAAGAGGCCCCTCACCTGTCTTCTCTCTTTCCATTGCAGCTACTATTGTACTGGATCTAAATTTAAGCCTACATTGCCAATAAAATGAGCTTTGCATCCATTAATATAAAAGGTAAAGGTAAAGGTACCCCTGCCCGTACGGGCCAGTCTTGACAGACTCTGGGGTTGTGCGCCCATCTCACTTAAGAGGCCAGGGGCCAGCGCTGTCCGGAGACACTTCCGGGTCACGTGGCCAGCGTGACATCGCTGCTCTGGCGAGCCAGAGCCACACACGGAAACGCCGTTTACCTTCCCGCTGGTAAGCGGTCCCTATTTATCTACTTGCACCCGGAGGTGCTTTCGAACTGCTAGGTTGGCAGGCGCTGGGACTGAGCAGCGGGAGCGCACCCCGCCGCAGGGATTCGAACCGCCGACCTTTCGATCAGCAAGTCCTAGGCGCTGAGGCTTTAACCCACAGCGCCACCTGCGTCCCGTGCACATCTTAATAACAGGACCACAAGGAGGGGAGCAGTCCCAATCATGATTTATATAACATTTTGCTGTTCTCATCACATACGGATGGTTGGCAGTGAAATAAAAATGTTAACCACAGAACATTTAATTCAAGCCAAAGTTGGACTGTAGCTCTCTGGGAAATGAATTTGCTGCTGAATTTCTTTTTTAATAAAAGTTGCCTTAACTCGGTCTTTCCTTTTATCACTGCAAGGTTTCGGGCAGTTTGTCATAAACCCAGACGCGAGGTCCTTGGATGTCTGGCTATCTAGTCTGTGCATCAAGCCACACACAGTGATGTGTGCATACCCTCATGTGCACTTTTTGGCAAATTGCATCGCTGTTATTCCAGGCACAATTTGTGTATGGAAAAACACAAATGCAGAGATTTATATATCCAGGAAATTAACATCATTCTTGTTGTTGGCTTGGTATAAACAGCTTAGCTGCAGAAGAAGATGCAAAGTTGGTGAAGAAAACAGGCTCAGGTCTTGACATTTTTTTCCACCCAGGAGCCATGTACACTAGTCCAATCGACATCATCTAGTGAAGGCTAATCCATTTGGGCAGATTAGACACTGGCCCACCAAACTCAATTGGCTTTCAGCCTCCACCTGCATCCAGGGCCTCGAAGTGGCTATCAACTTTTTTCGCCTTAGTCTCAGTGTTGCCTCTTACAGAACCCAGCAGGGGAAATGATGAGGACACAACTAGAATTAGTTACCTCTGCATGTTATGGACTCTAGCTCCACCTGTCATTGGCTCTCTGGGTCTATTGCGGTTATTGTGTATATGGAAGCAACAGGGTGAATAAAAACTTCTGGAAATAAAAATTGTCCAGTCCAAAAATATGCTTCAAACACACACTCAATGCTACATCCAAACAGTTGCATAATATCATGTGTTTGTCCAAGCAAAGATACAGCATCTTAGAAATATGATTTTCTTCTATTCAGAGCTGAAAAACAAAGCCTCTCCCTCTGCCACAAAGACTTCAAATCACCCATAACCACCCTTTAAGGCGGGTACAGACCCCAGAGGGCAGCACCTGCCATTTACTCCATAGAAGACCAGTACCACCTCCTAGTTGCCTAGAGGTGGCATGGGGGGGGGGCTGCTGAGGAGAAGACCATTTGACCTCCAAGAAGAGCATGGCAGCAAGTGATGCATTCCTGGGAGACGGTATCTGCTGCCCCTGTGGATCCTGCTGCTTGAAGCAGTCACCTCACCTTGCCTCATGAGTGGGCCAGCCCTGGTTCTTAGGTAGCAAAGCTGAGGAAAGATCCCTGCTGGCAACCTTAGAGAGGTATAACCTATAAGGCAGCTTCACCTGTTTCACCTGTTCAAGAGATTTTAAGCTGCTACTTTACTTTAGGACAGGGGCAGCAAACTTCCAGCAGGTATGTTGGGACCAAAGCTCACAATTTGAAAAAGAACTGTTACAAAATAAGGATAAACTTTTGCCTTAAATGTATAATTTTTTATTAGAATGGGAAACAAAAGTTGAGCTAGTTAAAACTTCAGTGACATACTGGGAAATAGATATAGAATGCAATATAGACTTAAACCTCTGGGAGAAACTTTGGAAAAGTTAATTGAAATTTACTGCATGTTATTCATTGAAAGAGAATTATTTGAAAATGATTCGTAGTTGGTATTTAACTCCGAGTAGGTTGGTTAAGATGTATAAAGTAGAATCAGATATGCACTGGAACTGTAAATAAATGGAGGGAACTTTTTTCATATGTGGTGGACATGTAAAAAGGTAAAAGAATATTGGGAAATGATTTATAATGGGTTGAGGGGGAAATGCTTAAAATTACCTCCCCAAATAGACCAGAGTCCTTTCTATTGGGAATAACCCAGACAGAAATCCCTAGGTTCCAGAAAAGTTTATTTATGTGTGCAACAGCGGCCAGTAATCTGTTAGCCCAAAAATGGACAGTGAGCAAGGTCCCATGTAAAGAGGACTGGATGTTAGAATATGCAGAACTTGCAGGTTTAACACACAGAATAAGAGAGAAAGAAGAATGTATATTTAAAGAAGAGTGGAAAATATTTATCAAATATATGGAAAAGGGGAAGTCATTAGATATTTTAAAGCTTGTAAAATGTTTATTTTGAAATGAAAATTCAAAAATCTATAAAAAATAGATTTTTTTTAAAAAAAGCATGTTGATCTCCAGATCTGTCTACCCATCAGGACTCCCCAGGCCTCAGTCTGCACTCTCTGTGGTTGCTTTTACCTGAGTGGAATGTATCCTTGAATCAGGGTGGGAAACCTCTGACCAGTGGGCTGAATTAGGCCTAGCATGGGTCTCAATTTGGCCCATAAACCTATTTCCTCCAAACAACACACACCTGTCACACCTGACATCAGGTGTAGGGCAAGTGAACCATAGGCTACAAAGCAAGCTCCCAGTTCTGCCTTTGCTTAACATGAGCTCCCAGTTGCTCCTTAGGTTGGCTGACAGCACCAATTACATGTTTTCTATCTGCATCATAACTGATGTGAAGAGGACATACATGTCTTGCCATGGAGATTCAAAATTCTAAGTATGTTTTATGCTTTTTTTTAAAATTCAGGGGAGGCTGAGCCTGGAGCCCACCATAGTGCAGCTTCAATAGCTGGTGGCTCCTCCTCTCTTGTGCTCAGGAGGAGCTGGCCACTGAAGCCGTGACACGCTCAGCTCCACGCTCAGCTCCACGCTCGGTCTCCTCTATGTCCTCAGCATTGAGGGGGCCCAGCCCCTCCCAACAGATATTGAGAGAGCTTGAGACACCTTGGCCCTATGAAGTTGGAGCTCCTGCCTACATGTCAGGATGCTTTCAGCAGCTCCCAGCTGGTTGCCCAGGAAAGTATAAAGACAAGGAAAAGTTTCTTACCACCCTTTTTTTATTTCAGTCTTTACAGAGAGAGGCTATAGAACCCAGCCTCTTGGATAATGGTGTTGTCCCTAGTGAATCTCCACCCCCTTTCTCTCCCACTTCCTCATTTGTCATTCTCATCATCTCCTCTATTGGTTCTGCTATGTGCCCTCTGTCTTTGAACTCTTTGCTCTCCTACTTTTAAGGCTCACCAGGTTCTGGGAGATGGAATGCTTTCTAATGACAACATGTCAACTGGGTGTTGTTCTGGCTCTTCCATGATTTCCCAGCTTTCCCCTTCATCTGCCTCTGAGCTGCTACCTCCCTCAAACTCCTGCTGTAAATCTAGACTGTCTTCCTCCTCCCTGGAAGGGTCAGGATGGGGAGGCAATCTCCACCATTCCTCCTCTGCCCAGTCCCTGACACTATAGCAGTATTGAGGCATTATCCTCATGAGCAAGTAAAACATGCAAGTGAGATGAATGGAGACAAGCGTACTAACTCCACCACCCTGTTGCCATCTCCATCTCCTTCCACAAGTTAGCAGCAGGGAGACTCTTGTACTAATGGAGGCTCCCTGTATCGTGTAGATTTCCCATGGTCTTGCATCACATAGAGGTTCTACACTAGTAGAGCTGCAGACAGTCCGCCTCCAGTTTATGGAAGACGATGAGGAGAAAATGTTCATCCTTGCTCTCCCAGGCCGCCTGTCCTACTTACTCATGGGTGTCCTTCCTGAGCTGAGATATGAGCCTGGGCCACTGGAGTTGGACTGTGGGACTGCCTGGTCCCTTTTGCCTTTGCAATTCTGCAAATTTCCAGGAAAGCATTTTTAAAAAGCAAAAGAAGCAGCACCAGAAAAACAGAATAGTGACCAAATTTAGAAACTGATGCCTGTGCCTTCAGTTGTCCAAAATAAAGCACCAGATTGGGGCTTTCAACACGTAGGTCCAGAGCTACATTTTGCTACTCAGGCCTTTCTCCATTTCCTCTCAGGGAGCCCATTCATCATCGATGCTGACATATCTCTGGCCCCAACTGCAGCTGCCAGAGAGTTTTTGTCATTTTATAATAAATCTAATAGGAGTTGCATATGACACGCGATGAGGAATGAAGAGCCTTCGCTGCTTTAAAATGAGTAGCTGCGAGTGCCAGAATGACATGCAGAAACAGAAGGGGATGGAGGCACAGAGAGTTTCCAAGTTCCACGTAAGGAAATGTGCTGATTTTTCCACTTAACAAACACAGAGTCCAAAGTATTTCCCCCTTTTAACTTCAGTGCAGCTGATGCTGCCAAGAAATTGGGGCAGTGGAATGCTCCTAGGAGAAGACACCTAGGGCCAGGGAGCACATACTCAACAACTCCTGAACTTATGGGGCAGCCCCAGCTCCACTTTTCCTGGGGTTGATTAAGTCCCGTGTGCCCTGAGCGAAGGCAGAAGAGGAGAAGCCCAACCCATGCAGCCAGTGTCGTCTGTTCCTGAAGTCAGCATGGGAATATTTTATACCGTTTGTTTGTGTTAATATATTAAATTATGCTGATATTACATTGGAATTTCACTCCAGCTAAGCTGAATAAAATTCATTCAGACGCACAATTTAAGCATTGGAAGTTCCCAGCTATAAATGCACCTTTGTCACATATGCAGCTGGATTGTCAGAAGGTTTATGATTTGGGGAGGAAGATAGTCAGAACTATAGTGAAAATGATAGGTTGCAAATTAAGATACACTCCAGTGCTAGTCTTAGGGATGTAAGAAAGCAGTAAATTCTGTTCCATCTTGTCTTCATCTCAGTCAGTGCTGTTTCCATTCTGCTGCAGTTCAGATTCCACTGAATATTACACTATTCTTCTTGCTGTCAATTTAATAGAATTATGTGCATAATTTTATGCTAGTTACAAATTTAATATAATTAATGATGTCATTGTTCTATACATTTAAGTGAAGAGGGCATGCAATTTAAATGGGGTGGGTGGGGTGTCATTAGTTACGTATCTTTGCAGACTAAATACAATCAATCAATATTTTCTGGATTGATTTCCATTCTGGGCATGGGACAAATATGCAGACATTGGCAATTTCCATTTCCATTTTTGTTGAAATTCT
This sequence comes from Podarcis gaigeae, assembly GCF_964106915.1. Classification (NCBI taxonomy): domain Eukaryota; kingdom Metazoa; phylum Chordata; class Lepidosauria; order Squamata; family Lacertidae; genus Podarcis; species Podarcis gaigeae. Next base: position 33,580,469 of record NC_139683.1, read on the forward strand.
CTTGTCTTGCTTAATGTGATTGAGGCAAACACGTGTAACAACTTGAACTTCTTGATGCCAATTATGTTAATAGCTGATCTGTCTATAAGGGAGTGGGTACTGAAATGTCTAGAGATGGCAGAGATTGACAAATGGAGATGGAAAGTTTTGGATTAATTAGTTTATAGAGAGATGGACTTGTTTTATCAATTACTGGAGTGTAATTACGCCAATGTAAGGCTCTTGAAAGACATTTATTTTCTGTAAACAATGGTTTACTTGCAAATGGCTATTTGCCCATTGATTTAATAAAAAAAAACAAAAACTGCTTTGGCAGAAGGGAGGTATGTAAATGCAACAAGTAAATTAGTAAAGTGCTTGAATGTCTATTTTGCTGACGGTTACTCTCCGTCTTATAGCATTGTACAGTGTATTCATTCATGTTTGTAATATTTCCTCCTTTGCTAATAAACTTTTACAAGCAACTTTTTTGTCGAGGAAAACAAAACAATAATGTTTCTTATGCTTTTAAAAAAAGATATATCCTGAAATAAATATTCCATCAAAGAGACTTTTGTTTCACAGTGGCAAGTCTCAAGTGACTTGAGTGATATCATGTTCAAAACCTGGGGTATGATCCATTTTTACAGTAGATTTACTCTATCACAGTTACTAATCAGATTAGTACTGCTTTCATTCTGACAAGCTTTTAAAAGTTGGGAGTAATTAAGGAAGTTGCATATAACAGCAAAGGAGCATGTGATGTTGAGTTTTGCTTTTCCAGGGAACTACTTTTGCTAGCTGCTTCATCCCTGAAAACAGCCTTCAAGTGAAGAATTAATTGTTTGTGGATAGGCAGAGCCTCTAAGAGAAACATGAGGGACTGATTCCTATTATTATTATTACTACTACTACTACTATTATTATTTATTACATGTGTATATCATCCAAAGATCACAGAGTGGGTCACAACATAAAAATACAAAATGAGAACACAAAATGCATAATAAAACCAGAACAAACACAAACCAATAATCCCCCCTCCCATAAATACATTTAAAAGGCCATAGAATCAGTGGCAGACCTTGACACCTCATATTTCAGTGGCACCCTGTGTGATGCCAAAATTTGGTGCCTCTCCCATCACCTTCTGTTGGGCGTCGTTGTGGTGTCTGCTGCAGCTTCCCAGAAGCTCCCCACCCGGTGCGACCAAATCGGTCTTGCTGCCCTAGATCTATCTTTGACAGAATGTTCAATCAGCCCAAGGCCTGGTTATAGAGAAACCACGTTCCCATGAGAAAACAGTTCCTGAATGGCAGCAGTACCAGAGCAAGGGTGTGCATCTTTCCTCCCAGGAAGCAATGGCACGGGCCTAAGCCCTCTTCAGGTATGCAGATTCTGCATCAATTTAACACATGAGAGTGGACTATGGGGACAAGCACTCCAAATCTGCTCCCATGTGCCGTTCATGAGGCAGAAACAGTGACAAACTTTAAACACCACCTAAAAAACCATCTATTTAAGAAGGTATTCCCAGACTCACAAGACTCATCGCATTGCTCTATTATTTATTGATATTTAACTGAAAGTTGTATTAATGGCTTCTCTGGTATTTACTGATGTGTTTCTTGGTATTTTGGGTTTTAAATGTTGTATATACAGCTTTCTTTTTCTTTATTATCTTCCTGTTTTTTATGTAAACCACTTCAGGATTTTGCATATTAAGCAGTATATATTAATATTATTGGCGATGATGCATTTTAAAATGCCCTCTGTGCTAATACAGTACTCAATGCCCAGTTAAAAACATTAAATCATAGAATCACAGAACTGGAAGGGAGCACAAGGGAGTCCATTTGGCTGTTGAACAGCGCTTTCTGTCAGAAAGTTCTTCCTGGTGTTTAGTTGGAACTGGAGCAGAGGCAGCTAACTCCACTCACCCCAGACAATGTATTTCAAAAATCTAGGAGCCATATTGGAAAATGTATTTTCCTTCATCCTCAACCAAACAGCTTCCTTCCAGAGCAGACCTGCTCCCAGAGCAGTTACACATAAGGAAAACAGTTTCCAATGAAGCAAATGAGAGGGGTATTTTTCCTTTGCAAATTGCAATTCCCCCTACCCCTCAATCCAAATCAGCATCATAGTGGGAGTCAAAAAGTTAAAGGCGCCTGTGGCGTTTGCCCGCCTATGTGTGTGACATCATACTGGGATCATAGGGAAAGGGTTAACTAATTGTAAAATGACTAAACAATGGGAACCCAGGGGGCAGAGTTAACTGTGTATAAGGTTTAAGCACAGGGGTGTGTTTTTTAGAGAGTTAGAGTTAGGGTGGTTGAGAAGACAGTCTGGAGTTAGAAGAGACAGAGAAGATAAGTCTGTGGGTTGGGCTAGTCTGGTGTGAGAGAGTGAGAGAATTTGTTAAGAGGAGTCAGTCAAACAGCTGAGATAATCAGTCAGAAGGTATTAGGAAGTTATAGGCCGGTAAAGAAACTAAAGTCAAGATACTGACAGGAATATTATCTGAGAAACCATAAACTTGTTAATGTTTGTAAAATAAACTTGGGTTTTTTGGTTCACTTTTAACAACTGTCTGGACTCAGAGTTTTACCCAAGAGTAATGGGTTGGTCCGTATAGTAAAAACTCTGGTTTTCCCAGTAGTGATGTATGGAAGTGAAAGCTGGACCATAAAGAAGGCTGATCGCCGAAGATTTGATGCTTTTGAATTATGGTGCTGGAGGAGACTCTTGAGAGTCCCATGGACTGCAAGAAGATCAAATTCTTAAGGAAATCAGCATTGAGTGCTCATTGGAAGGACAGATCCTGAAGCTGAGGCTCCAATACTTTGGCCACCTCATGAGAAGAGAAGACTCCCTGGAAAAGACCCTGATGTTGGGAAAGATGGAGGGCACAAGGAGAAGGGGATGACAGAGGACGAGATGGTTGGATAATGTTCTTGATGCTACCAGCATGAGTTTGACCAAACTGCAGGAGGCAGTGGAAGACAGGAGTGCCTGGCGTGCTCTGGTCCATGGGGTCACAAAGAGTCGGACACGACTAAACAACTAAACAACAAAAACAATGGGTTGGTGGCAGCGGGGAAGCGAGCCCAGTGGTGGTACAGGGATCAATAGACTGTTAAACGTCCGGGAACCCTGTGTGATTGCCATAGTGCCCCACAAAAAGGTCTTCATCCAGATTTAGGGCCCTGAAGTAGCAATTTGCCCTTTTTTAAAAAAATCAAATATCACTGCTGTCAGGTCTGCCGCTAGGTCCCAGCTCACAGAGGACCAACGCCCAGTGAATATTATATACAAAAGTCTTTATTGAAGTTTAGTTTCCATTTCCAAGCTCTGGGCGCGCAGGCCCACGTCTTAACGCTAGACCGGCTAAGTCCCCTCTGACTCACTGCTCCACCCACACCAGTTTAAGATTCTAGCCCGGCTCCACCTCTTGCGCTGCTCTTTCCTGCGTTGGGTCCTTCTGCCCTCTGGGGTTCCCTCCTTCCTGGACTCCTCTGACGCGGAGCCTCCTGAGTCTTGCCCCTCCCTCCGGCGGGCTTTAGGACCTGGCTCCCTTCCCGGGCTCCCCGCTGTGCCGCGCTCCTGTACATTTGAACTTGGCGCGCGCGCCCAGCCGGTGACTTTCCTTCTGACCGTTTCCCCGCTTCCTGATGTGGGTGTTGCCAAACCTGACTCCTCTCCTCCCTCTGGTGGTGAGGACACTGGTCCCGACTCCTGGGACTCCCCCTCCCCACTGCGCTCTGGTGGAGACGCTGGCCCTGATCTCCAGCTGCTGTTCAGGGACTCCCCGCTGGCCCCTCCCTCTTGAGGTTTCTCCCTTGGAATCTCCCTTGCTCTGGCCACCGGCGCTCCCTTCTGTGAGTCCTCCGATTCGCTAGAGAGGCTTGTGGAATAACTCTGGCCACTGTCACTGCCTGCGCCCCCCTCGTACTCCTCCTCCTCACTCTCCATTTGCTCCCCCTCCTGTGTCTCTCCTTCTGAACCCCTGACAACTGCACTTAAGGGCACAGATACAGAGCTAATGTATCCTCTCCTTTAGCCTTCATTCATTTCAGTAGGCATTTGTCTAAAAACAGAAATCTGAAACTGATGATTTCCTAATGCATACTTTCTGTCATACAAATTCTGATCAGAGTTCTTATTTTAGGCATGATTGTGCAAGCAAAAGATTTCCAGTAAGTGTTTGGTTACAACTAAATTTTTAGTCATCTTTTTGGCAAGGAGTACTTATTTACAATAACAAGGCTTCTTTGATGTTCTGGTCATTGCTAACCACTCAATAAATGAATAAATCATTGTGCCCCCCTCCATGCATCAAGCCTTTTTTTAAAAAAAGAAAAAATGGGGAATTTAATGTTACAAGAAATCTCTGTCAGCATGTTAGTTTCATCAATATGGATTTAAACAGATATACATAGGAACCAGTTTTCATAATAAATCTAGCTAGGTCAATAATGAACAACATCTAATTTCCCTTTGAAGCCAATTACTGTGGGGGGGGGTTAATTAAATATATTTTCATAATGGTTCCTCCCCCTCCCTAATTTCCTAGATGGTGATAGTCATCTGGTATCCTCAAAGACTGGAAACGAGCCTTGAATCCAGGTTTCACCACTCCCATACCTGTTGCAGGCTCTTGTGGTCAATAGAAGTCTGTTGCCTTTAGTTTATAGAATTGTAGAGTTGTAAGGGACTGCAAGGGTCATCTAGTCCAGGCCCCTGCAATGCAAGAATCTTTTGCCCAATACGGGGATCAAACCCACGACCCTGAAATTAAGAGACTCCTGCTCTTATATTTGACTTGCTGATAGGCTGCACTCTGCTGTGAATGTTCATTGAGCAGAAAGTTCAAATGAGACTCTTGAGTGATTCTGTAGATATTTGGCAGCTCTCTACCCTCTTGCCATTGTCTCAGAGCAAGCAAGCAATGTGGTACCCTGCAGATGTTGCCGGTCTCCAGGTCCCATTGTCCCTGACCAATGGCCATGCTGGCTGGGGCTGATAGGAACTGTCTGGCAACATCTGAAGAACATCACGTTGGCTACCTCTGTTTGGGGTGCATAAGCATGAATGCCAAGAAGCTATTTCTCCAGGACACTCCTAGGCTCAACTCTTGTGCTGCATTGGTTTCTGAAAGTTAGGCTGGTCTACGGGGAATTGCACAGTGAGGGAGGCTAGAACTGGGAGCATTGCAAGAGCATCCCTGATCTCTGAAATGAAAGCGATGGAGAAAATTATCATTTCATAAAAGCTGCATTGCTTTGATGGTTCCATTTTATTTTGAGTCTAAATTGGAGAGGCCTGTGCTTACCTTTTATAATAGAGAACTAGCTGTTTTCAGGTTCGTTGTGTAACGGGTGTTAATTCTAGAACACTTATAAGAATAAACCGCTAAAATGCATGAAACTCTATGCATTAAAAGAGAATCGGCTAGACATGGCAATTGTGATTAATCTTGAATTGTTTCGTAGACAGATGAAAGAGGGATTTGGGAGACATTTAAGGGGTAGGAAAAATTAGTTCAAAGTCTTAATAAAGAAAGGCCCTGAAAAAATGATTATATGTAATCACATGATAATATGACGACAGCTGATCTGAAGAGCTAAATGATTTTGATTGGTTCAGGATGATGACATTGGGCTATAACTGGAAGGGACAGGAAACGACTTTTGTTTACTGTTGGTCACCAAAGCTACTCAGAAAGGCTGACAAGTGGCCAATCTCAGCGGAGACAGCCTACAGGTTGCACACCAGCTCTTAGCAATTCTGTATTGCATAGCTACTAAAAACACAACAGTCCTGAAGAAGGCACATTCTCTTTTAAAGAAAGCTTTTGGAGATGGTTCCGTATGTTCAGAACTGTATTTGTGTAAACTGAACTTTTTTCATTGCCTGCTTAAAACATTTTTGTTTTAGGCAAGCCTCTGCAGACAGATGTTAATGTGTTTTAATCTCTTCTATTGTTAATTTTAATCATTTTTAAAATGTTTTTATTAGTATCTGCAATATTTCTTGTAAACCACTTAAAGGTTTTCTCACAATCAAGCAGTATATACATTTTGTTAAATAAATAAGAAGCTTTAGACATGTACCACAATGAATTTCTTTCTGCTTTTAAATAAACAGAGGGTAACCATAACAGCAAAAATGTGCCTACATACATACACAAACAAAGCTGTATTCTTAGGGCCAAAAGCATTGTGAAGTGGGACAGCTATGGCACAACTTTTCAAATATATTTTAAAGTTTCTATGGCAGTCCTCCAATTTTGATTGAAAACACAGGGGTTTTTTAAACAAGCAAGAGTGTCATCTATCAGAGTGCCAGGATAAATGACAGAATGGCCTTGCTCTGGCAAGTAAATGAGGTTTGCTTGTGACAGAACAGCATAGAGGAAATCAGAGAATGAGAGAAATGATCAAGCAGAGGCTGAATATGACTTTCCTGTTCTTTGATGGGGTTCCAGCTTCCTACTAGCAATTTCAGTTGTAACACTTCTTTACAAAATTGCTTGCATTTCTCATTTAACAGCTAAAGTTTGCATTTCAGCTGGCTGAAGTTCTTCAGCTCAATATGCTTTACTAGCTGAAGGCAGAAGTTTGAGTTATTCCCAAATAAGTATGCAAGTTTGACTAAACTGCGAGAGGCAGTGGAAGACAGAAGTGCCTGGTGTGCTCTGATCCATGGGGTTACGAAGAGTCGGACACGACTAAACAACTAAACAACAACAACAACAAGTATGCATGGAATTGCAGAATGGTGATCCTAATTAATTGGGCATGATTCACAACAAGAGTCTTTTTCTGGTGGGAAGATGAGAGCTTCCATGCCCACTTTGCATCCAACCGTAGGGGCTCCCTGTGCAAGTCCTATCAAAGGTGTCAGATATGATCACTTTAATAAAAACTAATTATTTTTTTTAAAGATATGATTACCTTCCATAACAGGTTCTGTGTTGGCATAGCAAGATACATACGAAACACAAATAGCCTTTGTATTCAGCAAATAAATGATATCAATCATTATAACAAAGGACTTGACAAAGCATGCAAACCTATTCAATATAAGATTCCATTGACTTCAGTGATATTTATTTAGGACTGGAATGAAATGCACACGAATCATAGAAGGGCACCAATACATAACAGCAATTCTATATTGCTTCATTGAATGGTCTAATCATGAAAACCAGACATTTCCCCTTAATATTCCTGTGTGTTTTACCAACTGCTCTTATTTTAAGTGAATAAATGCACTTAGCAGAAAATGCAATAGATACAAAACATCACACTGCTGCATATGCTCAAACCAAAACCATATATTGTGGCTGCAGGTTTGAAAAGGCCAACCCAAACAATGTTCTACAAGTTATTCGGGGAATTGTTTTTCACACACGGTGCCCCAACTGACTGTTCTGCCCAGTGTTATATAACGATTCGAGCAAGCATGAAAGTGAGGTCAATTCCAGTAGCAGTCCGGGTAAACATTAATGTTGCAATAGGGAACAAGCGAGATTGACCTTATGGCAGCGTCTTCTCTGTAAATGTTAATAACTGGTTTGTATACATCCAGTTAAATATTTAGTTTGCTTTGGAAATAATAATTCCCCTGCAGTCTAGATGAATTCTGTTCTAGGGCCCCATATCACAACTTCAGACCAGGGCCAGAAATACTGTACCTCATTAACAAGATCTAACCAGAACTGCAAATACAGTGCTACCTCGGGTTACAGACGCTTCAGCTTACAGACTCATTAACCCAGAAATAGTACCTCGGGTTAAGAACTTTGCTTCAGGATGAGAACAGAAATCGCACGGCCGCAACAGGAGGCCCCATTAGCTAAAGTGGTGCTTCAGGTTAAGAACAGTTTCAGGTTAAGAACGGACCTCCAGAACAAATTAAGTTCTTAACCCAAGGTACCACTGTAAATGGAGAACACCTTGATCTAATCCTCATCTGAATTATGTCCTCCTCCACCCCTTTAGGTTGCTGATCCAGGCTTTGGAACACTGTGGTGGAAGGGCTATAGCTCAGGGGTAGAGCATACAGAAGGCCCCAGGTTCATTCCCCAGCAACTGCAGGTAGGACTGGGAGAAACTCCTGTCTGAAACCCTGGAGAGCTTGTTAATTGTCTAATTGTACCTTGAAACGGAAAATAACTCTGGATGTGTCTTGCTAAATGCCACTGAAGCTAGGTGAGGCTCTCTGAGTGCCTAATAGGTTCATAATTAACTAAGAATGTGTCTCTGCTAGCTTTCCCGTGGTGTTTAACTTAGATCACATGGGAGGGGTATTCAATTCCAAATCTCCATTTTGTGTGAGCTGGTCTTTGTTCTGAAGCCACAGAATATACAGAGGGTGTGCTAATGATGTCTCTCCTGGAATGCCTCAGGCTAGAATAGAGTCTGTGTGGAGAGAAAGGTTTTCAATTTCTGTTTGAAGTAATTTCATATTTTTAAGGTGCTTGGACAAGTACTTGATTTTACGCAACAGTATGGATGCACCATTATAGTTGAAAGTCTGTTTTGGAACAAGTTCTGTTAGAAAAGCTTTGGAACCATGTTTTTGATCTGGACAATTTTACTTCAGGAAGAGTCAGCTTTTATTCATCCTATTGCTTCCATATGTGCAATATTAATAACTGCAATTGAGCTGCTGCCAATCAGCGTATACAAGGCTGTGCTAGATGGATCAATGGTCTGTCTCATAAGGCAGCTTCCTATGTTCCTGTGCAATAGCAGGGTGGTCAGAAAGCAATGCAAGTTAGGAGCTGTACTAATTACTTATTTAGCTACATTTATATCCTGCCTTTCCTCCAAGGACCTCAAGGCAGTGTACATGGTTCTCCTGCCACCCACCCCCAATTCATTTTTTCCTCACAACAACTTTGTGAGCTGGTTGGAGAGGCTGTGGGTAGTGACTGGCCCAAGGTCATCAGGGAACTTTATAGCCAAGTGGGCATTTGAACATGGATCTTCCCGGTCCTCCTGTTCATGCATACATCTCTGCACCAACACAAGGTGCATTAGGGTCTAAATCACGGGAAGTCAGTTCCTTCCTTCCTGGCTATCAAAACAATTTACTAAGAGAATACGCTGACATGAGAGTTTACAAACTCCCCTTCAGCAGTTTTTCAGAAGTGTTCAAGGAAGCTCTGGAGTAGACCAAGGATGGGGGAGCTTTGGGCCTCCAGATGTTGGATTCCAACTCGCATCAGCCCCAATGATCTGGGATGATGGGAATTGTAGTCCATGGGGATGCCTCACCACTTCCCTAGGCATACATAGAACATCTCGCCTCTTGGGCTAAGACTGAATTATCCACAAAGTTGTTCCATTTCTGATGTTGTTGTTGTTTAGTTGTTTAGTCGTGTCCGACTCTTTGTGACCTCATGGACCAGAGCACGCCAGGCACTCCTGTCTTCCACTGCCTCCTGCAGTTTGGTCAGACTCATGCTGGTAGCTTCGAGAACACTGTCCAGCCATCTCGTCCTCTGTCGTCCCCTTCTCCTTGTGCCCTCCATCTTTCCCAACATCAGGGTCTTTTCCAGGGAGTCTTCTCTTCTCATGAGGTGGCCAAAGTATTGGAGTCTCAGCTTCAGGATGTGTCCTTCCAGTGAGCACTCAGGACTGATTTCCTGAAGAATGGATAGGTTGGATCTTCTTGCAGTCCATGGGACTCTCAAGAGTCTCCTCCAGCATCCATTTCTTATATTATAGTAATATTTCTGTTATTTCAGTACAGGCTCGTAACAGCGATGATGTTTGGTCCAAGTCCAGGGAAGGAGCTTCATTTCTAAACAGGTGCTCATTCCTCTGCAACACATTATCAATAGTCTTGTGCAAAAACTGTAGCTAACCAGTAACATAAAAAAAGCCACATCAGCCATTTAGTTCTAAATAGAAATATTAGCAGGTCCTTGCAAACAATGGGATGTGCATCTATTTAAATAAACTCAGTAATTAAGGTGAAATCTCCTTCCAGTTAATTACATTTATCCTTTATGTCTTATGTTCCTACTTACCTACAGATTGCTCAGTAAATAATTTATGTTGAAAAGATAGATTTATATTTTCATGCCAGAGTGGTGGGGGGGCCCACCCTGGATTTTCAGTATAAGTCTTGGAGAGAGGGGGAGAGATACATATAGTATCAGTAACCAGCATACAGCAGAACTCAACACTCCAAAGGTTGAAAGTGAACTTTAGTCCTCCAGTGATCACCCTCAAGTACTTAGTCTTCATAAATTTCCCCCGTTTATAGAGTGTTTTTGATGGCAGACAATTCTTTGCTGAAAGTTAAGTGCTCTTTTATATGAACATATAAAGCAGGCTTTGGTTTGAATGAGTACATTATTTTGACAAATGTTTATTGGAAAGCCAATTACAGCTTCATAAATCAGGGCTCTCTGTGGCACATCAGGCAAGCTTGCCAGTGCCACCAGATGCCGCAGCTGAGACCAGCAGAGTAATTAAAATAATTTGGTGGGATCCTGCCCCCTCATCCACAGCACTGACAGTAGTCAAAACAGGAAGAAATTGTTTATTATCTTTCATTTAACTTATTAAAATACTTGTTGCAAGATGTCATGGCTATACTGGGGGGTGGGGGTGGATGTGGCGGGTAACATTTGCTTTCAATTTGCAGTTAGATTAAAATGACAAGGTCAAGCACAATCCATGGTCTGACTGGCAGCTGGATTTTAAGGGCTGCCCAGAATAGAAAGCGGAAGTGTGCCTGAGCATCTGTAATAGATTGGAATCCAAAGAGGCCTTTACCATTTTATTTTCGAGGTGGCCGTTTTTAATTTGAAATATCACCCTTAATGATATGCACATTTACATGATTCTGCTTGACCTCAGATACACTGGTACTGATTTAGACACATTCAGTTGACACGAGGCTTAAGCACATCTGAGTCATTCGAGTTTTATAGCCTATGGGTTTATTCTAGGCAATGTTTACAGGAAACGCTATCATTACATTTTGCTGTAATTCTGTAGTTACTCATTCCTGTTTCTTACAAAGAAGCCCTCATGTGGTGAAATCAAGATATAACATGACGGAAGGACTGTCCTGCAAGATGGGTGGAGAGAGAGACTGGAATCATGCATGCATTTTTAAGTACTTTAATCAATGTTCAGGAATCTCCACTGCAACAGTTAATGAGCGTTGCTACTATGTATTCCCACTTCTCCATGAAACTGATTAGGTAAAAAGATTGTCATTGTCACAGCTGCTGGTTGTACCTGAGCTGCTGACGTGTTAAAGAAGAAAACAATTGCAGCAGTGAGTTTCTCTTACCTTGTAAGCTTCATGGAAGAACAAAGAGTGAAGAGAACGGTCATACTGTAGAAGGCCAGATTTGTAGAAAAGGAAGAGTAATTTGATAAGGAGGGCATGCCAGTCAATAACAACACTTGCAAACAGGGAGATGGTGTTATAGGAAAAGCTGCAGGAAAATGGTGAGTGGAAGATAAAAAATGTGCTTCGGACAGACCACAGCTGTTCACAGGTAACAGAAAGTGCAAGAAGGTTATGATGCAACTCTACCTTTCAATGCCACTATTAATGGATTAAAAAGCCTGATACAAGACTATTTTGAACTGCATTGCTATTTTTCACATAAACACAAGAATAGGAGAGAGGTTCAATAGTGTATTATGCAGCATGTGCAAAAAAGGATAGCCATATCTTTATAAATGTTGTGCTGGGGCCAGTTCACTCCATAACTTCCATTCTCTTTGAAATAAGGCCAGCAAATACGGTGCCTTCTATATGTTGTCGGATCCTGACCTTTGCCAGGTTGGTTGGGCCTGCTGGAAGGTGCAGTACAACATCTGGAGGACACAAAGTGGGCTGCTCCTCCTCTAAAACCTACCACCAGCTATTGTTAGATGCCAATAGTATTACTGAGGGCATTTCCACACAAAGCACTTTGCAGACATTTGGCACCTGAAGCAGAAAACTAATCATCCACTAACCACAAGCTCATGGCAGTAGCAGTCTCTGGCTGCATAGGCAGCAAACATTTTAAGCACGACTTACCACAAAGAATCCTAGCTTACCCCTCACAGAGCTACAATTCCCTGCACCGTTAACAAACTACACTTCCTAGGATTATTTGGAGAAGTTATACAGTTTAAGGTATGCAGACTTAGTCCCTGCCTAGCAGAAACAGCATAGAGACAGAGCTACTCTTATATAACAAGTTATGGTAGCTCTTAATCCTTCCAACAAGAAGTACCTCCTTAAGAGACACTTCCTGATTCTGTGGTTCTGTCATGAATCAAAACAATAAGTGGAACAGCCCTTTGGATTTTGCCCTTACAAAGAGCTTCCTGGTCAAGCTGTATAAAGCATTCCCCCTTTGTTGTATAACATACCGTTCATAGCACCTGTGGCTTTTTCTTTCCAGTGGGGTGAAAGTCAAACATCACATGTGAGCATGTGAATTCCATTTGCTGAACTAACGTAGCCTTTCGTCAGTTTCACATGCTTATAAGATGCATATTGAAGGAATTGCAGAGAAATGTACCTTGAGTGGGACATTTCCCTGTAAAGAGTATATAGAAAGTCACCCCAAAATAACAAAACAGAAAGCCAAACCAAATACAACACATAAAATAAAATAAAATGATATACGGTACTAGAGATACAAAGGCTCATTATACCATAATTGAAAATTGCTTTGTACAAACAATAATTCCAGCCAGGAAATGCCAGCCTGCCATGAACATGACATTTCACAGAAAAGTAATGGAAGGCTCAAGCTGTTCACATATTCACAGATCAAAACTAGCATCACAAATTGTGATGTATTATAAGGGCATAAGAAACCATTGAACATCCTGGATTACTAATTCACTCTCTAGATCATTCTGAATCAGCTGCAATCTTCAGGCGAAACACACTGTAGAAAACATTTCTGCAATCAAGTCTTGGCATTAAAAGGCATGAATGAAGTTGTCAAGACCAAACTGAAAGAAAGGTTGCATTTTCCCCTCCAGATGAAGTCACTGAAAGGATTTCGTTATAGTTCCTACCTGAATGACAAGGAGCAAAGCAAGCCTGCAAGTCTAATAAACTTGGGAGCCTTCCAAATGTATTTTATTGTTCATTCTTGATTTGGGCTCATTATGATATTGGCGTACTAGTTGTATGTGATCACACTTTCAATTCTGCCAAAGTTTCAGGGTCCTTTGTTTCCAATCAGCGCATGTCCTGCAGCTTCCTGCTGAAATCCTCTAACTTTTCATATGCCACAATTGTTCTGGGTTATCTTTCAACTGATGTTGTATTATATGCAAGAAGACTCACCCAGACAGAAATAATGTGGAAACATTGGGGAAGCATCATGTTGTTGTTGTTTAGTCGTTTAGTCGTGTCCGACTCTTCGTGACCCCATGGACCAAAGCATGCCAGGCACTCCTGTCTTCCACGGCCTCCTGCAGTTTGGTCAAACTCAAGCTGGTAGCTTCAAGAACACTGTCCAACCATCTCGTCCTCTGTCGCCCCCTTCTCCTTGTGCCCTCCATCTTTCCCAACATCAGGGTCTTTTCCAGGGAGTCTTCTCTTCTCATGAGGTGGCCAAAGTATTGGAGCCTCAGCTTCAGGATCTGTCCTTCCAGTGAACACTCAGGGCTGATTTCCTTAAGAATGGATAGGTTTGATCTTCTTGCAGTCCATGGGACTCTCAAGAGTCTCCTCCAGCACCATAATTCAAAAGTATCAATTCTTCAGCGATCAGCCTTCTTTATGGTCCAGCTCTCACTTCCATACATCACTACTGGGAAAATAAAACATGATGGCCCAGTATAAATTGCCCTCCAATGCACTATTACTGCATCAGTGACTTTTTGCACTGAGGGAATTATAGAATCATAGAACTGGAAGATATCCCAAGGGTAATCTAGTTCATCCCCTTGCAATTCAGGAATCTCAACTAGATCACACATATGAAATGGCCATCCAACCTCTATTTAAAAACCTCCAAGGAAGGAGAAACCACCTCCTCTCGTGGGAGTCTGTTCCACTGTCAAACAGCTCTTACTATCAGGAAATCATTCCTGATGTTTAGTCGAAATCTCCATTCTTGTAACTTGAAGCCACTAGTTCAGATCCTAGCCTCTGGAACTAGAGAAAACAAGCTTGCTCCATCCTCCATGTGGCAGTCCTTTAGATATTTGAAGATGGCTATCATATCTTATTAAATAAAAAGAAGCATAGCAGCTGCAACAGATAATTGTCATGAGATTTATTGCATCAGGAATCCCCTCATTCTACAGTTTTCTGTTCTTTCACTTCCTGGTTCATCAACTACATCTTGTGTGTAATAAATTTCTGGTCCATCAACTACATCTTGTGTGTAAAAATTCCTAGGATGAAAATATGCATAATATGAAATAAGAAAAATAATGCCCAATATTAGGGTGATAATGACCACCATGATTACAGATAACAAATATATTTTCCCATTAAACACTGATTTGCAGGACATGCAAACATACACTATTGTTGCAGTTATAAACCCCCGAGCAGTATAATAAACAATCAGAGGTATTTTGGTCTTTTCTCCCTTGACATTAAAAAAGGTAAAAATAAGAATGATTCCCACAATAGTCCTGTAGACAATTTCTGGTCCTTTAGATATACAAAATGTTGTGTGTTGCTTTAGGACCCAACATATACTCAAAAGCCAAAGAAACACAAGTAGAACGAGAGACGTTATACTTAGTATGGTGACCAGAGCGATGCAGAGTATCCAAGAAGTCAAAGTCAACAGTTTATAGAAAAGATATATTAATTTGGAAAATATCCCTGGAAAGTTTTTTTTCTCAGGCAGGGATTTTCGTAACGCTATCTGATAATCCACAGTTGCACAGGAGATGCCGCAGAAAGACATTGCAATGGTTACATCTAAATAAAAGGAAATAAAAGTTGTTAGCCCTGTTAGAAAAAGAAGAGTTTTTTCTATTCAATAATATTCATACAAAAATGGCACAAGAGTCTGAACTAGATAGACAGAGAGACATACTCTTAGAAGCTATGGAAATTAGATATACAGTGGACGCTTGGGTTGCGAACGTGATCCGTGCAGGATGCACATTCGCAACCCGCAGCGTTCGCAACCTGCAGCTGCACATCTGCGCATGCACGAGTTGCGATTTGGCACTTCTGTGCATGCGCGACTGCTGAAACCCAGAAGTAACCTGTTCCAGTACTTCCAGGTTTCGGCGGTCCGTAACCCGAAAAAATGCAGCCTGAAGCATCTGTAACCCAAGGTATGACTGCACTAACTACTGGGAAGCTTTTGGTCAAATAACTGGCTGGTGGTGAATTCATATCAATTCGGCCTGTCCCATCCCATAACTTGTTTTCCTTCACTACCCTACGAAAGCTGCCAGATCCCAGAGGAAAGATATCAACAGAAATCACAAGTAGGATGCAGGGCTTTTTTTCAGCCAGAACTCACCTGAACTCAGTTCCGGCACCTCTCAGGTGGGCACCTTTGCCATTATAAGAGAACAAGGGAGGTGTTCATGGAGGGTTCCGGCACCTCCTTTTCTAGAAAAAATAGCACTAAGTGGGAGAATATCTCTTCTATGTAGTTCATGAAGGTGCAGCTGACCTGGCAGGTTCTCAGCAGTAGACAAAATGGCCCCTTGGCTCTCTACCCACTGTCCCAACTACTCTGCCTGATTATTCCCTCCCTAATGAATGCACACAGCCACTTTGGCCTCCAGGCTCTTCATGAGGTTTTACCAAAGTCCTCCTTTTTCCTTAGCTCCTTCTTTGAGAGCATCAGAAGAGCACTGCTGGATTAGACCAAAGGCCTATCTCAGGAGTGGAGAACCTTTCTCAGCCTGATGGCATTCCTGCCTAGTGGGCAACCTTCCAGGGGCCACATGCCAAAACTAGGTGGCACAATGGGTGTGACTGTTAACTTTGTGCAATAGGTTAGAAGTCCGTCCACCAAAGGGCCAAGAGGGATGCATATCATCTATGCACCCATCTTTCTATGCTGGCAAGCAGAAGCCTTTATAGAAACATCCTAGACAGTCAAAAAATAAAAAATAAAAAATGGGAGGATGGTTTGAGGGAAGGCCAGTGATTGGTATGGCTTGGGAAAGGTGTAAATAAGAGAGTACTGAGGTGTGAAAGATTTTGTGCTATGAATGGGTAGAGGAGGAAGGGAAAGAGAGAGTGAGAGGTACAAGGGAAGACAAGAAACAAAGTAGAGCCGGGAGCAGTGGACTAAGAAGCAGAAAAGAGAGGAAGCAATGAGTGATCTAGAGGGGAAATGGAAGAAATATGGAGACATAAATAGATTTAAAGACACTCCAACCATGGAGTTGGGTGAATGGGCAACAGCATGGCAAACATTATTTAATGCGAGTCTAAAGTAATGTACCGGTACATTGAGACAAAAAACAATAATCAAATGCCACATAAACAACAGCGAGGAATGAACTGGTGGTGACTGATCTCTGTCTTAAGGCACAGAAGGTGCATTTCATATGTACTGAAGCAGTTCTCTGAGCAGTTTAAATGTTTGTGAATATTCTGTGCCATCACATGTTCCACACACTGTTAGGAGATGGCTTCCATCACCACAAGCAGACTTACACTGACTGGGGGTAGAACTGTCAGATGTCATCAGGATATAGATCTGAAGAATGAGCTGGGGCGTGCTCTCCAGAAATGCCCTAAATAGTCTGAGCATACTTATATCAGTCATTGCACAAATGGCACTCTTGTGAATGGGGCTCGTGCACCCATCAATCAATCCATCTTCCAAGTTGTTTGTTTTAAATGCTGCCTGGTAGCCACATTTCAGCGCGGCCCAGTACCTGCAATGGAGAAAGGCACAGTCGGGCATTTTGTAAGATTTAGGGCCATGTGCACAATTGGTTTATCATCCCTTTCCTTCACATTGAGACCCATTCACACAAAGGGAGTGCGAGAAACTCAACCTCTAAGAAGCATCTACCGTATTTTTTGCTCTATAAGATGCACCAGACCATAAGACGCACCTAGTTTTTGGAGAAGGAAAACAAGAAAAAAAATATTCTAAATCCCAGAAACCAAAACAGCAAGAGGGATCTGGCTTCTGGGATAGCCTCTTGCTGTTCTGTCTTCTGGGATAGCCGTGTGAAGCCTCTTCAGGGCAGCAGGATGAAGGCTCCCCCTGCCCAGAAGAGGCTGCGCGCGGCTAAGCTGCCCTCTGTCCCTTCCCCCACCTCCTGCAAAAACCAACCAAGAGCTGGGCACTCTTTAAAGGGAGCGCGGCTCTTGGGGGCTTTTCTGGGAGATGGGGGAAGGGACAGAGCTGTGCGCTCTGTCCCTTACCCCACCTCCCACAAAAGCCGCTTCGCGCGGCTAAGCCAGAAGCTAGAACAGCGAGAGGGAGCGCTGCTCCCTCTCGCTGTTCTGGCTTCTGGGATAGCCGCGCAGCCTGCATTTGCTCCATAAGATGCACACACATTTCCCCTTACTTTTAAGGAGAAAAGTGTGTCTTATAGAGTGAAAAATACAGTAAATGAAACACAAAATTAGCGGGGAAGTTCTGAAAGAAAATGTTGGCATGGTGACAGATCCCATAGAAACTATTGCTCCCACTTCCCTCTTTCCATTTTATTTTCCCTCTTTTTTCAGAATCTCCCCCCCCCCCAACTTAATACAAAAATATGGGAGGATATGGCCCCATCTGCACTATACATTTAAAGCAGTATTGTATCACTTTAAATGGCCATGGCTTTGCCCCAAAGAATCCTGGGAACTGTAGTTTGTTAAAGGTGGTGAGAATCATAGAAGCGTAGGGCTGGAAGGGACCCTGAGGGTCACGTAATCCAACCCCCTGCAATGCAGGAAATGCAAGGTAACCCAACGCAATGTGAAACCATACCGGACCCTGCTTAGCTTTTTGCAAATGGGCTAGCTGCTTTACCAGAGTTCTGGGGAATAAGGATTGGTTGTAAAACCACTCTGAGAATTATAGCTCTGGGAGGAGAACAGGAATCTCAGCACCTTGAACAAACTACAGTAGTTCCTAGGATTCCTTGGAGAAAGCCTTGACTGTTTAGAGTGGTATGATACTGCTTTCAATATATAATGCAGATAGGGCCCATGATGCACATGCTAAGCTTTTCTCTGCTGATGGCAACTTTATTTCCTATAACAAGAGCGCCATCCTAGATAGGATAAATGACTTGCTGAGGACTTTTCAGAGCTCTATAAAAAGCTGTGTGTCCCCCCTCCCCTGTGGAAACAAACCCTTATCTGTTTATTTAGAATTATTGCCTGCTTTCCATTTTAAAGAAAAAATCCAATGTAGCTTGCAATAATATTAAAGTAACGGTATTTGGGAGTTTAAAACTTATATCAGAAAATTTTATATTCAGTCCCTGCTTCTACAATCCTATTGGTAACAGCACATTCCACCTGTGCTTTTCTTTTATATATATAGTAAAGCCACTTTTATATATATAGTAAAGCCTTGAATTCCTGTGCTATCCTTACAAGGAATGCCAAAGGCGGCTTAAGTCTTCAGTTTGCTTACCTGAAAGTAAACTCCATTGAATTCAACAGGACCTACTTTTGAGCAGGCATGTTTGTTGGTTGGTTGGTTGGTTGGTTGGTTGGTTGGTTTTAAGAACCCTATTTATATACCACAATTCATAAAATGGATATCAGAGCTATTTACAACAGTGATACATAAATCCACATAAAAATTTACAATCAGAGATCAGCTAACTATTATGGAAAGATGTATTCTTAACTGCTTGCAGAAGCCTGGAGGAACTGAAATGTTTTCGGTAGACATTTGAAGGTTGTAACAGAAGGCACCTGCTGCTCAGTATAAATAGACATGCAAATTCTATTGTAATTCTTAGGGCACATGAATTTCTTGTGGTGACATGCATTTCATTGGTAGACAGTGGAAAATGAGGGGCTAATGCACGCTAATGTTTACTACTGCATTATATCTCAACTCCCACAGCCGTACACTGAATAATGTGTCCTTAAGGCTATGAAGTAATTTCCTATAAAATAAAACATAGATGGAAAACACACTAAACATTTCAGGGGGGGGTTAATTCATTGCCTCATGAAGAACGTTCGCTTCTCAAAATATTTCTATTTTCTTTTGGGAGATGCAGTTTTTATTCCCACTATCAAATCACAGCATACATCCTCTGGCAAGGAACACGTACATCACTGAAGAAAAGATGTTCGGCATTTGCCAAACTCGGAGAAACACTCTTGGGTGGAATCCATACACATACAGTGGTATCTCAGGTTAAGAACTTAATTCATTCCGGAGGTCCGTTCTTAACCTGAAACTGTTCTTAACCTGAGGTACCACTTTAGCTAATGGGGCCTCCCGCTGCTGTCACACCGCCACCGTGAGATTTCTGTTCTCATCCTGAAGCAAAGTTCTTAACCTGAGGTACTATTTCTGGGTTAGTGGAGTCTGTAACCTGAAGCGTCTGTAACCTAAAGCGTCTGTAACCCAAGATACCACTGTATTTGAAAAAAGGTATGAAAATGCTTTTTTTTAAAGTGTTTTTAAAAATAAATTGAATTTTCCATAAGGCTCACCATCCAGTGTCACATTGTATATTGCACTTCAAACATTTTATTTGCAGCTGTATAGCTGAGTCCTTGGTTTACGCAAGAATTACCGGTACGTTAACCCAATACCCAAGTTGCTGATTTGGACGCTTGTTTTCGAAACAG
This sequence comes from Podarcis gaigeae, assembly GCF_964106915.1. Classification (NCBI taxonomy): domain Eukaryota; kingdom Metazoa; phylum Chordata; class Lepidosauria; order Squamata; family Lacertidae; genus Podarcis; species Podarcis gaigeae. Next base: position 33,600,215 of record NC_139683.1, read on the forward strand.
AGGTGTCTTCTCATTTGAGCACAAGGCACATTTTTGAGCAGATGCAAAGGTGTGTTTGCTCTGCATCTCAAATGTTTCACAAAGAAGCAACTGCAAGCAGAGATAAAAGGAAGATAGAAAGCCCCTCTTAAAACGTATTTTAACCAACCTCATTTTCTGCTGTTTCTCAAAATGACAGGGCACTTACTTGCTCCTCTTCAGTTTGTTGTTTTTAAAAGCTCTGCTTACAAGAACATATCCCAAGAAGTACCGATTGCCCCTGTGTGAACTTCTGAATAATGTTTTGAAGTTCACATGCTGGCAGTTTTGTGGCAAGCTCCAATGTACCCTGCAGAAATCTTGGGTAAATTTATACATAAATATCTTCCTGCAGAACAGCAATGGTGGCCCTCCATACCTGTGGCTCACCTCACAATGCTTTAGCTGAACACTGAAAACAACTTTCACCCCTTAAAATAGATTTTGGGGTGTCAGAATGTCCTCATTATTCTGATAATTATAGCGAAGATTAACCCAGGGGTAGAAGTTCCATGCACAGTGTGCCTGAATGGCTTAAAATATTTGACAATTGCACTGGATGTTTAATGAAACCTTACTGCAGGGGTCGGCAACCTAAGGCCCATGAGCCACTAGCGGCCAATGGGGGTCATTTAACCAGCCCATGAGCCACCCCCAAACCAAGCTGCCTACTTAGCGAGCCCCCACGTGCTGTGCTAAACCGGCCCAGCAACTCGCTTCCACGGTGCCGGAAATTGTGTCTGCGAAGATGCAGACACCAGAAATCATTTCTGCGCAGACGCAGATGCCAGAAATCGTGGGCGCATCCACGGAGGGATCTCCACTGGAGTAAACCGGTCCAGACAAGGTAAACCTTTCCGACCCCTGCCTTACTGTATGCATGGTTATGTAGTCCACAGGGCAGAGACACCCTATGTTTGTGATCAGGGGATGTCATCAATGACTGCCTTGCCCCACCTTCCAGCCCCTAGAAGCAGTAGCAGCTGGTGGTGTGGGCAGAGTTGCGATACTGACCTAACTTCCCAAAGCCACATATCACTGCCAGTTGCTTAGAGGTGAAGGGCAAGACAGCAGGGACAGTTTCCTCCTTTTTTAGTTTCCTCCTTTTTTAGTTCTCTATCACCATGTGACCTCATCAAAATAGGACGTGCCTGAGTTTGCTCACTAGGAGCTCAGACCATGAGCTATTTTATTATATTTTGTATCCTAAGATTATTGCCTGTGTTTACTTGCTGCTGCATGGATAAATACATGAACTTGACCTTTTGAACTTTGTAAGTACAGTGGTACCTGGGGTTAAGAACTTAATTCGTTCTGGAGGTCCATTCTTAACCTGAAACTGTTCTTGACCTGAGGTACCACTTTAGCTAATGGGGCCTCCCGCTGCCGCCACACCGCCACCGCGAGATTTCTGTTCTTATCCTGAAGCAATGTTCTTACCCCGAGATACTATTTCTGGGTTAGCGGAGTCTGTAACCTGAAGCATCTGTAACCTGAGGTACCACTGTAAAGCATTTTAAAACTTACTCAGGACAGGATACATTTAAAAGGTTTGACTGCCTATATCCCCAGGCTATTCTGCTGCTTTCTTTTGTGACTTGAAAACTCTGCTGGGAACTGTCTCTTACTGGATAATATGTTTAATCTGCACTTTGGATCTAGGGATCCAGCAAGTTTTTAATTAATTATCACATATGGGTGATCTATATCTATTCCCCCCCCCCAAAAAAAAATAAATCTGTGGCCCTCCAAATGTTGCTAGACTACACCTAGCAATGTGTGGAGGGGAGATTATTTGATTGTTCTTTTTTATTGTGTATTTTGTGTTTTTATATTGTGACTTTATGTTGTGAACTGCCCTGAGACCTGCAGGTATAGGGCAGAATACAAATTTAATAAATAATAATAATAATTAATAGACTACAACACCCATTTTCCCTTATCATTGATCATGCTGGCTGAGGCAGATGGAAGTTAAATTGTATCTGGAGGGCTGAACCATAGGATTTAATAACTATGCACAGATGCAAGGACTCCCTTCCTGCTCTTTCTGAGGCATTGCTAGCAACTCTTGAACTGGGTAGCAAAAGTACTTTGAATGGGCAAATGGCTAGGCATAGGCTCTTGAGCAGGTTACTTGTAACACATGAGATGATGGTGCCATTTTTCTCTAAAGGAGGGTATGCATTCCATTCAGGGATGTTGCCCTCTAAAGAAGGGTGCATATTCCTTTCATGGAAGTTTATTGCTGCCCTTAAGATTCATGAGCAGTTTTGGAATAACAAACTAAAAATCCAAGACCTGCTCCCTGTTCCTTCGGGAATGCCTGCAGCATTGACAGAAACTGTAGGGATCCCATTCATGACTTTGAGTTTAATATGTAAAAACAAGCAACAAAATTTCTATACAGAACTGCTTTCTTGTGTGGTGCTGATGACACACATTTATATTTCTGAATGACAAAAGCCCTGCAGTATTCTCAGTTTATAAAACAATCAGAAACGCAAACATCTGGTTCTTGTATCCTAGACTGAGGCATCTGTGTAGCCCAGTATTTTCCAAAAAACCTGCTTGAGTAAATCAATCTGTTCCTCACACACACACACTCATACACCTAAGCTTGTGGTTGTCCAAGCTGTGTGTTGGGGCAAGCTCGCAGCTTTATGTGAAACCTCCCCGGTTCACAACTGAGAAGCTTGATAAGGTGTGAGGTGACCTTTGGACGCCTGGCAAGGATTCTCACAAAGTAAAGTGCTTACTGAATATCACTTGGCATTTACCTAGGGAGAAATTGTTGGGTTATGTTTAGCTTCTGCTTCTTGACAGACATATGACCTGCTCTTGGGCCTTGTATTAATGCCAAATTAAATACATTAACCGCTTTTTTAAAAAAAAGTTTTACTAATATATGTTTGGATTGGATGGGGAAAATATTAAATAGAAATAAAGAGCAATTTTTTTGAAAAAAATGCTTCATATTCTACAAATAGCACATTATTTTGAAGATCTGAAAGACACGATGTTATGGAAGGAAAAGTATTGTACAAATGCCTGGCCTGTTAGACTGTTTGCTCCACAATGCTTTTTACATTGCAAATGATAAAAGAGTATCATTCTCTCCTTTGCCACCGCCACCATCCAACAAACATGTTAGGAATTTGAAGTCTACTCAGTACTACTGCTCACCCTGACCTGCTTACTGAAAGGTAGAAAGTGGGCAGGGAGGTTGGCATGGTGCAAATGCACCAGTAGGAGGGTTAGATTGGCTCTGCTGGTGCATTAGCAGTGCACCACCCTTGCCACTGCCCTTCTCCATCTATCTCCTGGTATGCAACAGCAATGCAACCAACCAGAGGTCAGGCGAGTGGCGGCACCACATCATCCCCTACTGAGTTGTTATTATTATTAATAGGTTGTTTGATATTGCACATTCCATTTCCATAGTGGTCACTTGCTTGCCACTTGTACAAACTGCACTCATCTTGATGGAGCATATAGTGGGAAAGATAGCAAATGTATGGTTCTTTTGTTCTAGTCGCCTTCTTAAGATGACGAAGAAACATTTTAGTGGCAAGTACAGAAAGCAAGCATCCTTAGCACTTCCAACATCCACAGCCTGGAACAGAGGAAAAGTTAATTTGTCTAATAGTTCCTTTGGCTAAAATGACTGTGAGAAACGTAATTAGTTAAGAACATTTTAAATCACACAAGTTCTCATGACAGTCATTAAAGGAATCTTGGCAAAGCAACTAATACACTGTCACTTGGATGCTATGTACATAGATGCTCCTTTGTCGGTGTTTGACATCCTTAGTTATTGGGGGGGATGAAAGAATATTAAACAAAAATAAAAGAACAACAGGAATTTTGGTAGTCTCCAAACTGTTGTTGTTTTGGGGTGGGGTTTGATCACGTACCAGCAAATTCATGTGTACATCACTCCACATCCCTGCCTCTCCTTCCTAACTGTCACTCTTTAGGATAAAGCAACTCAGCAAATGGCAACTAGGCAACCCACTCTACTTATCTTACACCAGGGGTGTCAACTTGAATAAAACATGGAGGAGGGCAGGTAAGCCCTGCCCCACATAATCACATGACGCAGTGCAAGAACACCATTTGAATGGCAGTGACCATCAACTTTGGGGAGGCTGGCCCCCTCAAATATTTTATTGGGAGGGTGAAGACCCCTAGGAGTTGGCTCCTATGCCTCACACCCCTGCACACATTTGAAATTTTGAAAATTTAACCAGTCACCATCATCATCTTCCCCGTTAAAAGTCATCTAGGACATTACAAGCATAGCTAGTTGTATGTTCTATGTTTTATATTTACCTTGTAAATATTCCAGCTTGTAAGAGATGTACTGAAGAAATCCAACTCAGCTTGTGAGTGCCATCATCTTTAAACCAAGTGTAACTGAAATACTGGACAACTAGTGATGAAAGAAGCCCTGTGGCCAATGTCAAGGCACACCAGAGATACTGTCCCTCATGGAAATATTTGTTTGCTACCCAGAGATCTGCTCCAATATCCGCGACATAAACCACAATTCCAAGAACCATCGTAGCAAACTCTTGCTTTGTATATCTCATTGTCTTGATGGATCATTTCATCTCAGGTCAGAAGCAAAATATGTCATTTCTCAGTGCATCACATACTAAGAAAATATGTGAGCGTATTTCTCCTTGGAGAAATTGGGGTGTGTATTTGTTGAAGTGGCAAATTGAATCAAAAACCACAGATATTCGGATAGATTAGCTCTGCTTCAGTACTAAATATTCATTTGCGTACATATCCATATGCACAGTGAATGGTATTGGTGAAGCTGATTCCTTCTGATAAGTCCTGAAAAGAATAAATGGATAGGTAACTAGCTGAATCAGAAGAGTGTAAAAACAGCAGCATAAATAATGATTACAGCAGCAGAATTACCGATGAAAGAAGAACGGAGGATGAAATTGATGGACTATGCAGAATTAGATAAACTAACAGGAAGGATTCGAAACCTGCGGGATCAGAGCTTCTCAGAAGACTGGAATAAATTTACGGACTATTTGAAAAGTAATCATGATGGACAGTTTATGCTAGTAGGTTTGCAAGAAGTTTTGTAAGGTGAATTATTTGAAATATTGCAAAAAAGACAATGAGGAGAATTATTCGTTAAAGGTAAAGGTAAAGGTACCCCTGCCCGTACGGGCCAGTCGTGTCCGACTCTAGGGTTGTGCGCCCATCTCACTTAAGAGGCCGGGGGCCAGCGCTGTCCGGAGACACTTCCAGGTCACGTGGCCAGTGTGACAAGCTGCATCTGGCAAGCCAGCGCAGCACACGGAACGCCGTTTACCTTCCCGCTAGTAAGCGGTCCCTATTTATCTACTTGCACCCGGGGGTGCTTTCGAACTGCTAGGTTAGCAAGCGCTGGGACTGAGCAATGGGAGCGCACCCCGCCGCAGGGATTCGAACCGCTGACCTGACGATCGGCAAGTCCTAGGCGCTGAGGTTTTACCCACAGCACCACCCGCGTCTCGTTAAAGATAATTAAAGGTAATATGAAATTAAGAAATGTATAATAAGTGATAAGAATGGAAAATCATCAGAGGTGTTGACGGAAGTCCAAAAAATATTGTATAAGATGTGAAGTTCTGTTGTATGAATGTTAATTAATATGTTAAAAACTAATAAAAATGTGTGTGTGTGTGTGTGTGTGCGTGCGTGCATGTAACGATTACAGCAGCAACAAATGCAATGCAATCCTATGCATGTTTTGCTGTGTTCAATGAGATAACTGTGCATAGGATTGCAGCCCTAAACTACTAATCAGATAGATTAATCCATAAAAGCCTTTCCAATTGATTTAAAAGAAATTAAGAAATTAAAAGAAATTAATAAGGAATTCATTTGTTGTTGTTTTTTAAGTTGTTTGTTTTTAATATAGGTATGTCAAAAAAGTAAAGATGAAAGGCAGCATTTTAGGACAGACACTCCCTGTTCTCTCTCAGGTGATGGGGATGGAAGAAGACACATCTGAAAACAAAGTATTCTATCCAATGCTGTGCCAGCAGAGTTCTGCTGGTGTAACAGGACTTCTACTTCCTCTCCTCCCCCTTTCTGCTTCTATGGCATGTTTGCCTTGTACTTTGCACTCGATCTTTGGTACATTTGTCAGAACGATTGGCCGCTCTTTTCCGAAGCATTTCACTTAATTTAACTCTTGAGACCCTTTCCAGGGGGAAATCCTTTCCTGCTCAGCAATGTGTCGTTTTTATGGCTCATTGGTAGTGATAGCCATACGGAGCAATACCCATTACATTTTAAAAGGGTGAAAGGCTGGCGTTGTGGGACGGCACAAGAGATGGTAAGATGTTTGTGGCTGCAGACAATTGCTGTCTGTGTGGTTCAGGGGCAAACAATTGTTTAATCTCTTCAAAGAGACATAGCCAGTTCCTTCAGGCACTTGTGCAGTGCTAACCTTTTCTACTCAGAAGTAAGCCTAATATAATTCAAGGAGCCTTACTCCCAGATAAGTGGGGTTATGATTGCAACCTTATCAGAGGGGCAATTTGACCCTAGGGCATTTTGAAAGCGACCCACAAGTGTGTGTGTTTGTGTTTGTGTGTGTGTTTATGTGGAACAGAAAGTGGGAATTGGGAATTTCGAAACTGAATGTGTTTTATTTCTACCCAATGTAAGTTTGACATAAGCATGACAGAAATGCAGAGAATGAAACAAACTGAAAATGCCTTCAGTGTCAATTTTTCATTTCCCACCTACAGTAACATCTTCAACAATGTGGAGAGCATTTACTGAGAATCAACATGAAGAAACATATCCCTTATTATTCCATACCCAAAAAAATCCCTCTAGTTTTTCTTCCAAGATCTAGGGAAACATTTGATAGACTGCTTGACAGCATGAGTTAACCATAACGGAACAGTTCTGGAACCCACAGTAATACTTGTTTGTTTCCCTGCCGTATAACCACTGAAGTAAACAAGACACATCTACTTTGGTTGGCTTCTGGATTGTCATTCTAAGTCTGTAGATGATGTAGAATATGATCACCTAGATTTTTTAACTACAGGCAACACCCCTCTCATTAAGAAGACTTACCTTAAAACTTTCCAGATAAATAAACATTCCAGTAGCAAATCCATAGTCAGAGAGGTGCCTTGAAAGTCTGGATGTTTTACACTGTTGAACTGTGATACTTTGCAATCTGCAACCAGGAAAAGGTAAAGGGTGTGGGATAGAATGAAAACTGAAACGCCCGTCTCCTCTGGGCCATGTGATTCGATTAATAATACTCTAGCTACGTGGACTGTCATTGCTTTGACTGAGTCAACCTTTTAAAAAAATATAAAAAAATCATTTTTTTTAAATAATCTGTGACCACTTTCCTAAATCCATGCAAGATATAAAAATGAATCCTTTGTTTGGCTGCTTTGTTCCACATGTATTTAATGGTGATGACAAGTTGTACCTGCAACAAAGTGTTGCTATGTAGAATCCTCTCTCTTCAGGATTCTGGTCACTCCATTCAATTCCATTTCCCTTCCCCATATCCCCCACTCCAAGAGTAGATCAGCATCCCATAACTACTGAGCGTGCTTAATTCTCCTTATTGGATAGTTTTAGGTTCCCCGCCCACTCCTGCTTAAGAGTTTTTCATTTATATATATATATATATATTTTGTACTTCTGCAAACCTCAGGGTTCCTTCTCAGTCTTCTCACTTGTGCATTGGTGGTCTGCATACATAATCAACAGAGCTCATAACCTGAACATCAGAGGCAGAGGGAATAAAAGAGTCTTGCAACAAAATGCTGCAGTATGGAATGCTCCTTTCCCATTTTTCCATCAACAATGAGCGGGTACACACTAAATCAGGCTTTCTCAAACTCGGCCCTCCAGATGTTTTGAGATGACAATTCCCATCATCCCTGACCACTGGTCCTGCTAGCTAGGGATCATGGGAGTTGTAAGCCAAAAACATCTGGAGGGCAGAGTTTGAGGAAGCCTGCACTAAAGGATAATGATAAGGAACTGTTTTAATCTATTTTGTGCTGAGAATACACTTCTCAGGTGCTTGCTGCTGCCATGTGTACATAGATTATGTTTTCTTAGGTCACCTCCTATTGACTTAGTGAAGTTTCAGGGCTGTGCCACTTGCCCTCTCCTATCAAACTTCTGGGATATCAAAAAAGACACAGGAAAAAATTAAGTAGAGGAGGGAAGCGTGCATGCACATGTGCAGCAAGCTTTCACATCAGTTCTGCCAATGCTTAGGAGGCGTGCATAGACTGATTGAGGGGAGTTGAGAACATTGATGCACACTGCTTCGTAAACATGCCCACCTGTATGTGCAGATAGAACAGATATTGACTCCTTCCTTAGGCAACATTATTGCGCAAGTATGTACATATATATAGCAAATGCCACCCTCCAACCTTCGCCCTCCACCTTCACTTTCCTTTTTTTTTTAATAATTCTTTATTGATTTTCCAATTTTATCGACACAGCAACACTAAACAATACATACAACAACAGACACACACAAAAAGAAAACATAGATCCAACTTTCTTAACCTCCTTTTCATAAGCCTCTTTCTCGGACTTCCCCATACCTTCCCCTTTTTGCATCCTAGTTTCACAATTTTTCAGCAACTCTTTTAACCAATTAAAATTTAAACTTATTCTCCTTTTCAATATCACATTAAATGAAAAAGAATAAATATAGCTGTAATTACATCTTCCTTTCCCTTCACACTTTAACACTCCTCAATTTTATAGTGATTTTTAAGATATACTTTAAACTTATTCCAATCTTCCTCCACAGTTTCTTTCTCCTGGTCGCGGATTCTGCCGGTCATTTCTGCCAGTCCCATAAAGTCAATCACTTTCGCATGCCATTCTTCCAGTGTGGGTAGCTCTTGTGTCTTCCAATACTTTGCTAGTAGAATCCTTGCTGCCGTTGTGGCGTACATAAAAAAGATCTTGTCCCTCCTTGGCACCAGTTGGCCCACCATACCCAAAATAAATGCCTCTGGTTTCTTATGAAAAGTACATTTAAGTACTTTCTTAATTTCATTATAAATCATTTCCCAGAAAGCTTTAATCTTCGGGCAGGTCCACCAAAGGTGAAAGAAGGTACCTTCAGTCTCATTACATTTCCAGCATTTATTATTGGGCAAATGATAAATCTTAGCAAGCTTGACTGGGGTCATGTACCACCTATAAATCATTTTCATAATGTTTTCTCTTAAAGCATTACAAGCCGTAAATTTTATACCTGTGGTCTACAACTGTTCCCAGTCAGCGAACATAATGTCATGTCCTAGGTCCTGTGCCCATCTAACCATTGCTGATTTAACAGTTTCATCAATTGTACTCCACTTCAACAGCAAGTTATACATCTTTGATAGGTTTTTAGTATTGGATTCTAACAATTCAGTTTCTAATTTCGATTTTTCCACCTGGAACCCAATTTTCCTGTCTTGTTTAAAGGCCTCCATTTCCTCCACCTTGGCCCTGTCCTGTCCTGCAGGCTGCTCCTAGGCAGACCTAGGGGAGAGATTGGTTAGGAGACCTTCTGCACAGCACCAGCATTTAGGGGCACCAGTCATTACTGTCTGAGCATCACTGGGTGTTGGGAGTCAAACAAAAACAACACACACAAAGAAATCTAGCCACACTAGATTTTTCCCTGTGATAGTGGGAGAAAGCTCTGCTGCTGTGCAATCTAAGAAAAGCTAACATATTACTTCTTGGGGGTCTCTCGTTCATTTTTCTCACATACGTCAATTTATCCCCCCAAAAAAACAAAGTAAACCATGTTCAGTATGTTTTGAATAAAAATACAGAACTGGGCTTTAAGCGAAAAAATCGGGAGAAAGGAATTTGACTTGAACCACTCTAGCTGAGCTGACAAAATTGCTAACACTTCAGAAATATCTCCAGGGTTTCAGCTGACAACTGTTTGCATGCAAAGGCGGGGGAAGTGTTCAACGTGTCTTAAAACAAATTACTACAATCTACTGTGTAGTTAAAAGGATGCTTCGGTCCTATGAATCTCAATGGGAGTTGAGTAACAGATCTTTGCTCAGGATTGTATGTGTAAATAAGCTCTGAAGGCTGTGTCCTGCTTTGAGAACGCACCATATTAGCTTCATCATCATTCTGCACCCATTTTGTTATGACAGAACTTGTAATTTACTTCAGATGGTGTTGGTACTGCCATCTACAGACCAAATATGACTTAGCAGCCTTTTAAAAAAAAAAGTCTACAATAGACACATCCAACTCCCAAAAGACTGAGTTGTTGTGCTTTTTGGGGGGAGGATTGCCTAAAATCAGTCCAGCACTGACAATCGCTGGACAATACAATTTATTCCCCATGCTCTGTGTTTAAGACACGGTGTGTGGATGTGCCAAAAATACAACTGGGCTATTACAAGCCCCTTTTGTGGATCAATATACCCCAATACTCCCAGAGCTACAATTTTCGGAGTTACCTGGTGTTGTAAGAAAAAAACTGCTCCCTTTCCCTTATGGGGTATCTAAGAGCCCGTATAGAGTCCTTATGTAAGTTCTCTATTGGTAGGAGAAAATAACAGAGGCCAGCCAGAGAATATTGAGAAACAAAGCAGCTAGTAAGCATGATCTTTATTAAACTGTTGCAACAGGGTCCCCCACTCCCCCCACACAAGGAGGGAGGAGAGGAAGCCAGAACTTTGGTGTGCAAGCTCTTATACAGACTTTTGAAATTGCCTCCCCTGTAGCTCAAGACCACCCCCCAAAACATCATGCATACATCACAGAAAGAGGTGGTCCCCAGCAGAAATTTGAGTGTGTTGCTTCTCTCCTGTCTGCCAGGATACCTGATAATGCCCTGATTGCCTTATCTGAGTAGCCTGGCCATTGCTCTGAGATGGTAAATACTTAGTTCCTGAATCTGTTATGCATATTGATAGTGTGCTCAGCTTAACAGATACTTGCCAGACTGTATTTACAGGGAGTGTAAGCCTCTACAGTCCAAAGACAACTGGAAAGCTTTTCCCATTTCCTTCATCCTTGCAGAGAAATATTCGAGGTCAATTTGGGAGAGTCAAAATGGCTTTAGGATTGTTCTCCTGTACTCCTGTATTTCAGACACATGGTTTATATACTTATGTTTGTGTTTGCCTTGTAGATCTATGAACATTTATTTAATATATATAAGACCTTAGAATTCATATAACACAGGGAAAAGGGATTCATAACCCACTCTGAAAATTGTAGCTCTGTGAGGGGAAGGGGGGTATATCCTAACAACTCTTAGCACGCATAACAAACAACAACTCCCAGAATTCTTTGGGAGATACCACTATTTAAACTGGTATCACAGCGTTTTAAATGTATGGGGTGGCTGTGGCCTATGTCAAAGCTAAAATATAATGTGGAAATGGACAGTTAGGGAAACATTGTGGAAATGGAATAAACTGCCATGTGAATATAACTGCGTCAGTTCTTTCCAGGTCTCCCAAGCAGGTCCACCAGTTTAGTTTCAGTTTTGGTATGAGTTGGCAGCAAGGCTTCATGTATAAAATAGGCATAAAATCAGGCCTAGAATGATGGAAGTTAAGGTGCTAAAAGAAATAACTGCTCTTGCAGTCTCTGAGCTTATTCCTGTAATCCTCTCCGCGCCCAACAATTTTGATTTCCAGTTGTTGTTGTTGTTGTCGTTTAGTCGTTTAGTCGTGTCTGACTCTTCGTGACCCCGTAGACCAGAGCACGCCAGGCACTTCTGTCTTCCACTGTCTCCCGCAGTTTAGTCAAACTCATGCTGGTAGCTTCGAGAACACTATCCAACCATCTTGTCCTCTGTCGTCCCCTTTTCCTTGTGCCCTCCATCTTTCCCAACATCAGGGTCTTTTCCAGGGAGTCTTCTCTTCTCATCAGGTGGCCAAAGTATTGGAGTCTCAGCTTCAGGATCTGTCCTTCCAATGAGCACTCAGGGCTGATTTCCTTAAGAACGGATAGGTTTGATCTTCTTGCAGTCCATGGTTCCAGTTACAGATAGGTAGCCATGTTGGTCTGCCATAGTCAAAACAAAAAAATTTCCTTCCAGTAGCACCTTCCTTCCAGGTATCTGAAGAAGTGTGCATGCACACGAAAGCTCATACCAAGAACTAACTTAGTTGGTCTTTAAGGTGCTACTGGAAGGAATTTTTTTTTGTTTTGCAGTCCATGGGACTCTCAAGATTTCCAGTTAGCCTGTGCTAATTTCTAGTCATGTGATTGAACAATAAGGGGGTTATATAAAGGCTGCTGGGATGCACAATCGTCAACCTGGTCCAGATCATTGCATGCCTCCATCAAGTCCTTGGAAAGCAATGCTCAACAACTCAGCAGTGACATTCCAAAAGCTGATTCAAGCTAAGTTCACACCTGCCATCAGCATGCACACAAGTGCTTCAGTCCATGTCTGTATATACACCATTCAGAGCACATTCAGAGAACATGTCTCTCCCTCTTCAAAGAAACCTGGGTGCTGTAATTTGTTATGGATGCTGGCAATTGGAGCTCTGTGAGAGCAGCAAGCTCCAGTTCCTAGGATTCTTCGGGGGAAGCCATGTGCTTTAAATGTATGGTGTACACACAGCCGAAGCAGAAGTTAGCATAGGCTGCCTGAAAATCATAAAGTGAGAGGGTAATGGAAGGAAGGCAACCCTTATTCAGGAGACAGAATCTTCCTGCCTTCTCATATCTAATCTTGTATCGGCTCATGAACCTGCCTGGACTTTAAGATCAGCAGCAGACGGTTTGTTCTCTGTTCCACCCACTCAGATAAATCTACACAAGAGACAAGGCTTTGTCAGTGATGACAGCCTGAATACATCATTCCCTGTTAGTGAAGATAATGGGGCTACTCTCGATGTTGGCCGGTAGCATTATTCATTACTTTTGTCAAGGGCAGCAAGCAGCTCACCACATGCACTTTGTGTTGCTTTCTTTATAACAGCCAAATGGGTTTTGTTATGTACTGATGTTCTCACCCTGGGGCAGCATGGGGATACTGTAGATAGTTATGCAAATGAAGGGTCGAAAGTGACATTCAGTGATTGGATAGTTTGTATGCAAATGAAGGATCGAAAAGTGACGTTCTGTGATTGGATAGTTTTAGAAAGTTGCAACAGTTACAATTGTTCTGGAGCTCTATATAAGCAGGCTGACTGAGCTCCTCAGTTAGTTCTGTTCCAGCTTACAAATAAAGAGCTGCTTTGGAAGAATCGCTGTGTCATCTGATATGTTCGCCCACAACTTAACAGGTTTTCTTCATTGTTGCTATCTGACTTGGGCCCCTAGGAGGTTGTTTGTTGGCTGGCTGGCTGGCTAGTTGGTTTGTTTATTACATTTATAGTCCTCCTTTCTTCAGTTGTGGAAGCTAAGGGAGCATAAATGTGGCTTCAGATGCTCACCCATCCAGACCCTGACTGACCCTGCTGGGACTTGTTTAGTCTTATTTTGCCGGTGTCATCAAGAGCAGCTTCGGTTCACAAAACAAAATGTGTGGCCTTTTCCAGCATCTCATTAGTGAAATACTGTACACTTCTGTTAATATTAAATCAGCTTTCAACCCTTTCCTAAGCATTCGTCGTTAGCAAAGTCCGTTGTTCACTCTGGAAAAGTTAATTTGTTCCTAGATTCAGAAACATTCCCAGGGCAAAACCTGCAATCAACAACAATGAAATAACAACGAGTCTAAAGCCTTTGAGGTGCCACCAGACTCCTTGCTGTTTTGCTACAGCTAAATCTCCAGAAATTAATTCTGGAGTAATTTAAGCGTAATCGTATTTTTCCTTGCTTTCCCGGTTCAGTGGAGCAGCGTTATGTATTGCTCTTGGGAGAGGAGAGGGGAGGAAGAGAGGCACATTTAAGGAAATGGGCAAAAGTAAAATTTAAAATACACACGCTAACTGCACGCAGTTAAATCCAGTGCGTTACTTAGAACGCCCCGTTCTGTCAAGCGTGAGACTGTAAACAAACCCCGCTGGGAGAAGCAGTTTGTGCGGGGACTCGAGTGTAGAGTCACACGGAGTGGCCAGCTTCCGGGTTAGTTTTCGACGCCATTTTTGTTCACCGTCAGAACTGAAGTGACAGAAAAATTAGGATTTTAGCGGTACCTGTCATCATCTCCCTTCTCTCATCCCCCTCACGAATGGAAACAACAAAGAAGACAGGATTCGTGCTCCATCTTAGGTCGTCTTATTCTGCGCTCTTAGGTCGTCTCCTGCGCTCTGAGAAGAGTTTTGTGTCAGCGACTTTTGGATGGGAAATCCAAACCAGCCCCACTTCTAACCTACAATATATGCTGCCCTACACTGCAGGGGCTGTCAAAAGCCGCTTTAACTCCGCCACATCTCCCCGCTCTCCAAGTATACTGTGATATTAGCTGCGATCTCTAAAACGCTCAAACGCTTTCGGAGGAAAACAAGGCTCGTAAGAAAGCCTGCGTTTTGAAAGTGCATGAACATGCAGCTGCTTTTTCTTTCTTTCTGGGCGTTAGACACACACACACACCCATCACATCTACCCTAAAATCCAGAGGGTTCTTGTAAGCTCTCACTCCTGCCCAGGGAGGCGGGTGGGAAGTAGTGTCGGAGGTAACCAGGAAGCTGCTTCTTTAGCGGTAGCACCTCTACAGAATTCCTATCTCTACGTTTCGGCCGCTCAGCCGCTGGAAGAAGCCCCGCCGCGAAGATGGTGTCTGTGCTGCCGCGGGTGGAGAGGCTGTCGTCGCGGGTGGTCCGCGTGCTGGGCTGCAACCCGGGGCCGATGACCTTGCAGGGCACGAACACCTACCTGGTAGGGACCGGCCCCAGGTACGTAGCAGCCCCCGCCGGCCTCCCCAGGAGGGGCCAGCGGAAGAGAGTGGCTTATAGTTCCCTTTTACCCTGCTGCTAAAGTAGCGATTTGGAGCTGGCTTCGGATAACTGTTTCATGGGCAGGGCATCCTTTGCCCGTAATAGCTGCATAGGCAGGCAGAAATTCAACAGGTGGGGATTCTTCCTCACCAGAGTAGGCGTGTGTGTGTGTATCTGTACATATACATGTGTGTTTGTGTGTGTGTGAGCACATAAGGTAAAAAGGTAAAGGACCCCTGGACGGTTAAGTCCAGTCAAAGGCAACTATGGGGTGCAGCACTCATTTCACTTCAGGCCGAGGGAGCCGGCGTTTGTCCACAGACAGCTTTCTGGGTCGTGTGGCCAGCGTGACCAAACTGCTTCTGGCGCAACGGAATACCGTGACAGAAACCACACAAAAACACAGTTTACCTTCCCACTGCAGCGGTACTTATTTATCTACTTGCACTGATGTGCTTTTGAACTGCTAGGTGGGCAGGAGCTGGGACAGAACAACGGGAGCTCACTCGTTGCCAGATTCGAACTGCCGATCAGGCAAGCCCAAGAGGCTCAGTGGTTTACACCACAGCACCACCCACGCATACATACCTTTGTGAGTGCATAAATACACACAAACACAAACACACATTTATGTAGTGAGCCCCCCATGTTTCACGAGTTCAGTTGGTACGGCGCATGCACTGCCTGCAGAAGGTCCAAGGTTCAAACCTCAGGCATCTCCAGGTAGGATTAGGAAAGATCCACAATGAGATCTCTGCTGCTGCTGCCAGTCAGTGAATACTGACAGGCATCATTTTATTTGTATGCTGCCTTTCCACAGTTCAAACCATTATCAAGGTGGTGGCTTTCAACATGAGAAGAATGCATAACTGCAACATAACAAAAGTGGTCATAAACAAACAAAACATTAAAAAATCTTTCACCAAACTGAAGAGTTTCCACATAAACCAGGACAAGATCTCAAATAAAGATACTGCACCAAAAAAACCAGTAACAACGCGTGCACACACACACCCCGCAACAAAAAACCCCAAACAACATCGCAGCCCAAGAGTCTGGTCAGCAGCCTCATCTTTGGTAGCTGGAGTCAGTCTGGGCCCTGCCTACCCAGGCCAGGTAAGAAAAAGCCTACAGGGCAAGGAGCAGGTATTTCAGGACTTGCAGCCAAGATGCGCTGAGGACTGAGATAAAGGGTGTCATTAGATGTAAAGCAGCTGCAGGTGTTGTGAAAAAAGCAGAAGACCTCCCAAGTGAGAAGAGCGAACCTTTATTTTTGAGAAATGATCCATCAGGATTCCCACTTGTGTAAGGATGCAGTGATGTTCTGGAGTAAGAAAATATTGCTTTCCATGTCACAGACATTTTGTACTAGGATCCAACCTTACTTTTCTATTAATTGTGCTTTGACTTTTCCAGTTATGGTGTCTTTTTGGGGGGGGGGGTGCGATTCTGTCTTTAATACAGAAGGATCCTTATTGATACAGGAGAACCAGCTGTCCCTGAATATATTGGCTGTTTGAATCAAGCATTCAACGAATTCAGCATCTCAATTCAGGAAATCTTAGTAACACACTGGCACCAAGATCACACAGGAGGCATATCTGATATTTGTAAAAACTTTCCCACTAGTAAGCAGTTTCATTATTTTTGTTGTTGTCTAAAATGTCTATATTCTGTTTTTTATACAAAATGTATCCAAGATGTTTTTCAGTACTTCAATCTGACATTAAATACTGTTAAATAGCAGAAAGATAAAGTAATAAAATTATTGCTGGTAAACACTGAATGCTGGCAACTAACTTCTACATAGTTGATTGTTTACTTCACAGGCTATAAGTAAAACCAGCAAGGTAACAGTTTTTGCAATATAAAGTACATTAGTCTGTGTAGCTATTTGTAATTGTTTTTTTAATACAGTCAAACCTCAGAACCCGAATGTAATCTGTTCCGGAAGACCGTTCGACTTCTGAAACGTTTGAGTTCCAAGGTACAGCTTTCGATTGGTTGCAATAGCTTCTTGCACTCAAACGGAAGCCGCTTTGGACGTTCGAATTCCGAGGATTGTTTGAAAACCGGAACACTTACTTCCGGGTTTTTGGCATTCGGGAACTGAAACGTTTGGCAATGGAGTCGTTGGAGTTCTGAGGTTTAACTGTATGTGTTTATTGTTAATGTTTTATTGTTAATTGTTTCAGTACGTTTCATGGGAAACAGCTCATGAAGTGAAAACAAGACTGCTTTGCTATGCTTATAAAGTCAGGAAATTTAACTTGCGCGTTTTAAATTGGCCAGACCTCTTGCAAAGCCATTTCTTTGCATGCTTACTCATAAAAACTGTTTCTCTTGTTAGCATCATAATGGTATAAAAAGTTGCCCTGGGCAACTAAGTGTGTGTGCGTCTACATCCTTTATCTGTCAACCCATCACTACCAAATGTATGCCATTCTTTTCAACCCAAATGTAAAGTGTATAGGACAGCTTGTTGGCAGGGCATTGCTTGGTCGTTATGGCCGCCAAGTTGCCATTAGTTTTAACATTACCCCTAACCTGTAGAAGAAGAAAAACTAAGAGACAGTGTGGGTGCATGGAAGGCAAGGGCCCTTCCAGATTGGTGGAATTTTTCACAGGTGTCTTTTTGCAATATGTCATTGACAGAGTCATAGTGCATTAGTCCACACATAATTTCATTAGTAGTTCTTCAATGGTTCCCAAGCATTACTGCATTATTGCCATCTGTGGGGAACATTTGGGGTCTCTCCAGATGCTCTTTCTGTTGTGCATTCCGTTCATAATGGTACCAGGATAATTGTATGCAATCCTGCTTTCAGTACTGTTTGCTTCTGCAAAAGTTCTGAGGTGGTCAAACTGCTTTACTTGGAATCGGTGTATGTCCTGTACATTCCTGCCAAAATCCTATTCTAGTGTTTGTTGTGCTGTCGTGCAAGAGTGCCCCTACAGACAGCAATTATGTGTCGGGGAAGCATTGCAGAACAACTAGCAAATTGGAATGATGTGTGGCTGATCCAGTGTAAATCCATCACTGATGCACTATGACTGAGTCAATGACGTGTTACAGAATACACCTGCAAAAACCAGCCCCAGTCTGAAGAGGCCTGAGTGATATGAAAAGTTACAGGATTTCAGCAGAAAGCTACAGAACATGCACCATTGGGAGATGAAGCAGTCTGCCTTTCCATTAAAGAGAGCAAGAGTCTCCTAAACACACTGGACTCTGGGTTATTGGCCCAAGCATCTAAACAAAAGCAGTCATGTTTCATACCTTGTGCTAATGTTAGCCCAGGTCCTATGAATCATTTGCCTCTCCTCCTATAAGCATTTGCTGGGGCACACTTTATCCTTATTTCATTCCAGAATCTTTTCATTCATTTCTTAAGAGCAATTTATATGACAAATGTCTGTAAAACAATGTCAGCATGCACTTTTGGGAGCAATGTTACAACATGTAAAATAAAGTAATGCTGCTTTTTTATTTTTGTGTTTAAAAACTAAGATACTGTGATTTTTCAGGAAATTTTAAATAATGTGTGACTAAGCTGCTTCTAAAACATATTTAATGCCACATTTCTTTTCAAAACTAGCTTCTGAGTACTGCATAAGCAAACTTCCACGTAACCCACACTCGGAAGAAATAATAGGAGAAGGAAAGCAAAAGTATACATACCTTAGAGATGGAGATCTTTTAAAGACAGAGGGAGCTACTCTGAGGTAACTGATAACTTCTGCACATTGACCACTGTATGAAGATTTTCTCTTTCATGTGCAAGATTTTTAATATTGGCGCAATTATGTATTTTATCATGGTATTATCTACTATATATTTAGGAAAATTGTGTGTATCTGGGTTTGGATTGGACCCAAACCTGTCTGAGTTCTTGGGTTCTTCAGGAAGACTGCTTTTCCAAGTCCCACAAACATCACAAGTGCCTTTAGCAGGAACACAAGCCTGTCTCTGTTAACTTCCAAAGACAAATGAAAATTCATGTTTAGATAGGCCTTTGCCTTATTCAAGTAGTTTTAACTCTACCACAGATTCTTAAAGCTTCATGTTTCATGCTTTTTATATGTATTTGTATTTCTTGTCAGATGCCTTGAGGGCTCTATTGTGGAAAGGTCAGGTATGAGTTTAATAATCTTTTTTTGTCAATCTGCAGGGTATTATATACCCCTGGACATACAGATGACCACATGGCTTTACATCTCCTAGAAGAAAATGCTATATTTTCTGGTGACTGCATTTTAGGAGAAGGAACAGCAGTGTTTGAAGACCTTTATGATTACATGAAATCGTTAGAAAAGCTCCTAGAAGTGAAAGCTGACTTAATTTACCCTGGTTAGTTCCACATTTGACCTGAATTCATAACACACCACTTCTTGACCTCCTCTGGTACAGTTCTTATGACTAGAACTGTTGTTCAAAATCCCTAATCCTTTGCTCTACATCGCCAGAGCCCTCTGATCCTTCTGTTGATTGTTGTCCTTTCATGGCAGGTTACAGCAAGCATAGAGAAGGTCTCCTGTGTCTCTTGAATCCTGTTTACAATGTGTTTTGTGATGCTTTAGCTTTCCTATTCATAATAAGCTGAAATTGCTGCCTGAACTTGCACTACGTTTGATTTTTTTAAAAAGTCTTGTATGTTGCCAGAGTGCATCCTAGATTTATGGGCCTTATTGCAAACCATTTAGTGCAATATGCAGTGAAATAGTCCCATTAGCACAAGGGCTTCTGGCTGTGCATTCCCTCTCCTCTCATTCCCTAAATTTGTTCTGAGTTTCTCCCCAACACTCTTGGCAAATAGAAATCCTTGTGCTATCAGAACTACTTTGTTGGATAGCACCCATAGTTTCCTAGAATCTATTGAAAATTATCGAGAGGATACATAAAATGTAACTGCCAAAATAGAGAAGATGCATTGTGGTGCCATCTATCTGTGAATCCTTGTTGAAATATATGGACACAGACTGATTCGGTAACTTTTTTGTTGCCTAACATCTACCATTGGAATCTCTGCAGTGCTCAAACTACTGATGACAAAATGTCATACTGAATTAAAGAAGAGCCTTCTGGATCAGGCCAAGCATCCTGTTCTCTTAGTGGCCAACCAGGTGCCTGATACCTTCAGCTGTCTAGAGAGCTCCTGATCTCTGCAATGACTTTGTCCTTTTCCTTTGATGCCCCTTATGACTAGAAGTGCCTCCCAAGATGCCTTCGTGCAGTCACTTCCCTTAAGTCCCTCCTTGAGATTCACCTGTTGCAGGAAGCCTCACACTACATAACTAAGCCAAAATATGTGCAATTTAAGTAATCACATACTAGTCCTCAACCTACTGATACCTCTGCTACCCCCTCCCGTCTTCTTTTGTCTCTCAGTGTCTATTTTAGTTTATAAGTCCATTGAGGAAGGAATTAACTATACCTGTTCTTTGCAAATTGCCACATACATAGATAGCACATGACCATTTCCTAGGGTAGGTGTGTACTAATGGTCTGAGTTGTGAAAAGTCCTTTGGCCACTAGAGGGCCAACATTTTTCTTCACATTTGACCTAACAATTCAGAGTTCAGTGCTTAAAAGTGACTATAGAGGAGATGTTAAAGATATGGGGTGGTATCTGATGAACTTGGAAGCGGGCCTGTTGAGATCAATAGACATGGTTTCAATGAGTCTCCTCTGAGTATGTGTTTGTCTGATGACACCCTAAACTGGAAATCATAGTAATATTAACGTAAAGGCTTTGCTCTTAAACTGTTTTGTTTTTGTTTGTTTTTGTTTCAAAATTTTAGTGTTGTGGTGATCTAATGCAACTGCTAGGGTAAGAAAGTAATAATACCTCTAAACTTACTGGTGCAGACACCAGCAAAATCAGAAGATACTGGAACCATACGTGACAGCTATGCCACTTGCTTTGAACATCATAATAACAAATACTGCAGCAGAAGTAGAGATTGTAAACGTGTATCGTTGTTGTAGTTTTTCTATATTAACCACTTTTTTCCCCTTACAGGACATGGCCCAGTAGTAAAAGGGGCAAGAGCTAAAATTCAAGAGTACATTTCTCACCGAAATGCACGGGAACAGCAAATCCTCAATGTCTTGAAAGAGAATGCTGAAAAATCTCTTACAACACAGGAACTTGTGAAAATTGTATACAAGGTAGCTGTCTAACTGACTCTTACTTTTGAATTAGGAATAAGATGTTTAATTTCCCTAGTAGAAGCAGTCACAATAAAATGAATGGTTCACAAACATCGTAGTTTCTATGACAAGGAAAAAGTGACGTGTGTATGTGTTCACTGTAGCAAGGCAAATTGGAAGCTGTCCTGTATCTAAACTTTTTAGTTGGGACATTAAGAATTTCATCAATTTCCTTTTTTCCCCAGAACTAAAATTATTTTTGCAGACCCTCTTCAGGAAAAGCAGAAAATGCAATTTGTACAGTATGCGGTATTACTGCTATGTGATCAAGGCTTCCTAAGCTGATACACCAGCAAAAATATTAGGGACACAGAAGCTGCCTCATCTCTAGTTAAGATTGTTGGTCCATATAGCTCAGGGTTGTCTACACGGAGCAACAATGGTATTCAAGACCTTCAGGCAGGGTTTTTTCTCAATCCTAACTGGAGAGGCCAGGGGTTCAACCTGGACTTTCCACATACAAAGCATATGAACTCGCTGTTGTTTAGTCGTGTCCGACTCTTCGTGACCCCATGGACCAGAGCACGCCAGGCACTCCTGTCTTCCACTGCCTCCCGCAGTTTGGTCAGACTCATGCTGGTAGCTTCGAGAACACTATCCAACCATCTCGTCCTCTGCCGCCCCCTTCTCCTTGTGCCCTCCATCTTTCCCAACATCAGGGTCTTTTCCAGGGACTCTTCTCTTCTCATAAGGTGGCCAAAGTATTGGGGCCTCAGCTTCACGATCTGTCCTTCCAGTGAGCACTCAGGGCTGATTTCCTTCAGAATGGATAGGTTTGATCTTCTTGCAGTCCATGGGACTCTCAAGAGTCTCCTCCAGCACCACAATTCAAAAGCATCAATTCTTCGGCGATCAACCTTCTTTATAGTCCAGCTCTCACTTCCATACATCACTACTGGGAAAACCATAGCTTTAACTATACGGACCTTTGTTGGCAAGATGATGTCTCTGCTTTTTAAGATGCTGTCTAGGTTTGTCATTGCTTTTCTCCCAAGAAGCAGGCATCTTTTAATTTCGTGGCTGCTGTCACCATCTGCAGTGATCATGGAGCCCAAGAAAGTAAAATCTCTCACTGCCTCCATTTCTTCCCCTTCTGTTTGTCAGGAGGTGATGGGACCAGTGGCCATGATCTTCGTTTTTTTGATGTTGAGCTTCAGACCATATTTTGTGCTCTCCTCTTTCACCCTCATTAAAAGGTTCTTAATTCCTCCTCACTTTCTGCCATCAAGGTTGTGTCATCTGCATATCTGAGGTTGTTGATATTTCTTCCGGCAATCTTAATTCCGGCTTGGGATTCATCCAGCCCAGCCTAGGACCCTTTATTTATTTACTTACTTACTTACTTACTTACTTACTTACTTACTTACCACCCTGTACCTGGAGGTCTCAGGGCAGATCACAGAACAAAATCAAAATATCAAACCACTATATATATAGATATATATATATAGATATAGATATAGATATAGATATAGATATAGATATATATTCAAAATAAAAACAATAACACAATATCAAGCAATCCATAGTCTGTTGTCCACTACCAGTTGGCCAGGGAAGAAAAGCAGAAGCTCAGCGGTGTTTTTTATATGATAACTATAATTATGGGAAGAATACATTTGCACAGTTCTCTCTCTCTTTCTCTCTCTCTCTCTCTCTTTCTCTCACACTAAGGCTGCTTGAGGACAGTAACATTAACATGATGAAGGCGCTCATGTACTTAATACTATGAACACACACAAGTCTGTAAAATAAAATAATAATAATACATGTGATTACCAGATATTGCGGGGGAAGCTGGAGTATAAATATAATGACAATAGCCCAAATCCAAATAATGGTGTAATTTATTCTGTGAGTCCAAGGAGGCTTCAGGTTTGTGTTTGGTTCTTTATATCTGCCCATCTCCCCAGTGCTTGATCGCTTACTGCTTCTGAAACTGAGGGAAATATTTAAATAGCAGTTCGTAATCTGGTGTGGGGAGGAGTTATCTGGAGAAAAGATGTCTGATTTGGCCACAGTGACACATGCCTTAGCTATATCCTGTTTGGATTACTGTTAACGTGCTCTTTGTGGGGCTGGCTTTGAAAAGTCCTCAGAACTTCAATGGAGTCAAAGAGCTGCAGCCAGATTGTTGACTGGGGCTGGTTATAGGCAGCATATGACTCCCTTGATACAACAGCTTCACTGGCTACTGGTCTGTTTCCAGGCACAATTCAAAACATTGGAAATGACCTACACAGCTGAGGTCCAAGCTATCTGAAAGATCGTATTCTCTCATACAAACCTGCCTAGGTTTTGAAACATTACAGGGAGGCCCATCTCTTGGTCTTACCACCCTCACAAGCACATTTGGTAGGGATATAAAAAATGGCCTTCTCAGTGGCTGCTCCCAGACTTTGGAACTCCCTCCCTAAAGAAGCTAGACTGGCTCCCTCTTTGCTGTCCATGTTGGCAGGTGAAGTATTTCTTTCAACAGCCCTTTGGGAATTGACTGCTTTTAATCAAAGGGCTGTTGTCGTGCTGTTTTTATTATAATTATTGGTATGTTTTAAACATATTTTATATTTGCATATAATTTTAATTCTGTTGTATTTTAATTTTAATTATGGATTTTTCCTGTGTTTTTAGCGGTTCTTGGTTTTTTCCTGGAAGCTGCCTTAAGTCTTGTCAGGGAAAAAGGCGAAGTATGAATATATATTAAATAATAATAATAAATGTCAAAAATTACATTGGGCTAACACAAGCTTCTTGTGTGAGCCTAAGCAGTTCTTTATTTCCCTGCTAATAAATATATGAATAGGTACTGCAATCATACCGCTTTTTTCCTTTATCTGTTTGTCAAGAAGATGGAAACCCCCAAGAGTGCTTTAATTAGTTCAACATTTGGCTCTGTTCTGTTCTTTAACTTGGCATTAGTGTGCTTGTGTGACTTTTTAAAATCCTGACTGAAATGAAATTACCAAGATGCCATTTTAATAGTGTTGCCATTTAACAGTTCAACCTTATACATCTCAACTCAGAAATAAGACTCTTCTTTTTTTATCCCAGTTGAACTTCCTTACAGATAGTGTATATAAGACTGCTTCCTAAACGTGT
The DNA here is from genome assembly GCF_964106915.1 of Podarcis gaigeae. NCBI lineage: Eukaryota > Metazoa > Chordata > Lepidosauria > Squamata > Lacertidae > Podarcis > Podarcis gaigeae. The sequence goes on from NC_139683.1 coordinate 33,624,449, forward strand.
GGTTCATGTGTTTTTAATTATTTTTTCTCTAGGACACACCTGAACACTTGCATAAAGCTGCAGAGATTAACCTCAGCCATCACTTGAAGAAACTAAAAAAAGAAGGGAAAGTGTGTAAGTGGCTTTGTCTTTAACACACATCTGTTGTATTCCAGCAGCATGTTTATGATCCAGTTTTCCAGAATTTTTCTGTGTCTAAGCCCAGGGGAGGGCAGAAGGTAGATCTGGAATGTACTATTGGATGCTTGTACAGTGGTACCTCGGGTTACAGACGCTTCAGGTTACATACGCTTCAGGTTACAGACTCCACTAACCCAGAAATAATACTTCGGGTTAAGAACTTTGCTTCAGGATGAGAACAGAAATCGTGCTCCAGCAGAGCGGCAGCAGCAGAGGCCCCATTAGCTAAAGTGGTACCTCAGGTTAAGAACAGTTTCTCTGGAACGAATTAAGTACATAACCAGAGGTACCACTGTATACTATAGCTGTCCATCATGCCAATAAGGTGTTTTTAATGCAAAAATTCTTTGTTCCCAAATGATTTTTTTTTTTGCTTGAATTCAGAGACCCAGATCTGCACAGAGCCTTTTGAATAGTTCTACACTGTGGACACACATATTTTATTTATTTAAATCAGGGGTGGCTAACTGTATTCAGCCCAAGGGTTACAATGACTGTCAGTCACCTTCCTGAGGGACATATGCCAGTAGTGGGTGTGCTCAGTGTTTTCTCGCATGCACACATACACACTCCACCCATACAGATGGCACAAGCACACTTCCCCGCTCCCCAGCATTCACACGCATCCTCACCGCACATGCTGGCACACAGCACTCTGTTTCAAACACACACAAATGCAGTCATACACACACACACACACACACACACGTTTGGGCACAAAAAACCCCAGCACTCTTCCTCTCCCAAGTAAGGAAAAGGGTGCTTACAAAGATATCCTCGCCCCAGCAATGGAATGGGGGAAATGCTGCCTTTACTTTTTCATCTCCGCTGCCTTTATTGGCAACTCAGTCCTAGGTTATGGGCATACTGCATCAAAACAAAGCCCAAGAGAATTCACTGGATCATAAATAATCATAGAACATCTCTGAACTGTAAATGTTAAGCTTCCTGCTATTTAGAAAAACAGCATTTTGGAACTTTAATAGAGGATAACTTGTCAAAATACTTAAATGCCTCACTAATATTCAAATAGTTTTAATGGGCTTTTAAAAAAATATTCAGATTACTGTTTTTTAAAAAATCATATTCCCAAATTGATAATCTTTGAAAGATGCAATATACTAACAGAAAAAATTGAGATTAAAGTTGTGCTTGTAAATCACTTTCTGCTTAACGTCTTGCATCAAAAAACTTTTGTTTTAAATGGTAATGTTTTCAGATACCAGCTTATTTAATATTTTCTTCTTCTTTTGCAGCAAATGAAAATTCTCCCAGCTTCAGTTGGAAAAGCAGTTTATAGACAAAACACAATAATAAGTGTGAGGCTGATGTTCTTGTGCCCTCCCTCTAAAGAAGTACCAAATTGTCAACACAATATTTTTTTTCTTGGCAAAAGATATTTTGAGTACTTCGGCATAGCAAGAGTAAATTCATAAAATCTGACCAAGTCACTTAATTCTGTTTTTCAGCAAAATGAATAAAGTGCAATTATTCACATATAAATTATTGTGTGTTTTCTTAACTAGAATTTCTTAATTATACAGGCCTTCCTGTCTAAATAATGGCATGTCTACGGTCTTATTTTGTGAAACAGCAGAACTATTGTAAATTATTTTTATTTGTGGTGATTTTTTCTTTTAAAAATTGTTGTATATCTCTTCGATTGAGGTAATAAATTCTTTAAATAAATATTTAAGCACACCACTTTTAAAGAATGTTAAGCATTTGTGGGGGGCAAGGACACACTGCATACTAGACAGGGCTGGCCCAATACATTTTGACACCTGACACGAAGCACAAGGTGGGTGCCAAAGTGGGATGTGAAGATATGCAACAGGAAGAAGGGTAAATGGAGACCAGCAGTGCTTCCTTTTCACCAAGAAACTGCTGTAGAGGCGGCATTGTGGGGGCTGCCAAGGAGGTGGCAAATCTGGCCTCTAAGAAGCATGTTGCAGCTGTTGCTACTACTGTGGCAGAGGCAATAGACAGTGTAGTCCTTGGAGGCCAGATCTGCTGGCTCTGTGGATCCTGCTGCTTGAGAGGGTTGCCTCACCTTGCCTCACAGGTGGGCTGGCCCTGAATATAGGGTTGTACAAAGATGCATAAAAGCTAGCAGGTAACATGGTGGTAATGGTTACGTATCATTTCAAACTCAGTTGAATACATGTAGTGTTGGTTTGGGGAAAGCTTGATGGGGACTAGTCCAGGTGTGCAAGCTTCATATCAGCCATGTGAAGTGATGGAGAGGGTGCAGGTGGGTTGGAACACCTGCTTTTGTACACAGGAGGAATCAGATGCACTGAGCAGCTTGTCTGTTCCGGATATGCCGCTGGAGGTAAGCAAGCCGTAAGTTTCTTAGCTGAAAAATCTTAAGGGGAAGTAAATGGGAGGCAGACATGTAGAGAGTCAAAATCTAGATATCTGAAACAGGGTTTCAGACTGGAGACTTTCCCAGAGACTGAACTTGGACCTTGTGCATTCAAAACCTGGTGTTCCCTTACTGAGTGACGACCCTGCCTTGCCCGATTCAGTTGAGATATAGAAATTTGGGATACAGAAACCCACACCTTTGTACTTAAGAAGCAGAACGTACAGATCTAAAAAGGGCACAAAGACCGTCCTCTCTCACACATATAGTTCTCGAGAGCTGCTGCAGACAACCTGTGCTCTTTCAGTAACAGGTAACCCAAGCAACTCCTACGCGCATGTTCGCCTTTCTCACACGCGACCCCTGATTTTATTCACCATAGACTTTTCTTCTCTCTCTTTCCCCCTTAGTACCTCTAGGACTCTGAGCCGGCCTCTGTGATTGGCCGGGCGCCCTTTCTAAAAGGGGCGGGGAGGGGCCCAACCTCCCGCTTCGCCCTCTCGTTAATCCAATCCACATCCAGTTCCGGATCTGGGGCCTCCGGAGCGGAAGGTGGCGCTCTCGCAAGTTCCCAACGCCTGCCGGTATGGAGCCTTCTCTGCGGGCGGAGAGATAAGAAGCGACGAGTCGCGGTTTCGAATGCTGGGCTGCTGGAGACTCGGAAGGGGGGAGGGGCAGGGAGGCGAGGAGGAGGAGGCGAAGTTGGGCGGAGCGGCTGCCTGGGCGTCCTCCCCTTCCTCGGGGCCCCGCCGCAGAGAGCGCGAGCGGGATTGGGCTGGGCTATAGGCTAGCGGCGGCAGCGGCGGCGGCTGGAGCAGGGGCCGAGGAAGGAAGGAAGGGCTGGTGGTGGCCGCGCTGCGCTCTGCCCGCCATGGCGATCCGCAAGAAGAGCAGCAAGAACCCGCCCGTGCTGAGCCACGAGTTCGTCGTGCAGAACCACGCGGACATTGTCTCCTGCATGGCCATGGTCTTCCTGCTGGGGCTCATGTTCGAGGTGAGGAAGGAGGACCAGGAGGGATGGGGGGAAGGCGGAGAGGAGCTGGCGCCTTCCTACGGTCAAGCAGGCGCCTCGTTAGAGAGCGAGGTCCGCTGCTCCCCGGCCAGCGCGGCGTGGGGAAGAGACTGGTTTCCAACAGGGACAAGCTTCTAGTCCCTGCCGTCGCCGTCCCTCCCGCTTCCTCTTTCCCTTCTAGTGTGTGTAAAGAGAGGAGGGGAGTGGTGTGGCCGTCCAAATGCTGCCAGCAACATGGTCGTGGGGAGCTGGAGTTCCTCCCTGGCCGCAAACCTGTGTGGGTCTTAGAAAGGATCCTGCGTGGCGTGGGTGGTGGAGGGGGAGAGGACACGGAGTTGGGTGATTAAGGCAGCGGCTTCCTACACCCACCCACCCACCCCGCCCCGGGAAACATCTGGCAGGCTCTTCGGTCCTTCCTCGAGCCGTTCGCCTTGGCAAGAGGGAGAGTGTGGGGTGGTAGGAAGTCAGCAGGTCCTTGTGTCAAGACGGGGGGGGGGACACGGGGGAGGCAGGCGGATGCGCCTTGTTGTGTCCGCGTCAGCAGTTGCTGTTGTGGGTTTGCGCGGAGGAGCAGCTCGTAGGTAGCCCAAGCGGTGCATCATCCTGCGAGCAGGAGCAGCCGCCCCTCCCCGGCAGATGTGGCTGCCTCCGTCCTCAGTCAAAGTCTGCTGGGCCTGACATCTGTCTCTCATGCTCCCCCCCCCCCCCATATACACACTCGCTTCTCCTTTGGGGGAGCCGAGTGTGCTCCACACCCACTTCAGCCCCGTCTTGCCGAAATGCAGACCTGCAGCGCTGAGCATCCTAACCAGGGAGTAAGCCACACGGAGCACGGTAGTGGGGCTTACTCCTGAGTAAGCCTGCACATAGCACCCCGCTCTCGGAGAGGGGAAGTAGGTACAGCCCCCGTCGTCTTTGCTGCCTCCAGGGTTTCCGAAGCGGAGCAACCGCCGCAGTGTAAACGGGGTTTTCGGAGTGTGTGGCGAAAGAGCCTCCGCCGTGCACGCCTCTCTGACCGGTTGTGCGCTTGCTTGCCTGGCTGCCTGCTGAGTAGTTCCTGGTCTCGTCAAGGTTACGTGGCACTCGGAGCTGGAGCACTATGGGGAGGGCGGGGAGACTCGACGTTTTTGGAGACGGGAGGTGCTGGCAGGGTGTGCGGAGCGGGGAGCGCGCAGAGGGAGATTTGGCTCCGGTTGCCTGGGCTAAGGGGAGGGGAGAGGGCGCGCAGTCCTTTGTGTGCAACGGGCAGAACTACAAGCCCCATGAGGCGCTGCGGGAGCGGCTCCTCCCCTCCTCTCGGCTCCAGGGAAGGTGAGCTGGACGGTGACGTGTACATAGAGCGAGACCCGCGGCCCGCCTTCTGAGCGTGGCGGTCGCTTGCAGTCGTTGGTCGCAGCCAGATGGGGTTGCCTGGCGCCCCTCCAGATAGGGGGTGCGACACGTGTCAAGGTGTGTGCATGCCATGGCTCTGGATTAGAACCAGGGAAGGGGAAGGTGTCCTTGAAATAGTTAAATAACTGACTTATAAAAATATTTATATACTGCTATATCATATTAAAAAAACATGAAAGCAATAAAACATGAAACAACTTATTAGCCCCAGAGCTTAATGAGGGTATGGAAGACTTAAGCAGTCGAGTGACTTGCTCCAGAGCAGTTTTAAATGGTAGTGCTTCTTTGTAAAGTACTGGAGCAATATAACTTTAAAGCTCTGTTGAAAACCTCCTTCAGTAGCTGCTGCCCCAAATTCTGATGACACTATGGAGGAAAGTAGCCTGAGGAGCAGATGCACTTTTATAAGGAGCGGTATTAGAATTGCACATAGGAGCTTGACTTTATCTGAGCAGCATGTCTGCAAATGCCTTTCTAAAATAGTTGCCGTTGGTTTTCCATGCAGTACATTGGTAAATAGTAATGTGTCTAGCATTTTTCTTTCTTGAAGCTAAAGATTGCAGCAGTTTCTGTTCTTTCTATACCAGCTTGCCCATAAGTGATGTCCTGAGGCAATTTTTGTTGGGAACAGCTGTTTTAAAAGTGGCATGAGCAGTTATGTGTACTCAACAGTGCATTTGCTTGCGTTATTTGGACAGACACAAGCTTATAAGTAACCACTCATCTGGGCCACTGTGGCAAGCCTGGATAGGCTTGCATATAGATAACAGCCAACAATAGGAATGTATTGGCAAGAAGATTGGGGTAGGGGACTGAAATATCTGTGGGTTTTATAGGTGATCTTGAGTTACTGGGTATATTTGTTGAAATAGTAAAGAATTGTGGAAATAACCAGTCTTCTGTGACCCATTGTCCTAGTTTGATGTCGTTTCTTCAGCTACACAAATAAATAATAATTGTAATAATAATGTTATTTTCCTTGCTTCTGAGTAGGCATGGTTAGGGTTGTGCTGTTAGTATGTTTAGAATGTCATCCTTGGTGTGTTCTTTGTAGAAATAATTTTATTTAATTGGGTTTTGTTTCATTTCAGGTTACAGCAAAAGCAGCTGTTGTCTTTGTTACACTTCAGTACAATGTTACCATTCCTGCCACAGGTAAAGCTCTAAAAAATATTTAGGCATTTGTCCTAGATAGAAAAGGAATACTGATTCACTGCTAATATATTGCCATATCATCTAATAGGCTAGTCCTAAAACATGCTACACTAGCAAACACTGTACTAGTGGAACAGCAGAAAGATGAGAAAAATCAGCACAATTTTTCGGTGTCAGTTCACCAGTAATGATGTTTGCTTTGTGACCTATAGGCTAGTTTGAATATATCACCAAGCAATGGCTTGGTGCAACATGTATGAGTCTTGAAAGGCTGTAGAATTTCCTCTCCCTTCCCCACTCATCACATATCATTATTTCATCCCTTCCTTCCTGGTTTGCAGCAAATAGGTTTGTCTTTCCTCCAGCAACATGGTTTACACTTACTCCCTGAAAACAAGGATCAGAAACAATGGATCAGAAACCACAAACCCAGGGAGGGGATCATGAATGCCGGAGGAAGAGGGGCACACAAATGCAACGGTCCTGCTTCCCTTGTTACTCTAGCACCAAACCACATTTTTGCATTGTCTTACCCTGCCTATTGTCAATATGAGCTTAGCTCTGGGTGGAAACTAAGTTTTCCTTGCTGTGCTGCTCTTAAAGATAAATAAGATTTTGAATCTGGTGACTGAAATAATAAAGGCATGATTTGTTCCAACATATTAGCGTACTGCATATATTTTAATTTAATTTAGACTTTTACTTGCATTAACTAATGCTGTGTTAGTGGAGAAGTAAATAACAAACTAGTCCTTGTAGTCTTCATTAAACTTGAAATAACTCTTTAATTTCTTCAGTTCCAATTTCAGATTAGGAGCGGGTTGGTAAAATAAGTGTATATTTCATGTTGCTGTCTTTTCTTCTCCTAGAGAAACAATCTACAGAAACAGTCACATTGTATCACTATGGCATCAAAGATTTGGCTACGGTTTTCTTCTACATGCTGGTTGCAATAATCATACATGCTATCATTCAAGAATATGTGTTAGATGTAAGTATTGTCAAGACAATATTGAGTATTGCTACAGTGGTATTTGATTGAGTGTATGGATGTGTTGTCAACGTGAGTCTTGGATTTGGCTTCACATGACAGATAACTACGTATGAAAGCTGTTACGCAGATCACTAACACGGATTCCTTTTCTTTTAGAAAATTAACAGGAAGATGCACTTTTCCAAAACAAAGCACAGCAAGTTCAATGAATCTGGACAACTCAGTGCGTTCTACCTTTTCTCCTGTGTTTGGGGAACAAGCATTCTTGTCTCTGTGAGTATCTCACTTGTACATACTTGAGCTGCAATTCTGTATCTCTTAGTAGGAATTAGTCCCATTGACCGCAAATGAGACTAACTTCTCCATAGACCTGTAGTTAGTTTAGTCTTAACCATAAAAGGTATTTGACATGTTTGTTTCTTATTTTCAGGAGAATTATGTAGCTGACCCAACATCACTCTGGCGGGACTATCCACATACATCATTGCCGTGAGTTTATCAGAGCTGCAGGGTGGGGCATGTATCATATAGTTTCTTTAACTTGTCCCAGGGTGTTAAATCAACCAGCAACTTGTTTGCAGGTATTTCAAGTTCTTTTCTTCAAACAAAAGCCTGCTCTCCTGGTCTTCTGTTGCCAATTCCAAGCATGTTGTTCTTTCATAAATGTGTGACTGGTAGTTTCCATCCTACCATTAGTTCTTAATCTCTGTAGAAAATATTTCAGATATGACTCCATTGTAACACCTAATTTAAACAAGGTCTTATTCAAGAGCTATTTCAATATCTTTGACCTTTTCCATGCTGTATTGTAGGTTCCAAATGAAATTTTTTTACATCTCCCAACTGGCATACTGGTTGCATGCTTTTCCAGAACTATATTTCCAGAAGACAAAAAAAGTAAGTCCACCTTTAGTTTCATGTTCAGAAGCCTCTAAAAATATGTGTACAGTGGTACATCGGGTTAAGAACTTAATTGGTTCCGGAGGTCCGCCGGAGCACAATTTCTGTTCCCATCCTGAAGCAAAGTCCTTAACCCGAGGTACTATTTCTGGGTTAGTGGAGTCTGTAACCTGAAGCATATGTAACCCGAGGTACTACTGTATATATTTTAAAGACTTAATTAGCTGGTAGGAAAGAAAAGTAAATTCTTCTAAAAGCAAACTCTTTGTTCATGGCAATGCTTTAAGCAAGGTTGTTGCCTAGTTCTGTATATCTTACTGTCAACATTTGTAGCATTCTCCCACACTGTACTTGGGTCTTCTGAGAGGTAGGGAAGATTTCTGTAAATTACTTTTCCAAGGGACTTTGCTTTTACCTGGATATACAGGTTGATTCACAATGAAGTATACAGTTTTCATTTATAGCAAATGGAAACTGCATACTTCATTATGTATCACCCTGTATTTCTAATGATTAGGCTGGAACCCCACGCAGCAGGTGTTGAAAACCTTTGGCCATGTTTGCTAGGGCTAATGGGAGTTCAGCAGCATCTAGAGAGCCAAAGTTTTCTTACTGCTATACACATTTATCTAGGAATTAAGTGCCAGTGAACTTAGTGGGACAAGTGAATAGACATGCCTAGGAGTCTCTTGTTAGTTAGGAACACTAAACTGCACCTGGGAAACCTACCATACTTTTCCATGTATAAGACTAGGGGGTTTTGCTTTAAAATAAGGTTAAAAATCTGGGAGCGTCTTATGCACGGATAGTGCATATGCCCGTTTTCTAAATTTGGGGTCCCCAAAAGTAGGGGGTGTCTTATACATAGGTGCATCTTATACATGGAAAAATACAGTTAGTTGCTGAACTGCAAACCTCTGAAGGCTGTGTCGCTGCCTTGCTAAGCTCCAAAATGGTGAGGGTGAGACCCAGCACAGAACCAAGGTTTAGCCTCTATGGGCAGCGGCAGCAGCACACACCCATCCTCCAGCATAGTCACGAAGCTTTCATTTCCTTTTTTAAAGTAACCGCAGTCATTTCCCCCTCTTTGCATATTGCAGTGGCTGTCAGCTCTGGTTTATGATGATCTCGATGCAGAACAGCTGCATGGTATAAACGTTTACAACTTTCAGCATTGTAATCAGCCTTATTAGCAGCTACCAGGGCAAATACAGTGAGATCTTTCTCATTTCCTGCTAACAAAAATTAATTTTCTGCTTGGTTGAACAGTTCATGGTTTGAATGATAATAAGAGTAATTTGGTCATTACGTTCTGAAAGATGGCAGGTTAGCAAACAGTGAATAAGGTCTTGTATGACCACAGTATATCAGTGTGTGGTTTTTACCATTTGTCCAAGGGTACTGTTGCAACATCCAGTGAATAGTTGGAGCAGCACTAGTACATTTATTACTTCTTAGGTGGCAAAGTTTCTGGCCTGTTGCAATTTGAAACCTAGATGTGGGGAACTGAGGATTGCATATTGTAGAAATCTTACTACCATGCAAATCTTCTACATTCTTATTTGCAAAAATACATTTTAAGCATTCGTGAAATAAATCAAGCAGAACATTTATTTTAAAGATTTGAGTAAGATTTCAGGGTACTAACAAACTCCAGGATCAGCTATTAGAAACAGAATAGTATAAGACAAGAAATGGTTGTCCAGATTGGGTAATGGCCAGAAACTGGTGAATGTATGAGAACTCCCTGCAGAATTGATAAAGCTGTGGCTTTTTCATAGGAAGACATTCCTCGCCAGCTTGTTTACATTGGACTCTATCTTTTCCATATCGCTGGAGCTTATCTATTAAAGTAAGTGACTTACTTTTTTTGCTGCCATACAGAGCCCCTTAGAGAAGATGGGGGGGTGGGGTTAAATTCAATAATAAATAACTATTTTGATAGTGAAACACAGTATCAAGTGTTCAGATACTGCAATCCAACATACCTTACATTGTACCCTGTAAAATGACTGTAGAAGTCCACTAGGTGTTTAGCAATCAGGTGTTTCCCTCAAAGGGAAAAGGTTTTTTTTGCAATAACTCATTTATTCCATCTTTCCCTGACCAGACCGCAGGAAACAAGATCATACCTGAACGGTTGAATTTATCTTGAATGCACACAGCAACTTTATTTCAATATCCAAAGTAGAATAATATATATATATATAGCATTTCTCCCCTGCCTTTGAAATTGAGCATGGGGGGGTCAAGCAGTTGCTTGAACTTCACATTCACAGGAATGATGCAATAAGCCCATGGTTCACTTTGAATGCTCAGTTTTCAAGTTGAATGTCTAATGGCAGTGTATTTTTACAAATTTTCTTCTCCCCTAGAAAAGCTTGTATTTAAATTTTGAAACATCAAGTTGTTGTTTTTTGGGTGGGTGTGGGTGTATGCACATATGTATGTATGTATGTATGTATGTATGTATGTATGTATTTTTTATCATATCCAGAGTTGCTTCAGCGGATAATCAATTTAAAATCGCCAATAAAACATTAAAATCAATAAAACTGTCAAAGTGCAAAGACCAGGAGAATTCATAACAGTTGCCATCAAGGACACGTGCCCTGAACTGTTCTAGGACAGAGTTATGTTCTCGTTGTTTGGCAGAAGGGTGATAAAGGCAGAACCGGATGGGCTTCTATCAGGAAGGTGTTCTGTAACTGGCACCACAACTGAGTGAACCTATCCTTCACACCTATGAACTGTGCCTTGGATGGCTAGGGAACCAAAAGGCATGCATCAGATTTTCATTCTGATGATCTGCATCACTGAGGGATCTATACTGCTGCAGAACATGTGTGTATATTCCTGGGCCTGTTTGAAAGCGGACATAGGAAACTGTCACTGAGCCCTGAATTCCTGTGCCAAATTTAATTAATGCAAGGCCAAATGAGTGGATTTAATCAAAGACCTTGTGTCCCTCTACCAACTCGAAACTTCTTTCCTTTCATTTTTGTTCTTACAGTTTGACCCACCTTGGCCTTGTTCTTCTTGTGCTACATTACTTTGTGGAGTTTCTGTTCCACATCTCCAGACTGTTTTACTTCAGTGACGAAAAATATCAGAAAGGGTAAGTACTTTACGGTAACTTCCAACCTTTAAAAATATGTCTGGAAATGCAACTTCTAATTAATGCTTGAACGTGTACAGTTAACATTGGGCTGCTTCAGCAAATGATCCCTGTTCTTTTGTACATTAAAAGAACATCTAATAATAATAGAGATAGTTTTGTTCTCTGTTTAAGATAAAAATTGAAGTCTGTAAGCAAGTATCTGGCTGATTACTTCAGGTACACAGACTTTGGCCTGGCTTACCTGTGTATCTCTTGGTCAGGTGCACCCCCTCCTCTTTCTCCTACATTTTCTTCACTTCTGACACCATGTTCCAGGCACTTCTCACTCCCTTGATCTTGCCACCTCCTGCCCTTAAGGATCAGTGCAGCTTAGCCAGATATATTCCTTCCTTTCCCCTCTGGCATAAAGACAACTTGCTGTTCAGTTACAAAGCCTTCATTACCTTCAGTACAACCACAGAATTCCTATGCACAAAACAGTTACCAATTACTTCTTGAGATTGGTGTGCATTCAGATACACATACAAAAACCTGGAATAGCTTCATTAGTTTTGAAGAAAGGATTTGACCAGCCTGTTTATAGAAGATGATATATATATCCACATTGAACAATTCCTTAATGTAGAAGCTATTTGAAGCTTAGATGGCTTCACACATTTTTCTGAGCCCTCAGAGATGGAAGAAGTATGACAGAAGAGCCCCACCACATGATATCCTCTAGAATGCCTTCCTAGATGTGTGAGAAGGGACAGTGTTCTGGCTTAACGGTGTTCTAAAATGTATGTGTGAAGTCAAGTACTTTAGGCCCATGACACCTTAATATTCAATACTTATGTTAATCGTATCTGCCTCTGAAATAATTGCTGTAAGTAGTACAATGAATGGATGGAATTCTACTGAGGTGCAGTAATAATATGTTCATACCTGGTCTCTTCCCTCTAGGTTTTCAATCTGGGCCGTCCTTTTTGTTTTGGGAAGACTTCTGACCCTAATTCTTTCCGTCCTTACTGTTGGATTTGGCCTTGCTAGAGCAGAGGATCAAACATTGGATTTTAGTACCGGAAACTTTAATGTGCTGCCTATCAGGTATGAGACAACAGGCACAGCTTCATAGTTAGAGGCAGTAAAACTTCATGAGTTGTTTGGGGGCCACTTTCCTAAAAGCATCTGGTGGGCTTCTGTTCGAAAGAAGAGGCTGCATCAGATGAACAGCTGGCAGGCTTCTTTCTTCTGTGGTGCTTTAAAGTCATAGCTTCATGTGAATGAAACTTGTTTGATTATTCTGCTTTTGTATGAACTGGCTTTACCTAGAACTTGTACAATTCCCAGTTACAGATAGGTAGCCGTGTTGGTCTGCCAGAGTCAAAACAAAAAAAATTCCTTCCAGTAGCACCTTAAAGACCAACTAAGTTAGTTCTTGGTATGAGCTTTCGTGTGCATGCACACTTCTTCAGATACACTGAAACAGAAGTTTCCAGACCCTTCTATATAGTGGGAGGGGTATTACTCAGAAGGGTGGTGGGAATGGGTGATTGGCAGATAGCTGTGATGAGCCTGTTGATGACTCTTAACGACTGCAATAGGTCTTACAGGAAAAAGCAAGGGGTGAGAAGGTGAAAAATGGCTTTGTCATGTATAATGAGATAAGAATCCAAGGTCTTTGTTCAGACCAGGTGTCTCCATGGTTTTAAGTTTGGTGATAAGTTGCAATTCAGCAGCTTCTCTTTCCAGTCTATTCCTGAAATTCCTTTGTAGTAAAACAGCTACTTTGAGATCTTATATAGAATGTCCTGGGAGATTGAAGTATCCCAAAGACAGGGTACAGAGGTCTGGAGGGTCATATTTGGCTCCTGTCAAAAAAAATTTTTTAATTTATTTCATGAACTTTATAGTATAATTATTATTATAATTAAGCTTTATTATAAAAAAAACCTCAAAGTATTTTACAAAAAAAAGATAAAACATTAAAATCAAGGAAAAAATCACAACCATACTTTTAAAAGATACGAAAGTTAAAATAGTAAAACAGATGAAAATTACCTCTCTCTATGCAGGATTAGGGTACCTTAAGGGTGAATTAGCTGAGTTGTAGAACTATAAAAATACAGTGGTGCCTCGCAAGACGAAAATAATCCGTTCTGCGAGTCTCTTCGTCTAGCGGTTTTTTCATCTTGCGAAGCAACCCTATTAGCGGATTAGCGCTATTAGCGGCTATTAAAGGCTTAGCGGCTATTAAAGGCTTAGCGGCTTAGAAAAAGGGGGGAAGCAAAAAAAATCGCAAGACTCGCAAGACGTTTTCGTCTTGCAAAGCAAGCCCATAGGGATATTCGTCTTGCGAAGCGCATCGAAAAACGGAAAACCCTTTCGTCTAGCGGGTTTTTCGTCTTGCGAGGCACCACTGTAGTAAATAAGAACTTTCCTTGTGTACATGTTTTGCAGAATAAAATGTGATGTAAAACATGCTGTTAAAAATGTGTGGTGTGCACTGCCTGTCTTTTCAGGAAACGTTTCTTTTTGTAGTTCAAGCATAAATCCTTAAATTTAAACACTTGAGCATGTTGACCACCTGATGTTGTTGGTGCAACTCCTTCACATTGAGGGTAGATGTTTAGGGTCTATCTGTGATGACTCCAGAAAGTGTTGAAACCATTCCACAAAGAATTTTGGCTCAGTTTCAGTATGAATTTCAGCTTCTAGTTACACAGTACCGTGACTATATTTATAGTTCCTGGAAGGATGTTGTTTCAGTGAGCTGCAGATCATGGGCTGCTGTTTATCTAGCCACATAGTGTATGTCACTGATAACGAAGTGTGAAATATCTTCATCTAGATCAAAGTACAAAAAGTGTCGCCCTCCTGGTTAGAGAATTGGATGTTATCTTCTTTGTCATAATACATAAATTTTATTTGTATGTTGCCTTTCCACAGTTCAAACCATGCTCCGGGCAGCACACAACTAAACCCCACAGACAAAACCCGAGACCAAGAGTCTGTTCAGCAGCCTCAGCTTTTGTAGCTGGAATCAGTCAGGGCCTTGTCTTCCCAGGCCAAGTGGGAAAAGGCCTGCAAGGCATGGAGCAGGTCTTCCAGGACTCACAGCCAAGTGTAGTTTAGTTATTGCATGGGAACGAGAGAATTTGCCAATTTCAGAACATGCTTTTCAGTCTATGCATTCCTATTGTGTTATTACCTTGTTAAATTCCTGAAGCTTTGCTATGCTTCCATTAAACCTAATCTCTCTGGGCTTTTTATGTACTTTCCTAGATAACAAGGAAATAAAAGGCTTGATAAATGGCCAAGAAACATCCTGCCCAGTGGGAACAGTTTTCCTGATTCTTCTCATTTCCGGATCTTCAGGAATCCTAGTACAGTAATCTGTCTTCTCTTTGTAGAATCAGCGTACTGGCATCTATCTGTTTCACACAGGCCTTTATGATGTGGAAGTTCATCAATTTCCAGCTGAGAAGGTGGAGAGAACATTCTTCACCTCCCCAACCAGTGAAAAAGAAGTTTGCAACAACTAAAAGCAAGCCTTCCAAAAAAGAAAGAGGTTTGTATTTCAGTCCTTTACTCTGTACATACTAATTTCTTACATAACCAAATATTGGCGAGACAGATTCATTGGGAGATAAAATTGGTTTCCCTTAAAGAATCCTGGGAACTTTCATTTGTTAATGTTCTCCTAACAACTCTCAGCACCCTTTGCAAAACTGTGGCTCCCATGGTTCCTTGGGGGAAGCCATGACTGTGAAAAGTCAGTGAAATAATGCTTTAAATGTATGGTGTGGGTTTGTCACACATAGCATCCTTCATAGTATTCTGTCTCTGGAAGGAGCTCTTGTCTCTTTTCATTTATCTTCTTGCCCTGGGTTAGTGATCACAACTGCAGAGTGTAGACAATCCACAGGCTTGAGTGGTGATCTTAATTTACTGCACCTTCTAGCGGCGCATAAAGGACGAGAGGTCTCTGCAAATAAAGCAAGAAGTTTCTAATGTCAGAATTCTGGCTAAGTTATTTATTTACTGGATTCCTGCCCTTCGTCGTAAGATCTCAGGGTGGATCACAGAATGGTTGGCACTCGTTCAGTAGCACTCAACTGCTCAAGCCCCAATTCATTTTTTTATTATTTTTAGATTCTTGGGTTGCATGCAGTCATGAAAGTGCTGAAAATTAGACATACGGAGTCATTACCTAGTTTCACTCGTTGACTCTTGAAATTTATTATGTATATTTTTGTTACTGGTGCATTTTACTGTTTGGGGTTTTTAGTTGCATTGTAAGCTGACCTAGGATGAAAAGTTAAGAAGGGCAGGAAAGGGGTAACCAAGTGCCCCCCTAGGCATTCATTGCCTGCTGGATCTTCTGTAAATGACATAAATTACAGAGCTTTACCTATTTGGAAATCTAGATTTTTTTATTATTTCCCCTTTTCTACAAGGAAATATAAGGTAGTGTGCAGGGATCCAGTTCCTTTCCTCTTCACAATTGTGAAGTAGGATATGGTGAGAGTTGCTGACAGGCCCAAGATCACCCAGCAAGCTTCATGACTGACTGAGGATTTGAGCCTCTAAGTCACTGCTTCCCAAACTTGGGTCTCAAGCTGTTTTTGGACTTCAACTCCCATCATCCCTAGCTAGCAGGACCAGTGTCAGGGGTTGTGGGAATTGTAGTCCAAAAACAACTGGACACTCAAGTTTGGGAATCACTTCTCCAAGTCTACCCACTTCTAGGCCAACTCTCTAATTCTTGGCGGCAGCCCTCAGTGGTGTTTTTCAGATAGTGTGGCCTTTCTGCCAAGCATAGAATACTATTGTAGCTATTTGTCCTAAGCCACTCTGGGCACTATTAACATATATCTATATCGGGTGTGAGGAAACTTTGGCCTACCAGATGTTGCTGGGCTGTCAAGTCCCATCAGCCCCAACAAGCAATACCAATGACTAGGGATGATGGGATGTGTAGTCCAAAAATATGTGGTGAGTCAAAGGTTCCCCACACCTAACTTGTATGATGAATGTTATTTTTGAAAATCTGGTTGTAATATAAAGTTGTCTGGACATAATTTTACCATTTCTTCTAAAGCTGTTGTGGGATATGGGATGCTAAACAAAATTGACCTTTGGTCTGATTCAGCAGGGCTAGTCTTGTCTTGTTTTAAGTTTGGCTTTCTACTAAATGAATAATTTTTTTTAATGCTTTCTAGATATGGTACCTAGAAAAGAGATTAACAATGTATATTGTCTTATTTTTAGAAAATGGAATAAATGGAACATTAACCTCAAATGGAGCAGACTCGCCTCGCAGCAGGAAAGAAAAATCCTCTTAAAACAGAACTTTATTAAGTTAATTGACTAATATCCCCAAAGAGAACTGCTTTTTACTTTGGAAAGTCCTTCAGCACCCAAGTTCCTATGGTTAACAAATAAAATAAAATTAATACTTTTTTGTTATTGCTACCATAATGTTTGTGCAGCTTTTTAAACTGAAAAAGGGGGCCACATTATTTTTTTAGTATCTTTGAAAATGTTGTGAGTGTTAATTGGAATCCACTTGCCAAAAATCAGTGATACAATCTGCCATTCCTTCCAGCTTTACAGTGATGAATCTAGTCCATTCCAAAAATCACAATATGAAATTCTTGTTTAAGGAGAAATTGAACATTTAAGTAAAATAGTAATGCCATATTTTTTTTTAGATATTCTCTTAACACTTAGGTTATATTTTGATTTTACAGTTCCGAACAGAATTTGTAAACTACCAAAATAATCCTTGTTACTTTGTAGACAATCTCTACCATGATTGAAGAAATTCCCTTATTAAAACACAGTTGGACTGATTGAAATGTTGCTGTGTATGTATATTGTCAAGTATACTGTGAGTTTTGTTGCCATCAGAACTTCCATCAGCATGTCTGGATAGCCAGTGACAAAACACTGCGAGTACATATTGATTGCTGTTTGGCATCCTCCTGGTTTACATTCACAAATTCCTGAATTTGAAGGCTCCCTGTGAAGATACCACAGCTGCTTTGCTCCTCTTCCCTGGGGGGTTTTCTGCTGTGCCATGGTGAGCTAAGTCACAGTTTGGTTTTTTGTCTCATCCAAATCCAGACTCATGGTTTATCTCTTTCCTGACTAACCACATGTTTGTTTTATGGTTTGTGGTTTGTCAGGGAGAAGCTAAACCACAAGACTGGGTTTGCACAATGCACTAAGCCAAACACACCAGCGAAGAAGCTACAACACCCTTTTCCTGGTGCCTACACACCAACCAGGGCATCGGATCTTGTTCTGCCAAGCCACATTCAAGTGTGCACCTGAAAGCATGCTGAGACAGGAGCGAGCATCACACACTACTAGCCCCAGTCACACCGGTCTCCCATCTCCACCAGCTGCAGCCTCAGATCTTTGGGTGGAATGTCGGAAGGCAGGAAATGCCTAAACTGTTAAAGGTCCAGGTAAATATATGCATCATTGGTATAAGTCAGAAGCTGAATAATGATGGAACTAGATGCACCTCTGTAGGGAGGGAATTCCACAATTTTGGGCTGACATGGAGACAACCCTTTCCCAGGCTGCCATTTCCTCCCCCCCAATTCTTAGTGATGGAACTAAAAGAATGCCCAAGAGCAGTGGCGTAGCATGGGTTGTCAGCACCCGGGGCAAGGCAAGTAATTTGCACCCCCTAACCCGTGGATTTGCGCCCCCTAACCCCCAGATGTTGCGCCCGGTGCAGCCGGGCCCCCCCTGCACCCGCCTCGCTATGCCACTGCCCAAGAGGATCTGTAAGAACGAAGACGGGGCCTAAGTTGTTTAAAGCCTTAAGCATCAGTGTAAGTAAGCACCTTGAATTGGGCTTGGAAACAACTTGACAGCCAGTGCAACTATTTTAAAACAAGGATTATATTCATTAAGTGGAGCCTGGTCACTGCATTTTGGACCGGTTATAAGTATGGAATAGGGCAGGTGGTAGCTAGCATGGTGCTCAAAAGAGCCAGTATTGACTCTTCAGAAAGGCGCATTGTAGTGGCTATTTCAAAGTTTTCCTTAATTCAGTGACCTGATGTAACTTTGAAGGCACAGTGGTCAAACCAGAGGAACAGCTGCCACCCTGGAAGATCACTGTTTGAGCAGAGATGTTTGAGTACATAGTAAGAAAGAGAACAACAGCAGCATCCTGGTTACAATTGGAGAAGGATAGGCTAGACATAGGGTCCTGGGAGTGACCCTACCATTGGAAGTTGGCTAGGAGTGCATCATTAGAGTAGCTTCCAGCGTTGCTCTTTGGTTAAGGAACAAGTCCTGTCCTCTCACCACAGCTGTCTTTCAGTTTTACTTAGAAGAACACTCAGGTCTTTAAAGCTGTGTTGATAATAAGGGTCAAGTCATCTAGCAAGCCACATGCAATTGAAACAGTATCCAAGAAATCTCCCAAATACGGAGTGTACTGGGCTCTACAGAAAGAACCATCAGCAGTCCAAATGCTAAATATTCCAAACAGTGCTGTTGACTCTTGCATTCTCTTCTATGGTTTTATTGCTTTGTCGCTTGCTACAGATCATTGGTTTATTTATTTAAAACTATTTCTAAGCTATTTAATATTTTTAAATTCTCATAAATGGTGTCCACTATGTACAACGTAAACACACTGTCCATTAAAAGAAAAATACAACCTTAAAACAATATAAAACCAAGTGAAACAAGTTCAGGAGATTCGTGTACATAAATTAGGGTCCAGTCATATGGGTCAGGGAAAGCCTGACCAAAAAGGAAGTATTTGCAAGATATCTGAAGCAGCTGGTGGTTGCTGCTTCCTGAATGGCAGAGGGGAGGACATTCCACAGAACAGGGGCAAGAGCATAGGTCATGGCCCTATGATATGTAGAGTGCAGTGCCATGAATACATTTTCTCCAGATGATCCAACTGGTCTTACAAGTCAATACAGGGGCAGGAGGTTCTTTCGGGTTACCTGGATCCTAGTTGTTTAGGGTTTTATATATTGAAAGACCTATATACTGAAAGACCTACACTGGCTCCCAGTACGTTTCCGAACACAATTCAAAGTGTTGGTGCTGACCTTTAAAGCCTCAGTCCAGTATACCTGAAGGAGCGTCTCCAACCCCATCGTTCTGCCCGGACACTGAGGTCCAGCTCCGAGGGCCTTCTGGCGGTTCTCCTGCTGTGAGAAGCCAAGTACAGGGAACCAGGCAGAGGGCCTTCTCAGTAGTGGCACCCGCCCTGTGGTACGACCAGATGTCAAAGAGAACAACAAGTACCAGAATTTAGAAAACATCTGTTTAGGGAAGCTTTTAATGTTTAATAGACTATTGTATTTTAATATTTTGTTGGAAGCCGCCCAGAGTGGCTGGGGAAACCCAGTCAGATGGGTGGGGTATAAATAACAAATTATTATTATTATTATTATTATTATTATTATTATTATTATTACTACTACTACTACTATGACAAGATCTTGAACATGATCTGGTACTAGTGCAAATCATGCACATCAATCCTCCTTCCCATAGAATGACTGGCTCCTTTTTCTGGAATGTCCGCCTTCCCAAGCATCTTATGCATGCAAGATGTGAGTCCCATGCATTTTGCTCCTCATCTTGCCCATCCAAGACCCATCCCACATATGTACCAGGTCTCTTTCCCTTGCGACCAGGGTGCTCCTAAGATAGCACTTCATTACAATTGGAATTAGTAGTCTTTGCTGAATATTTCCTTACCTGGAGTAATTGGATGACTTTACTAATTTTTGTTGCCTGGAAGCTTAAATTTTAATTGCTTTAAGATTTCCTTTTCTGCCTAAAGTGGAGCATTGTAAAGATTCAAATATTCTCACCTGGGAAAATGTTTCTCTGGCAACCTCCCTCAATAAAGATGGGAGTGAGGTAGCATGACCAGATTTGGGTGCTTTAAAATTTCGGTTCTCCCTATCAGTAACACTTGAGAGGCCTGATATTATCTGTATGTGGTAATGTTTCCTCATATCCAGTAGCAAGGATTTCTAATAATATGAACAAAAATCTGTGACCACTTATCCCTCAATCAGAAAATTAAAGTAATGATGAGGCACTTTGTAAACAAAACTGGAATTGTATTTAAAGACAATGCGGGCTATGGCTTAATGGCTACTCTGATGAGGTACAACACTTTGTTTCAGTCAAAACTCTCTACACTTAAAACACTCACTTTACTGTGTAAAACTCCCAGCCTCTTCAAGGATCTTCCCCTCAGAGAGAGAAACTGGGTTTCCCTGCCTAGGTAACTACTAACCAAGACCTTTCCCAGCTGTAATCTGAGCCCTATCTGACAGTTAAGCCTTATCCAGGCTGTAGCTAAGCCTATTTAACTGACAGTCTAAGTCAGAATCTAACTATCCACTCTCTCCTGGTTGGATAACACTCTACCTAGCCCTGATTGGTTTCTGGATCCCCAGGAGGCTGACCCAAGGTCCATCCATCACAAGTTCCAAAAAAAGGCGTAATATTACAAGAAGAAGAAGAGTTTGGATTTGATATCCCGCCTTTCACTCCCTTTAAGGAGTCTCAAAGCGGCTAACATTCTCCTTTCCCTTCCTCCCCCACAACAAACACTCTGTGAGGTGAGTGGGGCTGAGAGACTTCAAAGAAGTGTGACTGGCCCAAGGTCACCCAGCAGCTGCATGTGGAGGAGCGGAGACACGAACCCGGTTCCCCAGATAATGAGACTACCGCTCTTAACCACTACACCATACTGGAGATCATAGCAGATGAAGCTTCTGGAAGAGATTTTCAAGATGGATTGGGAATAAGTTATTGCTATTGCAAGATGGATTGGGTATGCTATTGCTGCTTTGGAAATATAAATATATAATAAACACTTAAAGAGCATGCCTTCTTTCAGTTTCTGCCTTCATGTATTTGGCAGAACCTGGCAAGTTTCCATCTTTAAGGCAAGAAAATGTATGTGTCAAAGGAGAAGTGAGTTTTAAATCAGTTTTGTGTTATAAGTCGGCTCTGATAACGTGTTGCACAACTGGATGGCAGGTGCTTGTTTGCCAAGGGAGTGGAACTGGTATTAACATCAACAACTGTCACTTCCATTTCTCTGAATGATGGGTGAAGAGCTGCAGACTCCAGCAGTGTCCTTGAATGGCTCATGTCTTCAGGGAAACTCTTTTTGTAGCAAGCAATGCAGAGAGAGCCTGATCTGATTGCAGGCTTCAGAAAGTGCCAAAACAGAGTTTTGATCCTTCCCTTGGGCAAATTCACCCCTTTATCCCTTTGTGTTGTGATTGCCTTGGCACAGCCTTGGCTACAAATGAGCAGTGGCATGTGTTGGGAGTGTGATGTGGGGAAAGGACATCTTTTGGAATGTACATTTGAGTGTTCAATAGGGGCTTCAACACTTGGTGACATGTTATATCTGCCAGTTGACAAGGAGTCACATGTAAGCAAGCTCTCACTGTTGAGAATGCGGAAACTTCCCCTGGAGATGACTGGGATATCCTGTGGGCAATTACACAATAGCTAAGAGCCATTAGCCACCTTTCTCTGTCCTACAGCCCCTCTCTGCTTAGCCGGTAATTTTTCTTGGAAGGGGAAGGAACAGAGAAACATAGCATCTCAGCAGAAATTGAGAGGGGAGGGAAGGAGGAACTGTGATCTTGTCCGAATGTCTCAGAATGTCTGCAGAACTTCTGGCTACTTTTTATGTAGAAATGTACTGCACAGCTCATCTCTAACACTCAAAGCAGAAATGGCTATGCTGTAGATGAGAGGAAACAAACCAATAGCCTTGGGGTTTTTTTCCAAATTGCATATTAGATTTACTACAATTATTAACATTCCACATTTCAGGTTACAAATCCTACCAAGGCAGCTTAAAAGTAAAAATCAGTCACATATTTTTAAATGCACAGTAAACAATATCAGCATCAGAGCTGTCGTGAACTGGCAGGACAGGGAGGAGGAAGAGGATCCCAGTGGGAGGTGTAGCTGGGGCTGGGACACACTGGGGCATGCGGGGGATGGTGAAGGAAGTACTCACAGGGTGACCAAGGATGGTGAGGAAATGGAGGTCAATACATGGGACCCAGAGCAGCTGAACCCATCACCAGAGCTAGAGGGAGCCCTGTCCCCACAAACATGGCAGGCTCTGAGTTGTAGGGGGCAGTGGGAGGGGTGCTTTAAGAGGCTGAGGCAGGCAAGGCAGGTGGGGCTTGGTAGTTCTGGGAGGAGGTGTGTGATTCCTCAGTAGACTTAGAACAGGTGAGGGTCATCTGCCTCATCAAGCCCAGATGTTGCCATCAACATGCAAAGTACAAAAGGGAAGCAGAGCTGAGGTGCTGTGTCTGCTCAACTGCCCATGTTGATGGTGTTAGGAAAACACTGGGGCCTAATTTTAATAGTAGAATGTCTGACATCTGGTGGGCGGAGCTTTTGTGTTGTGCTCCGGAATTGGCCCCTTCCTTTGGGTGTTCAGTTAAGTTCAGTTAGATACCAACTGTCATTCTTGCTTTTTGCCTCTTTCTTGCCTTAAGTTGTTATAGTTTCTCTCAGATGGTATGTTATTGTGTTATGATCTTCTTTATTATTAAAGCTTTGTTTGACGTATACGTGAGCCGCTTACTTTGCTGAAAGAAAAGAAAACTCTGCTGAAGAATGGTGGAATATCCTAAACTACATGAGTGAGGGGGTATTTCCAATTGGACAGGAGGATTGATCTTTTTTTAATTGCCCCCATCCTCCACAACAGATGGGCCTTGGCTTGGAAGTGTAGTCCAAAAACAGCTAGAGACCAAAGGTTGGGAAACACTGCTCTATGGGACTGTGCTTCAGGTTTGACTCTGGACTGTATTCTAACTGCTAGACTTCAGACTTGGCTAATTGGATTGACCGTGGACTGCGTTTCTTGGACTCTGAACTTTGCTTGTGTGGCTTGACCCCTGGACTTTGGACTTGACATACTGACTTGCTACCAGGTAGGCCAGGGGTTCAGAACACATTCATTCGATTCTCCATCCAGTTTTTTGTTTTTCTTCCCACAGTTGGTATTCCATGTCTCCTGAACATGCTCGGGCTGTTTGTCTTCGTAGAGTTATTTTCCTTGAGATGCGCAGCAATTCTGCAGACCTGAACATTCACACAAGCATGTTTACGTAATGTCTGGGTGGTGCTGTTTTGGCTGTTTAAAGACTGGTACATGGAGCAGTGAGATCTCTATTAGTATACACGGTGGGAAAGGGTACGTTAAAGATGGCTGGACATTTCAATCATAGAATTGTAGAGTTGGAAGGGACCCTGAGGGTGATATAGTCCAACCCCCTGCAGTTCTGTGTGGGCTCAATACACCAACCTTTTGTTAACAGCCAGACACACTGACCCATTGCATCACAGGAAAGATACTAAAAACGCTCCTTCCCCTTGACTTCCACACACTGAAAGTTCAGTATCAGAAGGCCTGACAAAATTTTGGCCCTTATATAAGCAATAATGAGAGAAACAGACCAGTGTTATTATAATCATGTCAGCAAATGGAGTTGTATTTTCAGTCTCCCATTTCCATGCAAACGTTAGATTTTCTTTAAAAGTGTTATAGCAGCGTTCTTGTTCCTCCAGCTACTAAGTAAGTAATTGAAGCAATTATGCAGCTGACACTGAAATCTAAGAGTTCAAACTGCCTCTGAAATCTAAGAGTTCAGCAAAATCCCCCTTGGGTATTCAAATTCACACTTTCAAAAATGTGACTATCTTCAGCTTGCTGAGCTCTGCTTAATTTACATTGCACTCAGATGCCATACCAATTTAGCCTAGTTAGCATTCCTATTAGGAAATATTCTTCTTGAGTAGCTCAACTAACCTTACATCAAATCGATAAGGATCAATGACTATTGTGTGATAACTTGGTTGAAAAATTTTATGCCACTTATCCAAATGCTCGAGTCAAATACGAATTATTTTTTTAAAAACCTAAGTAACATTTATTTTTAAAAAAATAAACATATAAACCATATGGCAGTAAAAATATTTATAAAACTACAGAGTGCAGAAGTCATATGCATCCATTTAGAATGCCTGGTTGACAAATATATTTCAAATATATGAATAAATTGCTAAGTGCTCCTATAAGAACAAGGAAGAGAAACAGGCCCTGTTGGAGATTTGTCAACCTGTTTCTGCTTTCTTAAAAAATGTAGACATAAATATAAAAGTTAGTTTTATTTTAATAGGTTTGTAATTAATACTACTTTATGTGTGTTCTTGGGCAATTTTGCTCTCTTAAATGTTTAACAAAGTAAAATTAAGCTGAAATAAGCAGGATGATGAGTTCCCAAAGGTCAACCTAAGATACACACTTTCCTTACATTCTACTAAGGTATAGGTAAAGGGACCCCTGACCATTAGGTCCAGTTGTGGCCGACTCTGGGGTTGCGGCGTTCATCTCGCTTTATTGGCCGAGGGAGCCGGCATACAGCTTCCGCGTCATGTGGCCAGCATGACTAAACCACTTCTGGAGAACCAGAGCAGCGCATGAAAACGCCGTTTACTTTCCCGCCAGAGCTGTACCTATTTATCTACTTGCACTTTGACGTGCTTTCAAACTGCTAGGTTTGCAGGAGCAGGGACCGAGCAACGGGAGCTCACCCTGTCACCGGGATTCGAACCGCTGACCTTGCTGCCAGCTAGTAGTACATTCTACTAGCGAGCAGCAAAGGACTTCCTGTAGGAAATGATTGAAGATTGGCCAAGCAGATGCTGTGAAAAATCCACACTAGTCCTCATAGATGTTTTTATACTGTGCATTCTTGGCTGACTGGAAATTTTTAAGCTCACTGAATCTACGTTGGTCATGTTACGCCTCCTAGAATGTTTGAGAAGCTTTTGTTTGAATAATGCCCTCCCACAAATCACAGGATCTCAGATCAATAGTAATTCTTTCAATTGAAAATGATCTTCTCATCAGTTTAGTCGTCCCGTCCCCCCATTATTTGTACATGTATACAGTTTGTGCTGTGGAGACTGCATATGTGGAGTATGCCTTTCCAGTAGTTACCTGATATGCTTGCAATAAGGTTATTGTAAAATATTTATAGTGTTGCTCACCACCTGCACTGAAAACCAGTGTTAGCTTTTACCTCCTAATTGATCTTTATTCAGGGGATTGTCTCTTTCTCCTCAAGCCACATAACATAGCCAGTACTCTGCATTTCCCAAGGTTCCCCCAACTTCAATTTTTTATAAATCACTTGGAGTAAAATCTTGATACAATTTAGTACTGTAAGTGTTACAATAAAAAAAGGACCATTTCATGTGGGGGTTAGGTTCCTGGCCCCTGCACGCATCGGTGGAGCGGGCATAAGTGCACCCCACCATAATAATAATAATAATAATAATAATAATAATAATAATAATAATAATAAATAATTAATACCCTGCCCATCTGACTGGGCTTCCCCAGCCACTCTGGGCGGCTTCCAAAAAAATATTAAAATACTGTAATACATCAAACATTAAAAGCTTCTCTAAACAGGGCTGCCTTCAGATGTCTTCTGAAAGTCTGGTAGCTGTTGTTCTCTTTGACATCTGATGGGAGGGCGTTCCACAGGGCGGGCGCCACTACCGAGAAGGCCCTCTGCCTGGTTCCCTGTAACTTGGCTTCTCGAAGTGAGGGAACTGCCAGAAGGCCCTCGGCGCTGGACCTCAGTGTCTGGGTAGAACGATGGGGGTGGAGATGCTCCTTCAGGTATACAGGATTGAGGCCGTTTAGGGCTTTAAAGGTCAGCACCAACACTTTGAATTGTGCTCTGAAATGTACTGGGAGCCCAGCATGGCCCCATTATGCCCCCGTTCTGGCCTCTTCAGGGTCCAATAGGAATCCATGTGTTGGTGATCAAGGGCACACCTAAAATGGTCATCACTTGGATGTTACAGCTGTAGGAATATAGGAAGCTACCAGTACCTTATACCAAGTCAGACCATTGGTCCATCTAGTGCAGTGTCTACCCTAGATTAGGATTTCAGATAGGGGCCTTTTTACAGCCTTTTTAAAGCCCTTCCTGGTGATACCAGACAGGGCCAGCCCAAGACACCTGAGGCAAAATGGCCTCCCCTCTCCCTGCTGGGAAGAAGTGATGATGATTGAAGATCCATTCTACATCAAGAAAGTGGGGAATAAATATCTACATTGGGATCTGCTGCCCCTGTGGATCCTGCCACCTGAGGCAGAAGCCTCACCTTGCTTCATGGGTGAGCCGACCCCAGTACCAACAATTGACCATGGGACCTTCTGCATACAAATCATGTGTTCTGCCTTGAGCTGCAGCTGTTTATGAACAAACGTTTTCAAAGCCAGGACTGTGTCCTTGAGTGCTTGTGAAAATTCTGTCCTCAGTGGTGCAACAGATCTCATATTTGACAGTATTGCACATAATGTACTTAAAGTCAGCCTGAACAAATAAAAAATGTTGTTCGCAGCTTTCAAACAAAGTTATTCCCTCAGACAATTAGGGTTGTGAGGAAACTACGTATTTATTTTCTTTGTCCAGGCAGTGTCCTTTCACTTTATGCTCTGTCCCTCTATCTTTTCTGAAACACAAAAATGTGTCCCCGTTGAGTTGTTGGTTTACTATTTTAACATGTCTTTCTGAATCTCTAGCCCGAATGCTTGATATTAACCTGTCATTTTGGTGGAAAGAAATCAATCCAACACAAGATTAAGCACTCTTGTTATTAAACAGATAATAAGCCAGGCTTTATCTGAACAGGGCCTGGTGACATTTAAGCATGATGTGAATACACATAAAAGGTAAAGGTAAAGGTACCCCTGCCCGTACGGGCCAGTCTTGCCAGACTCTGGGGTTGTGCGCCCATCTCACTCAAGAGGCCAGGGGCCAGCGCTGTCTGAAGACACTTCCGGGTCACGTGGCCAGCGTGACATCGCTGCTCTAGTGAGCCAGAGCTGCACATGGAAACGCCGTTTACCTTCCCGCTAGAAAGCGGTCCCTATTTATCTACTTGCACCCGAGGGTGCTTTCGAACTGCTAGGTTGGCAGGCGCTGGGACCGAGCAACGGGAGCGCACCCCGCCGCAGGGATTCGAACCGCCGACCTTTCGATCAGCAAGCTCTAGGCGCTGAGGCTTTTACCGACAGCGCCACCCACATCCCGTGAATACACATACCTCATTCTTATTTGATCACAGTTGATCAAACCACTGCTGAGATAGTTTGAATTGGTTTCAGATTCTGGATTAAGCATGAACTCTGATTAGTCCTAACCTGCTGCCAATAATTACAGTTCACTCTTACTTTGTTCCAGAAGGAATGGAAGGGGGGACAGCTTGATTTTATGGTCCACTCTTGCTTGCTTAACCGTGGTCAAGCAATTGGCAGACTTGCATCTGCTCTGGTTTCCCAGGGTGGAATTGGAAAAGTTACTACCTTGCAAGGCTGTTGTGAGCTTGATTAAAATAAGAAAGGACTTGAATAGTCATCCTTCCCATTGAAATGCTGCTTATGTGATAATAATTACATCGAGCTACATTAACGCAACATTGTTCTGTCTGCTTGCGTAGCATATTTTATGACATATTGACATTATGCTGTTTGAAATTGCCTGTCAAAGTTACATGTCTATTATTTTACTAAGCATATGCACTGTTTTATCCCACTTACTGGCTGTGTGTGCAGAAACCTATCTATTTCATGCTAGCAGCTGTTCCTCATTCAACAGATGTCATTAAA
The DNA here is from genome assembly GCF_964106915.1 of Podarcis gaigeae. Taxonomy (NCBI): domain Eukaryota; kingdom Metazoa; phylum Chordata; class Lepidosauria; order Squamata; family Lacertidae; genus Podarcis; species Podarcis gaigeae. Next base: position 33,652,306 of record NC_139683.1, read on the forward strand.
AGTTCATTCTATCACTTACTTGGAATTTTGAAAGACACGGCAACCCAGCAGAAATTGGTTTTTGTTTCAGTATGTCTGTGGAATGGGACTTTGCAACATTTTGGGGAAATGTGGATAATTTTTAAAGCTGCATACATAAAAAGAATGGGTACATATCTGCTTCATAATATTCATTGTGCGAGAATTATGAGCTAGATTTTCCCCCCTAGAACAATACAGATGATAGAAATATGCATCAGAAGTACTGTTGTGCTTTACTTATCCAGGATGGGGTTTGTTTTGAGTATTTTGTTAAATCAAGCCATAATCTAGTAGCAGGTTCCATATATAGATATTACAGTTCAATTTTGTAACACTAGAGGGGGTCAGGAGTTTAGTTCCACGGGGAATGTAGGTGATCAGCTTATTATGAAGCACTGTAAAGTTATCATTTCAGGATTAAAAGTGAATCTACAATCTCTCTCTCTCTCTCTCTCTCTCTCTCTCTCTCTCTCACACACACACACACACACACACAAAACCAACCTATAAAATAATGCAAGGTGTGAAGAAAGTGGGGGAAGATAAATTTGGTTTCCCTCCTGTTCATAACACCAGAATTTCAGTCATCCAAATAAACTAATCAAGACAGACAAGTCTATCAATGTCTATTAACCAGGACAAGTTGGGCCACTGCACTAAAATGGTGCAGCATGGATTGCTTCTAATTCAGGATTTTAGCCACTTTATTCCCTTGTCCTTCCCGGTTTCCCCCCACCCATCTCCAGCAGTCACACTGCAGCATGGTAGCGCAGTTGGTAGAGCATGAGACTATTAATCTCAGAGCATGGGTGTAGTGCGGGGGGGAAACTGCCTCCCAAATCAATAAAAATACATAGCAAACAGAGGTTCTCCCCCCCCCCCCAGCAAAAGGCCTACCCCTCCCCCACCAAAAGGCCTGCCCTCCCTAACAAAAATCCTGGCTACGCCCATGTCTCAGAGTCACGGGTTTGAGCTCCATGTTGGGCAAAAAATTACTGCATTTTAGGAGGTTGGACTAGATAACTCTTGTGGGTCCCTTACGGCTCTACAATTCTATGAGTCCATGTTCAATTCTCTTCAGGCTCTTTTCAGGGTTTTGCTTCTTAGTTTATTTTTCCTTTAAAAAAATATTTTGTTATACAGTGGTGTGACGTTAACATATAAGAGAGAGTGCTGGAGGGGAATTAGTTAAATAGGTTGCACAGACAGGACCCAGGGGGCTGGAGTCAGTGGGACTATAAAACCAGTTCTGGGAGGAGTTGGTTGGGAGTTGTTGGTGGGTAGTTGGTTGGTTTTAGTGGGTTGGCTGGTTGGGAAAGGCAGTTGGTAATAGAGAGACAGTTAGGGCAGTGGGTTCTTGAGTGTGGGGAGGTAGAAGAGAGAGAGAGAGAGGAAAATAAGACTAAGAAAGTAAAGAGCAACAACATTTGGAATGCCGTAAAAGTTTGTGTGTGTCTGAAATAAAATACACTCTTCTACCTGACTGAGACTGAAGTGATTTTACCAGGGAGGACCTGGTTGGTGGCAGTGGATTAGTGGTGTACGGGTCAATAGTCCGTGAGATGTAAGGAAAATGAAGGAACGTTCTTTCACCTTTGGTGGACCTGCCCTAGAGTGAAGGCTTTCTGGGAAATGATATATAATGAGCTGAAAAAGGTATTTAAGTATACCTTCCCTAAGAAACCAGAGGCCTTCCTTTTGGGTATTGTCGGCCCAGGGGTGTTTTAAAGAAGGACCGAACATTTTTTATGTATGCAACAACAGCAGCAAGGATACTTGTCGCTAAGCATTGGAAAACTCAAGACCTACCCACACTGGAAGAATGGCAGATGCAACTGATGGACTACATGGAACTGGCCGAGATGACTGGCAGAATCCGAGATCTGGGAGAGGAGATGGTAGAAAAAGACTGGGAAAAAATTAAGATTTATTTGCAAAAATATTGTAAACTGTATGAATGTTAAGCAGGATGCTTGAGTATAAACATCTCGGCACCACTAAAACAGACGAAGGGAATTAGGAAGATAAGTTAAACTCAAGTAAAAACAATTTTTTAGATAAATCAGGTTAAGTTTAATTTTGTAAGGAGTGAAATAAAGGTATCTAAAATTTGAGATATAACATTGGGAAATTAGACAGTAAGGATGGAGATAAGGTGATAAATTGCTGGTTAAATTTTTATAATTTGGAACACAGGAGCGGGAGTTGTGAGGAAGTCCAAAGGAGATAAGAAAGTATGTTATGATGTGTAATAACTTTGTTTGCTTTTTTATATTGTAATCAAAAAAAAACAACCTTAATAAATATTATAAAAAAAAAAATAGTCCGTGAGACGATTGGGGGACCCTGTGTGAACGCCACAAGTGGTGCCTCTGGTGATGAACTGAATTCATTCCGGAGGTCCATTCTTTAGCTGAAACCATTCCTATCCTGAGGCGCGCTTTTGCTAATGGGGCTCCCGCTGCATGCGTGCATCCGGCACCGATTTCCGTTCGCATCCTGGGGCAGAGTTTGCAACTACTTCTGGGTTAGCGGAGCTCGTAACCTGAAGCGTTCGTAACCAGAGGTACCACTGTACTTCTGCAAACCTTGGGTTTCCCCTCAAGACTGCTGATACAGTGTGTGCAGATGGTTTGTGAGACTAAAGCAAGAAGGTTGCAAACAAGAATGCTGAATGATCCTAGACACAGGAGACCACCTCCAAACCTGCATTTTGAATTCATCATAGTAATTGGGTGGAGAAGCGGTAGAACACAATATCCAGAGGAGAGCCGTGTCAATCTGTTGCAGCAAAAGCAACAGGAGTCTTGTTGAATCTTTAAAACTAACACATTAATTGTGGCAGAAGCCACTTTACTAGATGGGGAAATGTCAGAGAAACATGGGCTCTTTTTTTTCTAAGGAGTTTGCAAGGAACAGCAGACACACTGCATTATTCTGAAGAGCACAGCTTAAGACAAGATCCAACCAAATGGCAGAAGCGTTCAGTCAGTGTGGGTGTGATCCAGTCTCATCAAGAAGCTACTGATTATGAATTAGAAAAGCAACATGAACATATTAGTGTAAATAAGCATCTAAAGAGGGAGATTACATTTTGTAAGGAGCTGGCCTCTCCCAGTCCAAGTTTCAGATTTGCTAATGAAACTCATTGGTTTCAGGTTGGAGTCTCACTCTGAAATGTTATTCTTGTTGTTGCTGAACTATGTCGACAACCAACGCTTTTTCTTGAGGCGGTACACGCTGCTACACTGTCCCACCAATTGTTTTTGCCTTGCCTGCCACCACCACTGTACAGCCTCCTGGGAGTGCTCTGGCACAACCCTTTTATTATCACCAAAGCACCTTCCAGGAAGGTCCTGGCTGATCTTAAAAAGGTTATACCAGAGCAGAGGCGCTTTGGAATGACCCTCTTATGGTCATCAGGCAAATTCCTGGAAGGAAGGAAGTAAAAGGGTTGCTCTAAAGCGACTCCAGAAGGCTGTGCCAGTGGAAGCAGCAGATGAGGAGGAGGAGGAGGGTGGAGCAAGGGGTGGGCAGGCGGGTAAGTGGCAGAGGCAGGAAGGTGGCAGGGATGCAAGCAAGCAAACATTGGTGGGATGGGGGGGCATGGTGAATACCGGCACCTTTTTTCACAGAAATAAAGCACTGCTGGCAACCATATTACAGGTCTGGCAGCTAATCTATGACATTTGTCCCTAATGCCTAGGATGCATATACAGTGGTACCTCAGGTTACATATGCTTCAGGTTACAGACTCCGCTAACGCAGAAATAGTACCTCGGGTTAAGAACTTTGCTTCAGGATGAGAACAGAAATCGTGCTCCGGCGGCGCAGCAGCAGCAGGAGGCCCCATTAGCTAAAGTGGTGCTTCAGGTTAAGAACAGTTTCAGGTTAAGAATGGACCTCCAGAACGAATTAAGTACTTAACCTGAGGTACCACTGTAGAACTCTCATCAACCCCAGCCAGCTTGAATGAGATAGTAGTCCAGCAACACTGATATTGAGTATATTATAGACCAGGGGTTGGCAAGGCTTACCAGGCATGGGCCGGATCACTCCCGCAATCCTTCATGGGCCAGGCGGGCGTAGCGCAATGCCGGAAATTGCTTCTGTGCATGCCCAGACGCCAAAAAGCATGCCTGCGCAGAAGCAATTTTTGGTGTCTGGGCATGCACAGAACCGATTTCTGGTGCCACAGACATGTGAAGAAGCGATTTCTGGCATCTGGGCATGCGCAGAAGTGATTTCCAGAGCCGCAGAAGAGAGTCCCCGCACCACGCTGTGCTGGTTTAGCGCAGCGTGCGGGGACTCGCCAAGTGGGCAGCTTGGTTCGGAGGCAGCTCATGGGCTGGTTAAACGGCCTCTATGGGCCACTTCCGGCCTATGGGCCACAGGTTGGGGACCCGTGTTATAGACCTAACTCCAAACAGTACTTAGACTTGTAGAATTATAGAGTTAGAAGGGGCCACAAGGGTCATCTTGTCCAACCATCTGCAATGCAGGGATCTTTTGCCCAACATGGGGCTCACTACCCTGAGATTAAGAGTCTCATACTTATTCTGTGGTTTTCTCCTGCCCTCTAGTGAGCTCAGCTTCCCCCACCTGCATAAGACATTGGGGGAAAGTACTTGCCATCAATTGCTTCACTATTTCACCCCACCACAGCTCCAGCCTGCCCACTTCAATGAAGCTTCTCCCCTTTCTTTATTTTTCAAACTGACAGTGTGGTGTAAAAAACAACAACAACAAATTACAGTGTTGTATAGTGGTTAAAGTTTTGGACTAAGATCTGGGAGGCCTAAGTGATTCGAATCTCACAGAATCATAGAATTGTAGAGTTGGAAGGTACCCTGACGATCATCTACTCCAACTTCCTGTAAGAAGAGTTTGTATTTGATATCCCACTTTATCACTACCTGAAGGAGTCTCAAAGCAGCTAGCATTCTCCTTTCCCTTCCTCCCCCACAACAAACACTCTGTGAGGTGAGTGGGGCTGAGAGACTTCAAGGAAGTGTGACTAGCCCAATATCACCCAGCAGCTGCATGTAGAGGAGCAGAGACCCAGTTCACCAGATTACGAGTCTACCGCTCTTAACCACTACACCACACTGGCTCTCAGTAATGCAGGAATACACAGTTGTCCCATATGGGGATTGAACCTGCAGCCTTGGGGTTATCAGCATCATGCTCTGACAAACTGAGTTATCCAAGCCACAAAGCCCACTGGGAAATCTTTGGCCAGTCACTGGCTCTCAGCCTAGCCTACCTCACAGGGTTGTTGTGAGGATAAAAAGGAGAGGAGGAAAACTATGGTAAGTAAGCCATCCTGAACTCCGAAAAATGTATGTTGAAACAATCAAATCAATGTCTTCTTTTCATTTTTTTAAAAAGTATATTTAAAATACAACTTCAAAACAGGTTGGTGGGGGAGTGATGAGGGGTTTTGTTGCTTCACAATACCAGCTCAACAGTTGTGGCTGCTTCAGGACTGGTAGAGCTGGTTTTCCCTGCTCTTGGCCCTGCAGAGGATTAGATATATACAAACAGGAATGTGGTGAGTGGACATCTAGAGGGCAGCACATCCTCTCTTCATATACTTCCATGCTCACCCCTAGTTTAGAGGCCCATTCCTGTTACATAAACCCCCGTCTGAAGTATAAAGTGCTATAGTCTCGAAAAAGGTTTGCCACCTCTGGGGCCAAAGGTACGGTGGGTTGTTTATATGTGTATTATAAAAGTAAGTACTGTATGAGGTGTATATAAAGTGGTTAAGATTGTGAAGTGATGCTGTTTTTGTTGTCTGGGGAATATATTTTCAAGCCTTCCACTTGAAGGATGGCCTTCAGTGAGGGAAAGCTCTTTTAAACCCTTGTGGGGAGAAGCAGCTGTTGCTGAAAGAATAATTAATGTATTAATTCATTCTTATCACATTTATATCTCACCTTGGTAGGTGATGCTGAGAACTGATGGTGGCCCCAAGGTCACTCAGTGAGCTCCAAGGTGAAGCGGGGATGCAGCCTTATTTGGTTGCTAATCCACTCCCTTGCCCCACTCGAATGAAACCAGAGTACTGTAGTTCACACCCACATATATTTGAATTTATATATGAGGAGCATATATACCAGTAAGCATTATTTTTGTGTGTTTATTGACACCTCCTAGTTTGTTGGCTCTATTATGCCCAATTAAGCACTGACAGGGCAAACGCACCATGTTTAAACACAATAACAACACCCAGGAAGTATGCAGAAGCACTCAGACAACTGTAAATTCTCAGAACACACTTTTCAATGTAGTTTGGGCAGGTTTCTGGTTTTGTGCAGAATCAAGTGAAATGTATAAATTTAAGGCTACGCTCCTCCGTTCAGGAGTGCGCCAGATATAGTTATGAGCATGGCAGAAAAAGAAATGAAAACACTGAAGAAGTAGTGGGCGTGAAAAGGGGAGTATCAGAAAGTGAACACTGATCCATCCCTCCAAAAACAGAAACAAATCACCAGGAACCCAGAGTGGAATGGTTTGGAGCCCAATTTTCCTGAATTTATTGGATTATCCCTATATAGGGTAAGTTTATAGGGGGAAAGCATTGAGACTGGTGTTGACTGAGGGTGTGGATTACATAAATTTAGTGGGAATGCAGCAGTTGCAAACACACAGCATGTTCCAGTGTCATCAAACTGTCCTGAGATCTTACAAAGAAGGGAGGGATATAACTTTAATTAAACAAACAAACAAACAACCTGTAATCCAGCAACATCTGGAGGGGCACAGGTTCCCCATCCCTGCTTTAGACAGATAGGTATATTTATGTTAAAAGAAACTTGTAAAAGCAACAATGCCCTTTAGATTCTTTGGGTGGGGGGAAATTTAGCAAACACTGGTCAAGTTGAACATTTGGGGAGAGAGAAGACAATATATTTCAGCTAGTAGTTTTAGTTGGAATATCAAGCTGCTAAAATTGATTTTGCATTTGGAGTTGTAGATTTTGATTGATTTTGCCTCTTAAATGGTTTATTTGTAAACACCTCTTTATATTCTCTCAAGAGGTGACAAAAACTGAGTTCTAGAGCTAATAATTTTAATATAAGAGTAAATGGTGTAGAAACTGCATAGTGTTAAAAAGAAAATTCAGAGAAATATATGAGATATTGTTGACAGGGAAAGGGGGTAATCAGTGAAGTTCCCTACCTGGATTGTCTATCAGGCAAAATAGGTGTGGATAAGTAAAGGATTACTATCAATTTTACCCAACCGCCTTGGGTTTTTGAAGGACTAGTCCCAAATGACCTTCATGTGTGCTTCATGACATCTTCTGTATTGTAGGGTAGCAACAGTTGATTATGTAGCTGCCATGAGCCCCTCAGCACTATTGAGACTGATTTTGGATTGGCAGGTTCTGACACAGGAGGAAGAATAAATGAGGAACTGCCATGGGCTTCCTTCCCAGGTTGACGAGTCCCACTTGCCTCTCACTTTCCTCTACAGCACACGCAGAAACTGCCTTCTTGACCATTGGGCCCATTATTGGTCTCATCCACTCAATCCACTGGAGCTTGTTTTCATATGCAGGGGAGGTCCCTAACTCACTGAGGGCTTGAGACCCATTGACTACCCTCACCTGGTTTAGCCGGAAAATCAAAGCCATTTCTGCAGTGTGGCTGCCAGCGGCGTAGCTAGCCGCTCGGGTGCCTGGTGCAGGGGCGTGTCCTGCAGCTAGAGGCGGGGCAATCAGCCCATGGGGGCAGGGTGAGCCCCTTCTATGCCTCCCCCTCAGCTGTAGGGCAGCTGAGGGAGAGGCAGTAGGCAAAGGCAAGTCCCATGCTGCCGTTTCAGGCAGCACAGAACCTGCAGGAGCCTAAGCCACCATGTCACTCCTAAAAAGTTTCGTGAGCCCATTTTTTAAAAACTCATTTTGTCACACCTCCCCCCGCCCCCCGATAATGATAGACGGGGCAAAAACACACCCCTTCCTCCACCACTGGTGGCTGCTGTCACATGCTGACAGCTTGTAGGAGCCACAGGTGAGAGCTGAGTGCAGGGTGGGGATCAAAGGTGGACAAACTATTCCAGAAGTAGCACAATGTGTCCCCCACTAGATGTACTACCCCTCCTCTAACACCCCAAATGAGAGACTATTTAGAAATGAAAATATGAATGAGCTACAATAGGCTTTCCTGTTTTAGTGTGTTTTGCTGCAGGCTGAATGAGCATGAAGAATCCCCTTTGGGAAATATTAGTCTTGGTTTCCTGTGATTTTGCATACATCTTTATTCCCATTTTCCCAGGTAGGCAATTCTGGAAAAGCTTTTTGGGAGAAGGGCACAGTGGAGATTTATAGTTCTGTCATATTATCAATTTTGTTTACAGATATGCAAGTTGAGCTGGTACATGCAAGCAACTAGGGACAGGGGCAGATGGCAGTAGTCTCCAAGTAACCCCAGCACCTGAGATCAAAGAGAACAACAGCCAGCTCCAAAAACCTATTACTTTAGGTATCTTCTTCCATTTTACTCGATGCAGACCAAAGTCCAGACTGGACTTTTGCAGTTCCCACATTAACAGATGCGCATGATGTTCCAAGTTAGCTTTTTAGACAAAAGGCAACTTTTATGGCCTGCTTAATTACCTGATGAACTTCTCCCACTGAAATCAATTAGTGATGGGCGAACTCCCCTCAGCTCAATTTGGAACCATCTCAGTATTTACAAGCTTTCTTGGCAAGCATTCAGAAAAAGCTTGTCTGTTTTCCCAGGGTTCTCTCCCAGCTCATAATGGGGGTACATGCATGCTGATGGTACAGCATCCATACACCTTGTCATATTGCCCCCAAAACAAACACACCTGGGGACAAGAGAGGGTTTCTGATTTGAAGGGGAAAACAAGCCCCTCAGAGGATTTTAAGAAACAACTGCAAGAATTGGTTCTTAAATAGCTTACTTATGAAGTAAAAGGCTGTTTGCTTCACAGTCCCCCCTGTTTCGCTGAGAAAGGGTTAGTATCAAAGAGTTTCTGTGCATACACATAAAAAGTTAGTTGGCTTTGATCACCTGGTCTACTGAATTCCAATAATGCTTGTGTTTGGCAGCATCATTAAAATCAGTAGGTTTTAAAAAATGCATAAACTGTGGCTGGATTGCAATTAGTTTTTGTAACCTGATTCTGATAAGGATGGTGTATTGACCACGATTAAAACACTAAGCTTTGGGCATGATGCAGTTAAGCACTTGGGTACCACTGATTTAAATCTCTCCCACTGAAATATGTGGGTTGATCACCCACATGCTTATTCAGAAGCCTTATTTAGTTTAACGGGATTTACTCTATAGTATGTGTGATTAAGATTATAGCCTTAGCAGCCCAATCCTAACCAGGCCTACTCGGAAATAAGTCCCATTGAGTTACCAGTAAATGGAACCTACCCAAAGGTATGTCAATACAATCATACCTCGAGTTGAATGTGCTTCAGGTTGAGCGTGTTCGGGTTTTGCCGCTCACACATGCGCAGATGCTCAAAATGACATTACACGCATGCGCAGAAGCGGTGGAACACGACATATTATTGTCTTACGTTCCGTTCAGGATGTGAACAGGGCTCCAGATTGGATCCCATTCGCATCCCGAGGTACCACTGTATAGGACTGCTGTCTAAAATGGTATTTTTTTGCTATGTTGTACCCTTCACTAATTCAATACATTTTATTGTGTCGATGCCTTTCTGTAGTTACTGGCCTTTCCTCTTCTTACATGTTTTTTCTTAATTCCTTTTCTCCCAGAAAATGCAGTCATTAGAATCAGAGAACAGGAACTCTGGGCATTAAAACCAGTAGCCATTACCGGTAGGTTATAAGAACCAACGATACTTGCTCTGAACTGTGGTTTGCAAGTGAACAAAAGTGTAAAAGAACAAATGTTTATGCATGTGCCCAGAGTTTATTTTAGTCTGTTTTCATTAGCTTTTCTTCATGGAGGCAAGGCAGCATAACATCTAGCTAGTTTTGCAACATGGCATTCATTTCTTTGGTGACATGCAGGAAATGTTTTTAATTCTGGCAGGTGAATCATTCTAAACTTCTTAAACTGACCCAACTACCGTTTGGTTTTTACATTTTGTCCAATCAACATTAGGCAATGATGAGTCAGTGTACAATAACATGTTAAAATGAAGGGTGCCTCTTCCTGTCCCTAACATCCGCTGGAAGAGGTGGCAATTATTTTCTAAGACTTCAATCCTGTACCTAGTTTCCTGTCCCACTGGCCTAAGTGGGATTTACCTTTGAGTAGACATGTGTAGAATTGCACTGTAAATCCAGAGCAATCTTACACATGTGTGTGCCTGACTGTCCTGTTTAAAGCTAATACATCACATGGATTTAACAGCCAGTTACAATTTCAAACATCCTGAAACTGACCTAAACTGTCTGATTGTGCTGCCTACTTGAACTGTGATTATCATCTGTCCAACGGCTTCACTGTTTTCCAGTCTCCAATAAGATTACAAGGCTATCAATGTCTACAAGCCACAATGGAGATGTTCTACCTCTACTGTCAGAGTCACGTCCCCCCATCTCTCTCCCAAAACAGGGAAATCATTATGCAAGGAGATCAAGGCACTTTTCATACCAAAAGCAGGTCTGAATCCCAGTTGAAATGGATCTATAAAATCTGTATCCTCCCAAGAGTACCTGGATGTGGTTGGCAATGGCCCTCTCAGTAAATTTGCCCATAAAGTGGACCTCTGCATCTGGTCTATAATTGTTAAGATATTCTGGGTCCAAAGAAGGTTTGTTTAGAAACAGTCATAGTACCATTGCCTTCTGTCAGCCTGGGATCTCTCCTTCTTGAAGTGAGGTGTTGATTATCTTCCTAGCCCATCCAGCTGCAAGATTGTACAAGCCATGAGAGGCAAGGGCCCAAGACACAAGTGGTTGCACAAACCCGGCCAAGAAGCTTCTCCATGCCTTCAGGCTTCAATAGCAGAAACTACAACAGTCCTGCTGAGTGGTTGGCTGTTATACCACTACAGTATTGTAAGCTGGAGGTCTGTGCTGCGAGACAGTAACATCCAGCATCCTTGCAATACAATCCACTGGCAATATTGCAAGTCAGAGGTGAGGCTGGTTTGCAGTCAAAAATGATTCATACATCTCAGATTGCAACAAAGATCAATTTACTTAAATTGCCTCCTCAGTGCCTGCTCCCAGGCCAAATCAAGCACTCAGCTGTATGCAGGAGCCTCATTATCCATTGACTTGTTTGCAGATTGTTGCGCCGTTAAACGTTCAAAAACTAAACACCTGATGTAAGACCCTAGTTAGAACAGGAATTCTTTTATTTGATGCTAACTGTTGTTTTTCACTCCTACTCAGCCACCAGTTCACTTAATGCAGCTGGTAGCTTCTGGAGGTAGCTAAAAGATGAGTGGCAACATATATGGGCATGATGCCATATTTTATGCTGCTTAATTGGGGTGATAGTGACTGACAGTTAGAAGCATAATTGACCAACGAGGGGGACTTGCATAGGCAGGGAATGCTGCAGGAAGAGGCAATTAACTCCAGCAATTGTCTCTAGTAAGTGAGGTTGCAGGTGGCAAGCTTTTTTAATTCCAGACAGCAAGGTAAAGTAATGGGATGCTGGTTTTGTATGTGACTGGCAGGGTATCATGATGTGGAATCTGCTCTTCCAACCAACTCTTTGGAAGATACAAAATGTCAAATTTCTCCCGTCCAAAGATTCATGACACCTATTCATCCGGACCGCACTGTGCCTCTGGAGTATTACCTTACAAACAAAGACAGGTGCAGATGGGAGAATCACTGTCTAGCAAACAGAGAACAGTTTTAAAAAATGTTTTATAAAAAAACCCCAAAGAAAACAATGGGAAGGGGGAGGAGAAAGGAGAGCTCCCTTGTTTGCATCCCATCACTAAAACCACTGGGTGTGAAATCATGCTGTTTCAGATGTATTACTACTGCTACATACCTGTTTTTGTAGAATTTCCTGTATTCCCTTTAGGAAACCTGATCAGCTTTGCATCTGAGGTCCTTCCTCATTACTCAGCCTTGTGTACCTTGCAATGACTCCTTGTGTAGACAACTCCCTGTGTGTCAGAAAGCAAGCACCCAGGGCTTACATTATACAACAGTTTCAGTGCAGCTTTGTGCTCCTCTAAAATGACATATCCCCACCCCCCACCCCTGTAGCTGCTCTCGGAGTTGCACTAATAAACTTCTATTCAGTGCGCAGCTGAGACAGTGAACAAAAGCTTTACTTGTGTGCACAGTATTTACTTAAACTTTTCAGCTTGTCATACCTATCATTTAAACTTTATTATGCAATGCTATTTCCTATATTTAAATTTAGCCGACATGCAACTTACTGGTTTCTGACAAGGGAGACGAGCAAGTCTTGTTTTGATAAGCTTGTACATAGAGAGTTTCATGCTCGTTTTGTTGCAGGAAAAAGGCAAGGCTTGGGCTTCATCTACAGGAATGGTGAGTACTATTTAACAAATCTTTAACATATTTTAATTTCTGTTCTACTGTCATTGAGGGCTAGTTTTCTCTCTGACAGGGGAGATAAGCCCATGATTTTGTAAGCAATCCCCAGAAGTAGCCTTATTAAATGTAAAGGAAAGGAATCGCCTCAGGTGCAGGATTTTGGCAGCGCAGAGGGGAGCAAGACATTTCTGTCATGGGGAGGCAGTTGCCTCCAGTGCTTTGATGAAAGTGAACAGAGAGAAGTTTTCTCCTTCTCTCCTAGAACTGGGAACACCCAATGAAATGACATGTCGCCTACCCTTCCCCTAACATTTCATGCACTCCATGTGGATGGATGAATGGCTACAGAAATGTCTTGTCATGAGATATGGTAGTGACCACTGTCTTGGATGGCTTTAAAGGCCTATTAGATACATTCATAATGGAGGATAGGCCTATCAATCGAGATTAGGCACGATAGCTCAGGGATAGGCCTTATGCCTCTAAATTAGAGGCAGGGGTCCTTAGGCCCTCCAGCTCCAGTCTGGACAAAGGTCCACCTTGCTCAGCATTGCCTAGATCAGCTGGCAGTGGCATCCCATGGTTTCAGGCAGGAGTATTTCACCGCCCTACCTGGAGCTGCTGGTGATCACACCTGGGACCTTCTGCAGGCAAGGCAGACACCTTCTTGCCTTGTTTGTGGACTTTGTGGAGGCATCCAGTTTGCTGCTGTGGGAGGCAAGATTCTGGACTTGATGTTCCCTGGCTCTAATCCAGCAGGGTTCTCTTTATGCTTTTTTGGTCCTATGGCATGGTGACTGGAGACTGGGGGGAGTCTTAGCTGAGTGAAGGAGGTACAGCTAAGCCCTCGGAATTTAGGAAATTCCTTCTAGCATGAAACTGGTGTGATGCTTTCAGCACCAGAAATTACCCCAGTGAGGGAAGAAGTGAGGATGAATCAAGTTATGGGCTTCTATTTAAAGACCAGCATGCTCAACTACTACTGAACTGTTTGTTCACACAAAAGTGTGATCCACTCCTCTTCCTAGAAAAGAGCTGAGGTCAATATCTTTATGGAGAATGGTACCTTATGAGCCCTCGTGAAAAAAGAATATGTTCAGCAAGAAAGTTTTGATGTGTATGAATAGTACAGAAATAAGGCGTGCTTTCCTGAACAACCCCTCCCTCCTATTCAAGTGCTAGTATTGGAACTAGCCCTGTGGAACGCCCTTCCAGCAGATGTCAAAGCGATAAACAACTACCTGACATTCAGAAGACATCTTAAGGCAGCCCTGTTCAGGGAAGTTTTTAACGTGTGATATTTTACTGTATTTTTGGTTTTTATGGAAGCCGCCCAGAGTGGCTGGGGAGGCCCAGCCAGATGGGTGGGGTATAAATAATAAATTATTGTTATTATTATTATTATTATTGAATCAGAGGGAGGTATAGCTGACATGGACATGCTGTCAAGTTTACATGTACCACTATTGAATCAAAGTACCGGCACAACAGACTGTGTGATGTTGCACTGCCAAAGTAGTGATTACGCCTAATTATGAGCACCTATTTCCTGACACATTGGGCCTTGGGCTAGCATTGTATGATAGCCACCTGCCTCAGAAGGAGGGACTTGGATGCAATTTGTAAGCACTTTGTATGTAGAAGCCAGGCATAAGTAGTAATTGTAGATCCTGAATCATATTTTAACCTAGTAAATTTGGGATGCCTTGATATTTGTGAGTCATGAATGTGATGCTGAAAATCAGGACTTGCAACTTTAACCTCGTGTTTCTACAAATCACTTGTCAAAGGCACTGTGTTTGGTTAGATGGTGTTAGTAGCCAGAATTGCCACATTGTTTCCTGGAGAAGACTGGTCACAGTTATTCATGCTTTATAGTAGTCTTTATTTACTCTGCTTGGGACTGCTTATATACAGCATCCAAAAGCCATGGGTGGGCATACAAATCAATAGAAATTTGAGGTTCTGTTCTCCCTAACAAAAATCCTGGCTACGCCCATGCCAAAAGCTGCTACCATTTTTTTGTTTGGGGTTGTCTGGCTGGAGCATATTATTTTCAGTACAGTGGTATCTTAGTTTTCAAACGTCTCAGAAGTCGAACATTTCGGTTTTTTAATGCCGAAAACCCGGAAGTAACTGCTTCAGTTTTTGAACGCTTTTCAGAAGTCGAACAAGCCACATGGCTTCCATATTGAGTTTTCCGGAAGTTAATGTTTTGGTTTTCAAATGTTTCGGAAGTCGAACAGTCTTCTGGAACAGATTATGTTCGAAAACTGAGGTACCACTGTACTGTATTGCCTTCATTGATTACTTATTCATTTCTACACTTAATTCAAGGTGCTGGTTCTCACATTTAAAGTCCTAAACAGCTTCAAACCACAGTATTGAAATGACTGTCTCCATATATATGGGTACTTTGGTCAGCATTTGAGGTCTTGCTTTTTTGACAAGTGAGGACAAAGAGCAGTGCCTTTTCAGTTGTGACACAAATACTATGGATTGCCCTCAGGGAAGCTTGCCAGGACTTAAGTTTGTTTCCTTTCTTATGCCTGATTAAAACACAGTTATTCAGGCAGCGTTTGGGTGATGTTGATGGCTTTGCTGATTCTGCTGGGATTTGCTTTGGGTTCTTTTGTGTTTACTTTGCTGATTGCTTCCAGGAAGCCTGTTGAGATACTAGTTCACCTACCTTCACTCCATTTTCAAAGTGTCGCTTCAAGAAAATTAGTTGCTGACCAGGGATTTAGAGAGTGGAAGTTCTGGCCCAATGTTTAAATGTTAGCTTTTTCGTTGTGGATTCAAGTAGATATATTCAGAATTAAGATTCAGAGTGGCAGGCACTTTGACATGTGCAGGCTGTGTGAACCTGTGCCAATTCCCTGTGTTGGTTCCTTCCAGTCTGGGCAGGATCCATGTGAGTAGCATCACAGTCCAAAAACCTTGTGTTACATGGTACCTGCTTTTATGGTACATTCATCTCCCCCTTTCTGGTTTAGTACTATGGCATGAAACTCTACATGGAGGAACCTACCATCTGGAAAAGTCTTTAAAGAGCCAACTAAGCAAGTGCAGTGTGGAAAGGGCTGAGATGAAGCATAAATTGACTGTATTTCATTTTCCCTTAATAAAAAAAAATCCCTCAGTTTTTCCACTGCTAACTGTATAATCAATTTGCTCTCCTGCTGGCTTGCTAACTTGCTGTTGGCTTTACTTCAATAATATCTAGCCTGTAATGAGGGAAATGGGAGGCTATAATCACACTGAGGAAAATAAGCAATTGTGTTATAACTTGTGCTTTAGCTTTGTAGAATTTTGCTGCCTTTTTTCATTTAAAAGCTCAATATGTCTTTCCCAGCCTGCTTTGTTATTAGAAGAAGAAAAAGCAGAGTTTTCCTCAAGCTGCATTAATCATATTGCAGTGATTGGCTGGCTCTAAATGCTTAAATTCTTCTCGGTTTTCTGCAGCTATAAGCCCTACCGGGTTCCCTCTCTCCTTCTCTCTTGAACTTTTATCATTAAATTGTTTCAGAATCAAACTGTAGTGAAGATGCATTTCAAGTATGGAAGCCTGCATGAGTAATGCAGCATAATTTTCTTTCATGATGTAAAATTGCCAGCCCGAGTATATTTTAGTTGTTAAATTATCCTACTAGAAGTCTTGGAGAGATTACAGAGAAAATAATATGCCATAATAACTGCTGAGTTTGTTTTTCCTTGCCTTCAGCATGACTAGAAATTATACCCTCTATTATGGGTGTGTTCACTCACTCAGTTCTAATTCCACATTTTTTCCAACACCTTGGATATACTAGATACTAGTTAAACATACAAAATAAACAAAGATTATCTTTACCCACAGTGTTGCCAGACAAAAAGCTCTTCTTAGCAAGCTGTCCCCACCCCTCCATTTCTATTTCTGCTTCTCCTCAAATCTTACATTTTTAGAAACATACAATATGCCTGGTAGAACTGTATATAAAAATAGATGTGATTTTTGTTGGTGCAAAATTAAATATGCCATACACTTGTTTGCTATGTGCTGTCTTTGATTTCAGAACTGAGTGGACAAGCAATCTGTTTGTGATCTGTTTTTCTATACATATTTTTTTTCTGGTTTAAAACGAGCAGAAAAGGAGGAGAGAAGGTTAACATTAATATTTTAAATTTACTGTGTCATTTTTATAATGTGCAGGCAGTATTTTGTATAACAGCGATGGGGTTGAGCAGGGGAGTGACACACCTCAGAGATCATTTACTAAATGTAAAGTGATAGGCATTACTGACATTTCATTCTCACTTCTCTGAAAATTAATAATATGCATGTTGATACAATGTATAGTGGCTATTCAGAAAAAGTAATTGCATTGTAGTAATGAATTAAAAGTGCCTCTTAAATCCTTGTTTTAAACTTCCTGGAGGAGACGGGAGCCCACTTTCACTTGATTCTCATGGTCTCAGTAACTTAAATTCAGCTGCCTTTTCTTTGTCATGGAAAAGACTAAAATCTGCAATTGAAGAGCCAGTGTGGTGTAGTGGTTAAGAGCGGTAGTCTCGTAATCTGGGGAACCGGGTTCGCATCTCCACTCCTCCACATGCAGCTGCTGGGTGACCTTGGGCCAGTCACACTTCTCTGAAGTCTCTCAGCCCCACTCACCTCACAGAGTGTTTGTTGTGGGGGAGGAAGGGAAAGGAGAATGTTAGCCGCTTTGAGACTCCTTAAAGGGAGTGAAAGGCAGGATATCAAATCCAAACTCTCAATCCAGGAAACTGGGAAAGAGGTGAGTAAAGTTTCTCTGTGCTTGATGAAAAAAAACTGTACAAAATAACAGATGTTCACAGCACAATCCTTTACGTTTCTACCAAAAACTGAGTAAAAAGGGACTTATTCTCAACCAAAGTAAGAAAATATAATTGCAGAATTATTTTGCAACTTCTGCAGGTTGCAAAACTGTGATATTAGAAATAACTGTAACGAAACCACCGCCCTTCATCTAAAGGGCATTGGAAGGAGTTGAATGCCAACATAAACATAACTTTAGGAACATGCTGGCCATCACAAAGCCCTCATAATGCCCCACATTGATATATCCAGTGGTGTAGTGATCTGGGGTTACAGCAAGGTTGAAGAGCCATTACTATTTCTGCAGCAGGGTTCCTGTCTCCAGTGTCCAAGAGCCATACAATTAGCATGAAATTGGAGGTTTGGGGGCAATGAGAAGAAGGCTTCTCACCTCTTGTGCTGACTGGAGGCAATCAGAGAGAAAGGAGGTAAGGATTGGCTCCTAGGGTCATTCTGGAGAAGGCATGCAGGAAGAACACTGAGGTAAAGTTGTTTTGTATGCTCCAAGGCACTCTAGAACCAGAAGGTGCTTCAGTTTCGAGAGAATGGTGTGCAAGTTCTGCTATGCACAACGGAACTTCAAGGAAAACACAACTTAAGTCACTCTAGAAGAAGATATTAGATGAACTCCAAATCATTTGTCCATGCACATGCACAGAAAATAGTAGATCTAGTTGAAAGGCAACATATGGAGATTGGCCATTGCATTGCATCTATTATTATTATTATTATTATTATTATTATTATTATTATTTATTATACTATGAGATTGTATAATATCAGAAGGGAATATGGCCCTGGCTATGAAGACGTGATCCTGCACTTCTGAAATTGCTACGATGCTGTTGCATATATCTTAGTTTTAAAGGGGCCAAATGTCCCCCCCCCTCTATCTGGCCCTCAGGACTCCCCCCAAACCATACCGCTCCCCAGGCCGCATCTGTTACTGGCCCTGTTCTGCATCCTCTTTAAGTGTGTTCTTGAACTGTGATGATGCCTCTTGTCTGCATGGATGGTGAGATGGGTGTGTAGAAACCTGTTAACTTTTGTGGGGGTGGAATGCAGCCTACTGTACAAAGGTAAGTCTCACATTGGTTGCTCTGCCAACTTTTTCCTTTGGCCACACCCACCAGTGGCATGTGGCCCCTTCAGAAGGTTTTCCATGAGGCAATGTGGCCCTCAGGCAGAGAAGTGCTGCTTTAAAGTATCTGCAGCCAGACATGCTGGTCAGGCTTCTCTATCCCAAATGGCTGTTCTGTATAACCCAAGAGGTTCAGCCTGGATTCTAGTAACCCCCTGTGTTCCATTGACCCCTTATTCTAGCACCCCATTTGCTTAAACTTAAGGGTCTGGCATAGCTCCACCATTCATAGAGCTCATTGGTTTCCTCTGATGTGCCCTAGCTAAACATGTTGCCAGGCCAGGCTAGCAAAAGTTTAGCTTAGGCCTTGCCTATCTAACTTATTGGGGGATGTGAGTGGTGCTGTGGTCTAAACCACTGAGCCTCTTAGGCTTGCCGATCAGAAGGTTGGCGGTTCGAATCCCTGTGATGGGGTGAGCTCCCGTTGCTCGGTCCCTGCTCCTGTCTACCTAGCAGTTCAAAAACACGCCAAAAAGTGCAAGTAGATAAATAGGTACCACTCTGGCGGGAAGGTAAATTGTTTTTCCATGCGCTGCTCTGGTTTTGCCTGAAGCAGCTTAGTTATGCTGGCCACATGACCTGGAAAAACTGTCTGTGGACAAATGCCGGCTCCCTCGGCCTATAAAGCAAGATGAGCACCACAACCCCAGAGTCGTTCGCGGCTGGACTTAACTATCAGGGGTCCTTTACCTTTATCTAACTCATTACTTGCACTCAGCCTGCTTGGTTCTCTGCTTGTTTACCACCACTGGATACCTGTTTGCTTGGGTCTTCTACATCAGCTTTCTTTGAACATCCTTTTTCTAATTGGCGCCTCTGCTGGCAGTCCTTGCAGCCACTCTACCCTGCCTGGAGTGCTGAGCTTTGGAGAAGGCTTGATGACAGAACTGCAGAGCCGGAAGCTGATTGTTCTTTTGCCTTGAGACTGTCTACACACTATACACCTTTGGAAGCCTATTCAACAAACTACTGTGACCTTAACTATTTGAGGGAAAGAATTTGTTTTGAACCTGCTTTAAAGGTATAATGTGTACACAACTTTAGTATTAGCAGCCCAATCTCCAGAAATCAATGAATTTTGTTAAAAAGATGTTTAGTATATATTGCGAAATGAAATAAAAACAAGAACTGTGACGAACATCTCAACTGTCTTTCCAGTATTTGCCCACAAGAGCATTCATGATAACATAAATGAAAGGACAGTCCATTGTCAGCGCTACGCCCCTGGCTGTGGAAATGCATGTGTTCCTTCATACCTGAGATTCTCCCAACATGCATACTAAAGCATAGTGAAGATAGTGAAGAGCAACTGTGAAGTCGCTCAAACAAATTGCAGTTTGGCAATTAAAATAAGGTTATCATTTGTTGCTTTCTTTTCTGACCTCAGTGAGATTGTCTGTTTAGGAAACTGGGAAGGGTGAAAAATGTGCTTTTCCAATAATTTTTTTTTTAACTCTTGCTTGACTTAAAGTGATACAAAATATAATCCATTTTTTACAGATGAATTTTCATGTTGCCCTTTTTTCCTTTGCAATGGAAAATAGCCATGTGAAGCTCCTCTTCCTCACTGCCTGTTTTGTCTCTCTGCTTCCTAAACTGCATACACACCACTAAAGCATATTTAAAGCACATGATTTCTCACAGAATCCTGGGAGTTGGAGTTTGTAAAGGGTGCTGGTAATGGTAGCTGTGTTAATGGTAAACTACGGTCCCCATAATTCTTTGGGAAAACAATGCCCTTTAAATGTATGGTGCGTTTACAGCCGTAATTGTGCAGCTCTTCTACTGAATTCAATCACAGCAGGTTAGTTCATGCTGCAGAAGTGCATGCTCAAAATACTTTCTCTAAGAAACTAAATTTATTTTTATGATTATTTTGTATCTTAGCATGTTGTCAGAGGAAAAACCCAATGTGCTACATAAAAGCAGAAGGAAAGTCATTTATTTATTGGGGGTTTGTTTTTCTGATACATGGAGTTTTGTTTGTTCCATTGCAAAATACGTATCCAGTCTCAATGCTGTTTAAGAAAAATCTAATTTGTGTGATGTTGTTTTTCTGCAATGGTTACAGTGCTGTTCTTCATTTCTTAATGGAATTTTAAGAGAACTCATGCCATATGGCAACTTCACAATCAATTATTTTGGTCATCTTTTAAAGATAGTATCTCGTTTTTTTTTCCCAAGTAGAGGTTCCTGTGTTCATCTACCAACAATTTTATTGGGTGGGATGGGGGGATCCTGGTAACATGAATAGATTTCTGAGTCTGGGCAGTCTAAAATGCAAAGACACTGATTAGCTGGTGTGACAATATTCTGCCGCCAGCCCATATATACTTTTTTGCTGTTGGAAATGGGATTATGGCTTGAATATAAAGGATTTCTTATCCATGTAATTTGATGATAGGAAATATTAAAATAAACTGCAAAGTCAATTTCCAGATTTTTCTAGGAAGGAAATGAAAGTAGGGCTGAATACGCTTCAGATTGCAGGTTAGTGTTTTAAAAAGAAAGCCCTGAGCTTGCTGAAATAGAACCAATGCTTACGCTTTTCTGTGCTATTTTCTGTTGTTACACTGAATATAGCACTTTTCCTATTTATTTTTAAACATAACTGTTAAGTTACCGAGCAGTGGAATTTAAACTCAAGTTTCACTGGCTGAAGAAAAGCTTGGAGCAAGGGTAGTGCTGAGGTAAAATCCTGGGACTAGAAGGAAAACAGTAAACATCATATCCTGAAAAACTCTTCCATAAATAAAAATGGTATTTAAGAAATATTTTAGAAGACTTTTTGGGGGGAGGGGCACTCTAATTTGATAGCCTGGCTTTCTTGTGATTTAAGCACGTGTGACTTTCAGCCTGAGCTTCCTCTTCTTGGGTATTTAAGACCTACTGTATTTTTCGCTCTATTAGACGCACCTAGTTTTTAGGGGAGGAAAACAAGAAATAAAAAAGCAACACAAAGCATCTTGAGCTAAGAGGGAGCGCTCCTCCATCTTTGCTCAGGAGGCCTTGTGGGGCCAGAAGAGCAAGTGGGATCAGGGCGCACCGATCCCTCTTGCCCTCCTGGCTTCAGTGAAAGCAAGCCTACTGGCTTCCCCCCCCACCTCCCGCAAGAGCCGCGCTCCCTCCTCGGGGAAAAGGCCCCAAGAACCACACACACGCTCCACGCGGCTCTTTAAAGGGAGAGCTGAGCAGAGCTTCCTGCCTGCATTTGCTCCACAAGACGCACACACATTTCCCCTTACTTTTTAGGAGGAGAAAAGTGCGTCTTATAGAGTGAAAAATACGGTATTTCAAAGTAAGTCCAACTATATTCATTGGAACCTGCTCACAGGTAACTGTGCGAAGCATTAATTGGGTTTGTATTATCTCAGCCTTGGGCTGAAATCCTATATTGGCTTACTGAGAGCAAGATCTGTGGAACTCAATGGGACTTACTTTTGCATAGGCATGAATAGGATTATTCCCTAATGGTTTCTGCCATCGAGAAGTAGAATCTTGAAACTGGAGGAAATTCTTTATCCCATCTGGTGGCATTTTACTTTGGAGGGGAGGTACATGCCCCCAACCACGGTGTAATTTGGCTTTGATTGACTTTTTACCCAATATGCCCTCCTTAAATCTGTAAGCTCCTTATGCGGGACACATTGGTTTCTTTAGATGCCCTTTTTATTATTTTATGGTGAGATACTGAAGGCACAACTGCAACAAGAAAGAAAAGCCTGAGCTCCAGCTTATTCTGAGTTTTTGCCTGCCTGAGCTTCTCTGCAAATTTTGGCTACTTGTTTATATTCTTCCTTCATGATTTCCACTTACTTAATTCATTATTTATTTATTAAATTTAGACCCTGCCCTTACTTGCAAAGGAATCCTGGGCTGCTGGGCGGCAAACACTTCCATCAAAAAATGATCATGGACACAAATCCTATAATGGCTTGACTTCAGCAACTGAAAGCCAGCACAAACAAAAAGCTATTCAGGGCTCTCCCATTTAATTCTCTAAATTATTTACCATATCTCTCAGGGGAAGATCACACATAGCATGTCATATGCAGTACTTGAAACTTTCTTGAAACCAGTGTGCCAAAGAGAACTGATTTTCCAGGAGCAAATCCAAAGTTCATTTGGACTGTAGGAGACCACGGAATGGTTCTTTGGATCCTAGCCTTTGTTTCTAATATAGTCAACACATCCCCTCCATCATTTCAGAATCTGTAGGCCTTTCCCACTGTTCTCTTATTTTTGTGAAGCACTTATCTGTAATGGACATTGGCTTTGTAAGAGTTAGATTAGTTTTAAGTTTTGCTTTCACTTCAAAACGTTTTGAGAAATAATGTCTGGCAAGGCAAGGCAAAACAATATCCTCATAAGCTGCCAATTTAACCAATACCCCTTTCATCCTTAGTCCTTTTATCTCATCTGTGTTTAGGCTTGTCTCAAGCTGGGATCCATACCAAACAAAAACAATAAGGGAGAACCCCTCTGACTACACAGAGTACAAGGCTGAGCACATATACTACTGGTAATTAAGGAGCCTTTGGAGACTGCAACTAGTGGAGATAATTAGAGTATGCCCATAAGTGGAGAACAGCCTATTTAAATATAAAGCACTACTCCACTGTGTCCAAGACTTAAGTCTGCAAGCAGGAAACCAACTGCTGCTTGTCTACTGCTTCAACACAAATGATCCTTCCTTTCCACCCCATTCTGAAATGCCACTGCCTCTGTTTTTGGCTATTGTAAACCATTGTGTACACAGGCAGACTGCTTGACCCATTGGAGCACATGGGAATTAGATAGCCTAACTGTGCACATGATTACAGTGTGGTGTGGTGGTTAAGAGCAGTAGATTTGTAATCTGGAGAACCGGGTTCGCGTCTCCGCTCCTCCACATGCAGCTGCTGGGTGACCTTGGGCTAGTCAACACTCCTTTGAAGTCTCTCAGCCCCACTCACCTCACAGAGTGTTTGTTGTGGGGGAGGAAGGGAAAGGAGAATGTTAGCCACTTTGAGACTCCTTCGGGTAGTGATAAAGTGGGATATCAAATCCAAACTCCTCTTCTTCTTCCTTGAGTCAAGGCACCATTGTACTTTATCTTTCTTGTTGGGTAGTAAACTCAGTGGTTGGTTGGCCTTTGCCCTCTAACAAGTAAGTACTATTTACAGTAATATTTGCAGCACCAAAGACTAATTCAGTGCCTAGAAGGATTACATTAGAATGCAAATTCAATAAAAACATCAATAACAATATGAAACATAGCTCAGGATTAATGAGGAATAAGCCCAATGATCAGTGAAAGAAAATGCACATGCAACACAAACCGGAAGAACAGAGTGTGCATGTGTAAAAATATCTTCATACATACTTTGAGATTTCTCCTTCGCTTTCCCCAGAGCAGCTCCCAGCAGTAAATCAGTAAATGCTGAAGAGTAGTTTGCTGCTAGGTGCTGCCACAGGGCAAGTCCGGAAGAAAGTCCCTGTGACGGAACAGTCAGATCTTTTGCACATTTGTTCTCAGGAGTTCTGCGTTGTGACTTTTGCAAACTTTACAGTAAAATATAACCAATCACAGTTAACTGGAAGTTTAGAAGTTTAGAAGTTACATAGAAGAAACTATGAGAGGGCAAAATAATGGCATATATGTCAATGATCATTTAAAAAGCTAAGGCGCTGTGGGTTAAACCACAGAGCCTAGGACTTGCCGACCAGAAGGTCGGCGGTTCGAATCCCTGCGACGGGGTGAGCTCCCATTGCTTGGTCCCTGCTCCTGCCCACCTAGCAGTTCAAAAGCACGTCAAAGTGCAAGTAGATAAATACGGAAGGTACCGCTCTGGCGGGAAGGTAAACGGCGTTTCTGTGCGCTGCTCTGGTTCGCCAGAAGCGGCTTTGTCATGCTGGCCACATGACCCGGAAGCCGTACGCCAGCTCCCTTGGCCAGTAAACCGAGATGAGTGCTGCAACCCCAGAGTCGGTCATGACTGGACCTAATGGTCAGGGGTCCCTTTACCTTTATAATTTTAAAAAAAATGTTGAAGGAGGTATTTTCCAATGTGTATGTGTTATTGTGCAACTTAAATCTACATGGTATAAGTTTTCAGAGAAAGTAAATGAAAATAGTTGGCAGGGAAATTTCTGAACAAGCATGGGGGGGGGGATTCTTTAACCAGGGACCAGTAAGATTTGCTTGTGTATATATAGAAGACAATAATTATGAATAGATTTATCAGTGGTACATGAAAACACATAGATTGAGTAAAATATGTACTGTAACGGATGAGATTATAAATGTTGGAGGTGTAGATCAGTGTTTCCCAACCGGTGTTCCGCGGCACACTAGTGTGCCGCGAGACTTTGCCTGGTGTGCCGTGGGAGGGAGGCGGGCTCCATGTGCTTAGAGCAACAGGCTGCCGCCCCAAGCCTCGCGCGCCCGACGGGAGCTCCTGCCGGGTGCGCAAGGCTTGCAGACACTCGCCCGAAGCACGGGGCACCCTCCGGAGGGCTCCGCGTGCTTCGGGCAACAGGCTGCCGCCCCAAGCCTCGCGCGCCCAGCGGGAGCTCGTGCCGGGCGCGCAGGGTTGCAGACACTCGCCCGAAGCACAGGGAGCCCTCCGTAGGGCTCCCTGTGCTTCGGGCAACAGGCTGCCGCCCCAAGCCTTGCGCGCCTGGCAGGAGCTCCTGCCGGGCGCACAAGGCTTGCAGACACTCGCCCGAAGCACGGGCAGCCCTCCGTAGGGCTCCCTGTGCTTCGGGCAACAGGCTGCCGCCCCAAGCCTTGCGCGCCTGGCAGGAGCTCCTGCCGGGCGCGCAAGGCTTGCAGACACTCGCCCGAAGCACGGGGAGCCCTCCGTAGGGCTCCCTGTGCTTCGGGCAACAGGCTGCCGCCCCAAGCCTTGCCGCCTGGCAGGAGCTCCTGCCGGGCGCGCAGGGTTGCAGACACTCGCCCGAAGCACGGGGAGCCCTCCGTAGGGCTCCCTGTGCTTCGGGCAACAAGCTGCCGCCCCAAGCCTTGCGCGCCTGGCAGGAGCTCCTGCCGGGCGCAGGGTTGCAGACACTCGCCGGAAGCACGGGGAGCCCTCCGTAGGGCTCCCTGTGCTTCGGGCAACAGGCTGCCGCCCCAAGCGGCATATAGTCAATATAGGCACAGAGTTAATTTTTTAAACATTTTCTAATGGTGGTGTGCCTCGAGATTTTTTTCATGAAACAAGTGTGCCTTTGCCCAAAAAAGGTTGGGAAACACTGGTGTAGATCACCAAGGGCATATGTGCAACATGTTTGGTGGTCATACTCATTGCTTAAAATATTTTCATTGATGGTCCATTATGCTATTATCTTCAGATCTTTTGACAGTTTTGTTAGGATATTTCGCTGAACCACTCAAGGATAAAAAGTTGATATGGAATTTGATAGTTGCTGCCCACATACTAGTGGCAAATAAGTGGAAGAACAGATTGCCACCAACGATGAATGGAGGATTACTTATTAGTAGTAGGTTTATTTTTTTACATTTGTATACTGCCCTCCATCCACAGATCTTGGGGCTGTTCACAACATAAAAATACAAGATAACACAACACAAAACAAGAATAAAAGCAAACTAATAACTTCCTCACCCTCCTCAATTTATGAAAAGCACATATCTAATGTGGTGTAGAGTGTTGGAGTAGAATGTGGGAGACCAGGAGTCAAGTCTCCATTCAGCCATGAAGGACACTGGATGACCTTGGCCAGTCAGTCACCCTCAGCCTAACCTACCTCACTGGCTTCTTGTGAGGATAAAATGGGGAGAACTATGTACTCCACCTTGGGCTCCTTGGAGGAAACGATGGGATATAAATGCAGTAAATAAATGGTGAGTATAATAGTTTTCCCACATTGTAAATTAAAATATTAAAATTTATTGGAATGTTAATATTTGTTTTTATAGATTTGCATGTAGAGAAAGATGCATTATTATTGGCACATGTGCCCATATATTTATGTATATAAATGTCTGAATTTAAATTAAATTTAAAAAGAAAAGAAAAGGACATGTTTCATTCGGGGGGGGGGTGAGTGTTTGTAAATCACATTGCTGTGGAGAACAGAGTTATTTAAACCCATCTGCCCAGTCCAGTGCCTGACAGGGATGCAAATCGTATCCTGACTGGCATGTCCTCTCTAGAAGGTTGGCCAAGGATGAATGTGACTCTTGGGCCAAAAAAAGTTTGCCAGTCCCACCTCCCTCTACTTTTCTTGGTTTGATAGCAAGGAAGCAAGTGGGTATCCGTAATATTGAACATGGTACATTAAGTACAGTATATATGGATGTGATAGATGCAGATGAGCAAACTTTTTCTCCCAACCACCTGAAAAACATATTATTTATTTTTCTGCATTCTGCTCTAAGACTAGAGCCCTGACAGCTGGACAATGAGCTGCATGTATAACCGTAAATAAAGCAGAGCCAGAAATATTACCGCTTACTGAATTTCATTGTGAAAAGTATTGGTCAGAAAGAACAAACTTTTGTCATATTCGGCCAGCAGACTATGCAGATTCTGCAGCGAGCTGCATTGTGGCATGCATTTAAATATGATTATTTATTATAATAATCTACCTTTGAGTTCTAGAACAAACCCAACAGGGAAAAATAATCAACAGAATGTTATATATGGGAATACGTGCTGTATCCTGTGTGCTTTTAGCCCAAGGGGGCACACACAGCTGGAAAATACAAAAAAGTAAAACATACAGAAACAGTGTATACAAAATCAAGACACCTCCAGTGTTTGTGGTGCTCAAAGTGTGCCCTAGATGGGGCTGGAGAGTTCTAGCTTCCTGCAGTGCACCCTACAATAAGTTGTAGCTTCATGGTATATTATAAAAACTAATGGTAATGTGCTGTGATTGAAGGTGGATTAACACCACATCAAACACCCTTCCACATTCAGTAGGCCCTCAGCTGGTGAACCTTCTATTTAGGTTTGTGCCCTAGAAGATAAAGCAGAACAGAAATATAACAACAAATCAACAATGAAACAATGGAAGTATAGCATGTAAAAAACAGCATTTAAATACCAGTAAATCAGGGACTAGGAGGTGGGATCACTTTGTTCAATGGGGCTTAATTTCTAGCGAGTTTCAGATTTCAGCACAAATATTACCAGGAGGCTAATTTTGCTAGCTCTGTGATGGGGAAAATACCTTTTGGATACCATGTACGTAACAAGATCAAATTCTGCAACAACAGCTTTGTCCGAACTATTATTGGCAAGAATGTTTGTTTATTTGTTTGTTTATTGTTGTTGTTTCAACTAATGTGGTCATAGCAACCACTGAAAAAAAAGTACATTCTATACAATATATAGATAGATAGACAGAGACACACACATGGTATAAATATTTTTTTATATTTCATTCCTGATTAAATTTTTACAGTCCACCATGTTATTTTCGTTCTCCTCAGTTTTGGATAAGTAACTGCCAATTTTGCAACTTTGTCAAAACCAGACAACAACTGTGTGATTTTCACTTGGTCATCTGCATCAGGTATCTTACAGAACAAATCAAGGATAAACTTAGTTCTCAGTTCAGAATACAGAGAACATAATGGTATAGATCTTCTGCTTGGGTACCACGTATACGACGATGCTATTACGCTGCAATTTTCCTATAGCATCCTTCTATATATTGTGATGGCATAATCTGAAAACACAAAGCCAGAAAGGCTTTCCTAAATGAACAGAGTGGTAAATCATATAGATCAGGGGTAGGCAACCTAAGGCCCGTGGGCCAGATGTGGCCCAATCGCCTTCTCAGTCCGGCCACGGATGTGTTTTTACATGACTAGAATGTGTCCTTTTATTTAAAATGCATCTCTTGGTTATTTGTGGGGCATAGGAATTCGTTCATCCCCCCCCCAAAAAAAAATATATAGTCTGGCCCACCACATGATTTGAGTGACAGTGGACCAACCCACGGCTGAAAATGGTTGCTGACCCCTGATATAGATAATTCTCAAACCCATGTGTTATTTTAATTAAATGTGCTGTGGAAAGAACAATGGTTTCTGGATTGCCTGTTATTGGCAAGAGGGTACTGCTAATGTTGAAGGGTACTGGTGTCAGGGTACTGGTGTCCTTCAGACATAATCAGGTGCATAGGAGCTGATTCATGAGCAGATCCCATATGGCTGGGGGCAGTGTTTTTACCTGAGGCTAGAATGACTATTGCTGATGTAGCAGCACCACCCATGCTATTAATGTCCTTTAAACATTGGGGCCACTTATTCAAGAGTATCTTTCACATGGCTGGGGGCAGTGTCTATACCTGAACCAGTATGGGATCTGCTCAAAAAACATTGTGTTTCCTTTGAAATTACAATTTTGGTGCACTGCAATCCTAATCTCATTTACCTGGGAGTAAACCCCATTGGATTCAAAATGACTAACTTCTAGAAAGACTTAGCTCGGAAGCCTTAATTTGAATGACAAAAAAACCTTGGAAAAGTGGTGCTGTGGTAACTTTGGGACAATGACTGCATATTTAAGCGACCCAAATAATGACTGGAAGGAGGTAAATCTGATATGAAAACAACCTCTAGTTCCAATCCTAGGTAGATTTACTACATTTATAATAATTTCCTTAGAACTTCAGTGTACAACCCAGCCAAAGCTAAGTACTTTTATCTCCAATTGATTTCAGTATTCAGTAGTTAATTATATGTCTTCAAATAGTTCAGGGTGACATCCGTGTGGTTTTCTTATTTTATGCTCATAACTCTGTTTGATAGGTTTCACTTAAGAGTAATTTGGCCAAGACCACACTGTACGTTTCGCAACGGAGCAGAAATACAAATCTGGGTCATGCTGGTCCAAGGTTCAGTGTTCTGTCCACTCTACCACTGGCTCTTACTTCCAAATAATGAATAGGATTTAAATCAAGGATAAGAATATATAAGAGAGACTTTGCAGCTTGAACATGGCTGCCTGATTTTACTGCTGTAATTTGCACTTTTCAAATGCACAACTAAAATGCACCATGATTTGCATTGCACTGCCGTGAATTCTGTGATCAAAATTCTAAAATATATATATATAAATCCAACCTTTGAATTCTGCTAGTAATGTGTTTAGGATTTGGACATAAGGATAAAACTGACAGTGACTATTCTGTGAAATATATTTAATATCTTGATTCAGTGCATATTTGAGCTGATATCCTACAACAGGAAACAGTAGAACATCCTGTTTCTGAAAGACCAAAACAATTTTGTAGTCTATTAAAAAGGTAATCTAAATCTATACTTTCTGCTTACAGAGAATCGGTTGAAAGAAAGTATTGGGGCAAGGATATGGACATAAGGAACATGATGATATTTGAAAATGATAGGAAATCATTCTACTGAATGCATTTCTTTCTAAATTAAAATATGCCTCACAGTGAAAAAGTAAAAAAAAAAAAATCAGCTGTAGAGAAATAGTTCAGTGTCTCATGGGCTAACTAGCTTTAAGTGCAGAACTGAAATCCCGATTGTAAAAGTTGCTTCTGGTATATGTGCTTTTTCGGGATTATGATTTATGGCTGCTAGTGGACTCCATCCTAATAACTTCTTTAGTCAGGACAATCGTACCTTGGAAGTCAAACGGAATCCATTCTGGAAGTTTCTTTGACTTCAAAACATTTAAAAACCAAATCGAAGGTCCTGCAACCAATCGGAAGTCGTGGAAGCCCCGTCGGATGTTCGGCTTCCAAAAATAGTTCGCAAACCAGAACAGTCACTTCCTGGGTTGCAACGTTCGGAAGCCAAAACGTTTGAGAACTAAGCTGTTCAAAAACCAAGGTACAACTGTATATTCAAAGCCCAAACATTTCACTCAGGGATGCAGACAGTCCAGCTGTTTAAATTGGGATTAGGACAAGGAAAAACCCAAGGCAATTCCTTGATTTCTTGAACTATGCAAAATTGCTGTTGCTGTTATGACAAGCCATAAACTTTTACCTTGAAAGCTTTGACCGGAAGAAGGAGGCCTAGGGATTTTTGAAGGACCGTTGAAAGCAGTTACAGATAGGTAGCCGTGTTGGTCTGCCATAGTCAAAACAAAAAAAAATTCCTTCCAGTAACACCTTAAAGACCAACTAAGTTGAAAGCAGTGTAAGTGCCAGCACAACAGTACAAACACTCCCAGAGACCCTTCGGTTTTACCTGTGGAAAACTCTGCTGGCATTGGTGTCCAGCTGGCAGTGCACACCAGCTGTGGGATTGAAATGGGGTGTTTGGGTGGGGTATCAGAGGAGGCCACAAACCCACATGGGGTCCTAAGCCCCATTTCTCCCTGCTCCCACCACTCCCTCAAGCAGATTCCAAAAACTACACAAGCCCTGGTGTAATTAATTTTTTTAAAACCAAAAAGAAGAATGGAAGGCACTTAATGCAAAAAAAAGAGAAATCTGTTCCAAAATGTTTATTGTCATTGTAATTACCATAATGTCAAAATAGAAGTCTCAACAATATTTTTTCCCATTGTTCCAACAACAAAAATTGCCTCTGAAGAAGAAAAAGTTTTTTCACATGCATTGGGTGTTTACAACCACAGTGAACTTCAGGCGGCACTTTGAAAACATACTTTCAATCATTTTGGGGGTAATCAATTTCTTCCCACCTCCTGCCCTGCCCATAGCTAACCAGCAGGGCTTTGGACATGGTAGTTACTCTGTAATAATAATAATAATAATAATAATAATAATAATTTATTTATACCCCGCCCATCTGGCTGAGTTTCCCCAGCCACTCTGGGCGGCTTCCAATCAAGTGTTAAAAACAATGCAGCATTAAATATTAAAAACTTCCCTAAACAGGGTTGCCTTCAGATGTCTCTTAAATATAAGATAGCTGCTTATTTCCTTCACATCTGAAGGGAGGGTGTTCCACAGGGCGGGCACCACTACCAAGAAGGCCCTCTGTCTGGTTCCCTGTAACCTCACTTCTAGCAATGAGGGAACCACCAGAAGGCCCTTGGCGCTGGATCTCAGTGTCCAGGCAGAATGATGGGGGTGGAGACGCTCCTTCAGATATACTGGACCGAGGCCATTTAGGGCTTTAAAGGTCAGCACTAACACTTTGAATTGTGCTTGGAAATGTACTGGAAGCCAATGCAGATCTCTCAGGACCGGTGTTATGTGGTCTCGGTGGCCGCTCCCAGTCACCAGTCTAGCTGAGGCATTCTGGATTAATTGCAGTTTCGGGGTCACCTTCAAAGGTAGCCCCACGTAGAGCGCATTGCAGTAGTCCAAGCGGGAGATAACTAGAGCGTGCACCACTCTGGCGAAACAGTCCGCAGGCAGATAGGGTCTCAGCCTCCTATGGATGATTACCCCCCTCCCACGCACACACAATACAGTGTTAGAGTTTTCTTTTTTGCTGCCTTTCCAAAAAAATGCTCAAGATGATGTACAAGAAATACCTGCCACACCTGTAATAATGTATTTTTAAAAACTCAGGTAAATGCTATGGCTAGGATCCAAAGAACTGGCCAGTTTGTACCCAAAGACTTTGAACCTGTGTTTCTTGAAAAGCACTGCCACCACCCCCTCAGCTCTGCAAGGTGAACTGCCTTTGAAACTGAGAGGAATTTCAAAAGGAGATTGTAAAATGGGAGGGTGTGTGCAGGCATTTCAAAACAACCTGAATTAAGCAAGCCCTTGAGTGCATCCAAGTAGCTATGTGAATCCCATTTTATAAGTAGTGTAACAGCTGTCTACACACTATACATTTTAAATATTTTAAAGCACATTCCCTACTCCAAAATAATAATCATTATTACCATCCTGGAAACGGTAGTTTGTTAAGGGTGCTGGGAATGGTAGCTCTGAGAAGGCTAAACAATGTTTCCCAGGGTTCTTGAGTAGGAGAATGTGCATTAAAGGCATGATGGTTTTTCCCCCTGGTATTCAGGTGATAATGCTTATGAAGCCAAAATGGCCAAATTCACACAGAAGTATTGGCAGCCTTGGTGAAACGCCCCCCCCCCCAATTTTTTTGCAGAAGTACAGAATATATTTAGGAAGAGGGAGGCATAAGCCGGGGATGCCCCACTGAACAGCCAAACAAGGACTGAGCATCTCAGTGGTCATTAAATGCTGGCTGACCGGTCCACAGTGGCAGGGGAAATGTTTGGGACCTACTGGCTTAGTGTGTTTTCTGAACCAGGGTGCATGGCTAAAATCTCAACTCAGGAAGCATCCAAGAACAAACCTTCACTTCTGTCAGGGCTGGCCTGCCCATGAGGCAGAATTTGGGGAGGTCGAATCCTGTGCAAAGATGCCCCGCTCCTGCCACCACTGCTGGCAGTCATGCGACAGTGGCTTCTGGCAAGATCTCATGTGAGTTCCACGTGATTTGGCTGGAAGCCGCCACTGTGCAACCCCAGGAAGCAATGCATGGGCATGTTTGTATGGTCTTGCAAACCAGGCCAATGACTTCCAGTCCATACTGGTGGCCCTTTTAAACCTATTCACTTGCTTGCATATTGAATACATTTTTAAAAAATTGCATGCCAGATATCTGGGAATCCCAGAAGTGCACAGCCCTGAGCCTTACCTTTTACTTCAGAGGAGGACTAGTGAGTTCCCTAGTGAGGAACCCCTAGCAAGTGAAGACACAGCTGCCAATGTACTTTTAGGAACCTTGAACTGTGACCCCAATTGTACATCGACAAGGGAGGTTTGCGATTTGGTGGTGAGAGCAAGCAAACTGGGAATGGCTCTGCTACAGTAATTTCAAGCATCTTGGATTTTTCAAGCTGGACTAGAAATGAAAAGTGAGTCCTCTGGCCTCACAATCATGTAAGGTGATTGAGAGGTGAGCAGACCCCACCCTAAAAATGGCCTCCTGAGGGTATGGGGACCCAGGATCCAGCCCACTGATCAGATCCACTTCCTCAAATCTGTGCTAAACCATGGTTCAATAAACATGGTTGAGTTTTATGTGTGTACTGGGCCAATGGCAGTTACAGAATTTATTCAGCCCCTTCATACATGAGAAATTGAATATAGTGACACCCTGTGAATGTTAACTTTCTCTGGGAAGTTTGTTTATAGAAGGAAACACATTCCAATAACTTCCGGGGGGGGGGGGGATGAGTTAGCCTGTTGCAGCAAAATTAACAGAGAGTATTGCAGCATCTAAAAGATTATCAGCTTTCTAATTACATTAACTTTCATGGACTGCAGACTACTTCATCAGATACATGACATGTTAAATGGTAAACCAATGACATATGTGATGTGACACAGAAATCCATTGCCCCAGTTCTATCTACAAGTAATAGCACATAAACCTCTTGATTAATTCTAATTTAGTAGTTTCATGTTGCAGTCCCCCTTTGAAGTTTTACGGTATTATAGTTCATCAAGAGAGTCAGTGCTATGACTTCTGGACTGAATCAGGACAACTGCTTTTTATTACACTGCATTTATTAATTTTCTTACCAATGCAATTATGTTTGTGTTATCAGCTACAACAGTTTTGTGAATTACTGCTTTTATTTATGTAACTATCACAATCTCTGTACTTTCGACATTTCATTTCCCTCTGACCTCACTGTTTACAAACATACCCACCCACATGTATACAGATACCTTTAAATTAGGAGAGCACTTCATGCATCTGATGAAATCACACAATACTTTTGAAGCACATTGCTTTCCCCTAAATTATCCTGGAAACTGTAGTTTGTTAAGGCTGCCGGGAGTTGCAGTTACATGAGGGGTAAACTAGAGTTCCCTGGCTTCTTTGCAGGAAGTGATACACTTTAAATATATGGTGTGGAAGCTGTAATGTATTTATTAGTCTTTATTAGTCAGTGCTACAATACTGCTTTTATGTTTTAATAAGTTGCTATTGTTTATTGTTCAGTATACTCTGTGTTAACTTATTACACACTATAGCAAAAGTGGATGAATTAATTCCAGTTAGCTGACGTTATCAGTGGTCTTCTCCAGATGCCTCTGCCAGTTATGTGCCAAATGGGGAGGTGCTGTTTTCATCATTGACTTCCTGCCTGTGGAGTTCTTTTCAGAGAGGCGCACCTGGCATCTGCTTTGGGGTAATAAGCAAAAGCTTTCTTGTTCTTCCACACTGTTAAAGTTCTGAGTTTTAAACTATTTCATTGTCAGTTTTCCATTGTAGTTTCATTTTGTTATATTGATTTCAGAGTTGCAGAGTGGTTATATAAATGTATTTAAGCAAACAAATCCCTTCTGTTCACTTTTTATAGCTGTATTGCTGCAATTACATTGTTTCTGTACTGAGTGTTAATAAACTCACGTAACTGATTTAGTTCACATGAACTGCAGAGCAATGCAAAAAGTGTTGTCTTCAAAAACAAGCAAACTGTAAAGTAATACACACGCTTATATGATCATGCATAATACTTCTAAAGAGACGATAGCTCATTACAAAAGGTGAGCAACTTGATTACCTACCGCAATGTGATTGCTTTTATAGATACAAAAAAATAATACCAAGAGCAGAGAATGGCCTCCACAATCCTAGGCTCCCTAAACATCCTGATAGTTGTGTGTGTGTGTTTTACTAAGTTCAGCTGTTTATATTGCCTTTCAGCTGCAGCACATGACATATTGTTTACCAATGTACACATTCCTTTACAACCAATCAGACTGAGGGCACACCACCATATCAAGGGGGTAAACAGAAAATCTTGGGCCAAAAGTGTCAAGAAGAACTTAAAATTACAAAAGACCAAATAGGGTATTTGAGCAGACAAGGACCTGCAGACTTTGCATGTCACTACATGAGCCTTGTAAACATTGTAGGAACACCCAGAACTTAAAAGAGGTGTGTAAGAGACCAGTCTAAAAAGCAAAGGCCGATGTTCAAAGCCATCACTGTTGTCTGTACTGTACTGTACTCGAAAATGAACAGAGATTTATTCTCAGACGTTTAATATATGACTTTCCAGGTTTGCATAACTGAGCATATTACTCTATGAGTTTTTACAGATTTGTACGATGTTTCCCCTTGTTCTATAGCTGCCAAAGCATTCCATCGTCAGACCTACATTAATACTACTACTACACTACTACTACTATTAATAATCGCCAGCGTAGGTGGCGCACGGATGCTTCCTCGCTTCCTTTCTTTTGGACAACAAAAGAAAAGAAATCAGATTCGAGCGATTCCTTCTCCCTGTCTGTTAATGGCACAATGGCAACATTTCCAAATCCTGCGCTGGGTTAGCAAGGCTGCTTCCCCCAGCCGCCACCCCACCCCCTTGCAAGCTGACGCTCGGCCGAGCTCATTTGTCTTCGGCTCCAGGGCGAGAACGCAGCCTCGCAGGCGGCGAAGGAAGTTTCCTCTCCGCTCCCGCAGACCGGTAGTAAGCCGTGGTGCGGGTGCGTGCCGTGGTGTGTGCGCGCCCTGCCTCCCTGCCGAGCGAAAGGACTCGCCTCCGAGGCCACTTTTGCTCCTGGTGAAGGCAAGGGAGTGGCGGCGGCGGCGGCCCTGCTCTCCCTCTCTGTCTCCTCGGCCCTCCCAGTCCCTCCTCTCTCTGGGTAGCTTTGCGGAGAGGAGGAGGAGGAGGAGAGTGAGCTGTGGGAGGGTCCCCATTGAAATAAACAAGCAGCCAGTGATTAAAACGGGAACATGGCGGCCGCGGAGGACTCAGCAGCTCCAGCTTCCTCTTACAAAGCGAAGGTCAGCGCTGGCAGCAGCCTGGGCGACGGCAGCCGGAGACATTGCTGACCTCGGTAAGGGAAGGCACCCTCGCGCCCCTCGCCGCGGGGTCCCTTTCGCGGCGGGATAGGCTGGGGAAGGGGCTGGCCGAGGGGGTCCCTCCCCGGTTTTGTGTGTGTGTGTGTGTGTGTGTGTTGTATAATAACCCTGGTTGTGTGGCGCGCTGCTGGGGATGGCTGCTTAGTGTCTGGAGCCGCTGCCTTGAGAACTTCGGGGGCGAGGGAGGAAAAAAAGGGGGTGTCCGCAAGACTTTTCTTGCCCCCCATCATCCCCCCTCCCCGCAAAAAAAAGGCAAGTTGTGGAGGTTTTATTCTCTCCCGAGACGAAAAGCGAGAGAGGTGTCAGCCTGGGTGTCTGGTGTTCTTTTATGAGTGGTGGCGGCGGCGGGTGTGTGGCTGCACCTCCAGTTTTCTGTCGCACCCCGAAATCTGCATGGAGATGAAAGTAAAAAAAAGGGGGGTAGTAATACATGGGAAGTTGGGGGGTTTTACCCACATCCCCCCGACCCCCCCGATTTCTTGTGGAGGAAAGGGGGCGCCTTGGCTAAATGAGTGGGAGAAGAGCAGAGCTGTCTGAAGGGGAAAGCGGGGTGCTCGCAGCGAAGTGGAAGGGGGTGTTAATGGAGAAGGCGGACTTGCTTCCCCCTCCTCTCTCCTCGGCATGGAGGAGGGTCGTTCCTCGATAGAAAGGACTGAAGGGGTGGCAGCTGCGTGGCTGACAATGGGGGGTGGCGGGGGGGGGGGAGAGACGGGAGAGGGACTGTCTCTCTCTCTCCTTTTCTCCAGGCGAGAATGCCGTGTGGCTTCTTCTTCGGAGCGGGGGCAGAACCGTGTGGCAAGACCCCAGTCGTTTTTTTCTGTGGAGAAAAACGATTGCTCCGACCGAGGGAAGAGAGTGAGTTGCGCGAAGCGCCTGCCTGACAATCGCCTCGGAAGGAATCGAGATTTGGGGTGGGTGGGTGGAGTGACGGGACGGCGGTGTCGCCTCCTCTCTCTCTCCCTCCTCCGCGGCCGCTAGCGACGGGCTTTTAACTTCTCCCAACTTTTGTGTGCGCGCGCGGCCCTCGAAGTCCCCCCTTCCCGGGGGACCCGACTAGGCCCTGCCTGCCCGCCTGCTCGCCGCTGGGTGAGAGCGCAGCCTAGGGAGCCGCATTGCCGCTGCCGTGCGCCTGGCTGGGTGGGGGGAGGGGCCCCTGGCGGCGGCGGCCCCAGCGGCGCCTTGGTGCTCGTGCGGGACTCGCTCGGCTGGTGCCGGCCTCTCAGGGCGGAGGCCTAGTCGCGGGCTTCTGGGTGTTGGGGTTGCTACGCGCCTCAGTCCCCGGGGACCCAGCGTCGCAGCCTGACGCCGCCGAGTGTGTGGCCATGAATGGGAGGGTGGCGGTGGTGGGGCGACGGGCCTCTCCCCCTTCCTTTCTGCCAGGGACTCTTGTTGTTGATTGTGGGGCTGGGAGAGAGGCGCGCATTTCTGCTTCTCCCCCTCCTGCTTTGTACATGGAGAATGGCCTTGTCCTCCTCCCTCCCCCTTCCGCCGTGTAGCGCGGAGGGTGTGCGTCTAATCCCCTCTCCACCTGCTCCCTGAGCTGCTACCCTTGTGTAAGGGGAGGCTGCGAGTGTGTATCCGACGCAGGCAGCATGCTCTTATTTCTCCCCCCCCCCCCCACATGTCTTCTCCACCTTCCCCGAGAATCCTGCCCCAGCTTTTTAAATGGCGAGGTTCAGTCTGGCGACGCCAGAGATTTCATCTCTTGCACAGTGATGGCGTTTTCTTTTCTTTTCTTAGGAGCAGAAGCTCTTGTAGTCGTGGCTCCTGCCCACAACAGTACTGTTGCAAAGGTATCCAGGGTTATTGGTTGTCTTGGCAACTTTGACTTTTCTTCCCGTGTCATCTGTGTTTTCTTCTGCACCATACTTGATATGTTCTGTAATCAACCTGGCGCTCATTCGGAGCTGATACTGATGTATGAAATATGCATGAAATGTGTGTGCAAGGTGGCAAGAAAAATAAAAGGAAATGTACCTGGCTTCTTTGCCTGTTAATCACATATCCTTTCCATGAGAAATGTTTTGATACCTAGAGTCTTGGGAAACACACTGGTTTCTCTGCTGTCCACTTCAGAGATGTTCCTTTTGGACATGACTTTTTCATACAGAACTGCTGGGTTGTGAACTGTCCTGCGATCTTTGGATGAAGGACAGTTTAAAAATTTAATAATAATAAAAAAGACCCTTCAGCCATATCTACACCAAAGACAAACCAATTTGTTAATAGCCATTTCTCAAATTTTAACACTCAAATTACAGTTCCTTTGCAGGATTATGGGTTGTATCTAGTGCTACTCAATATACAGTCATACCTCAGGATAAATAAACTTCAGGATAAGTACTTTCGGGTTGCACTCTGCAGCGACCCGGAAGTAACGGACGGAGCGCATTACTTCCAGGTTTCGCCACTCGCGCATGCACAGACAGTCAAAATGACATCATGCGCGGAAGTGGTGAAACGCAGCATGCGCAGACGTGCTGTCACGTCTTATGGTCTGTTCAGGATGCGAACGGGGCTCCGGAACGGATCCCGTTCTCATCCCGAGGTACCACTGTAAGCCCATTGAAGTTAGTGGGCATGATTAAGTTGCATTATTTAATTTCATTTGTTCTACTCTTAGTAGGACTAACATTGCAATATAATTACATAATATAGATCTTATAATTTTGGTTTAGCTGCATTTAGATTTTCAAATAAAAGGAAGGATATATAGGTTAAATAAGTATGGTTATAGACACTCATTTATAATTTCAGTAGGATAAAACTATTCATGGTCCTCATACTGAATATATTGGACCTCAGATTTGGTCAGTGATAAAATCCCATATAGCATATGAGACCTATTGATAAATTAGTAGAAGAGAATAATCACTTCTTATATCTTATGCAATGTTTTTTTTAACACAGTTGCAGAATTCATAATAGAAAAATTGAGAAAATATCACTCAATAGAGAGAAACTTAATCAGGTGGCGATATTCTTGTTCAACTTGTTTTAAATGTAGTTGTATTGATTATAGTGAGTATCACTATACTGAATTCAGCTTATCCCTTACCAGCTGTGTCTTTGTAGATAAAGGCTGCAGTCCTAACTCTACTTACATGGGAGTCACATTGAATTCAGCAGGGCTTCTTAGTACCACTGTTATACTGCAATGCTATGAACTTTTATCAGGAAGTAAATTTCACTGAAATTCGAGGGACTTCTGAGTTAACATACATGGATTGAAGTCAAAGGCAAGGATAGATTTCCCTTTGCCCAGTTGAGGAGCCTTCAACAGATTATTGACCTTGTTGGGTGGGTGATTGTAGGTAAGATGTTTGTGTATTAGCTACATGGCTCTATTATTTTCAAAAGAGACAAGTATAAATCAGCTGAATTATAATTTATAAGGAAGTTAGGTTTTGTTCATTTGGGCCTGAATAGAGACAATGGATTTTTGTCCCTCTGATGTTAATTTACATAGCAATACTAAGATGGCTGTGTTATCAGAGATTGCTACATTTGTGAAGTCATTGTTCATGTTTTAAATAAGTTTCAGCTCTAATTGAATTATCACAGACTTTTTGTTACCATAATGCCACCTTTTACCATTTTTCTTCCACTGAGTCCCTGCAAATATTACCTGCCAAAGGAAGGTACTACATACATCTCATGAAATGGATTCTGTTACTTCTGTTAGAATAATTTGTTAGTGTTTAAGGTGCCTCAAAACTCTTTGTTGGGTTTACTAGCTCCTTATGTACTCTTTGCTTTCAAAGGTAGTGCTCTATATAACAAGTCAGAATGTTTCAGGCACAGATCTTAAATCACAGAATTTCAGAATCATAAATATTTTTGTAATTCTTTAAAAATCCTATTAAATTATGTTCCCCTCTGTATACTGTATTTAAGAGATTAGATACATGAGTGGTTTTCTTTTTCTGCTTTGAATTTTCTGTTTCTATTAATATATTTTAGAACTTACTGTAATCATTACTCAAACATTTTAAATTTTGAATAGTTAAGAGACCTAATGCTTGAAAGCATGGTGAGCTAATCATGCTTTTTGTGGTGGGATAATGATAGGTGCAACATGTTTGGCTGGAAAGAATTTGTTAAAGGCAGTATCTCTGACAAGTTTACTAAATTGAATTTATACAATAAATTTAAAGTGGGTTCATCTTGAACACTGTTTAAAGGTTTGAGATTTTTTTGTTAGATTTAAACTGCCCCAGTTGGCTTTCACAGCATTTCACTTCAAAATGGTAGTAAGCACACCCATCTGTAAAAAAAGAAAAGGAAAAAAAAAAGGTACAGGTTGCTCCATGGAAATAGCAAAGTTCTTTAGAAAGACAGCTGCTACTACAATGCCCACAGTCTTCTGCTCTCTGTCCTTTTCTTGATGATGTCACTGACATGTTGGCATAAGCTGACGTTCTATGCAAAAATGAAACTCAGGCAGGGAGGCTACATAACTCAGATTTTTAAAAGCTGAGCTGTGAAGGAAAGTTGAAAAGTTCTGAAATAATTTCTAAATAATAGTTTGTGTACTGAATAAATTGGTGTGAGATTGTACTTGTGAATTTTATTTCATATAGTATTTAAGACAACTTAGCATAACAAAACCCTAAAATATAATTGTGTATGTAACAAGTTCTTTCTTTTCTTTTCATTGTTTTTGTTTATTTTAAAGGAAAGCACTAGTAATAGTAATAAACTGACTTCATGGTGTGTGTATGACCTGTAGCAAATCCAGATTTTAATCTTCAAAGACACATTTACTACTTCCCGGGTATTAAACGGGGAAAACAAAGAACATTTTTGTTTTGTATGTGCATGCATTGCATATGTGTGTTCATACGTTATTAAAAACTACCCTGATCTGATCCACACCATGCATTTTAATTACACATTGTTGCAATTACACAACACACTGCTTAAAAGGCAGCACACTACCGCACCTTTCTTTATTCATTCCATGAAAAATGCTGTTTGATGATATTGGATAGTAGCAAGTTCTATAATGTGAGAGGGAATGTGGTGGGGGTAGGCAAGGACCTCTTGTACATATGCAGAAAGATGTGCATTGTCAGCTGTGGCTCTATTGTGTGGTTTCTGATGGGCATGGAGCTCTCTTTCCTCCTGGGGATTTTGATCTGACAGAGGAGTTCTTTGACTTTAAGATGCAAGGACAATGAAGCTTAAAGTAGCAAGCTAGTAAGGGTGTGTGTGCTGTGTTGATTCTTCTAAAACAACATTGCTCCTTCAGTGAGGTAATGCAGGTGACGTTCTTAGTAGTATCATATGCTGACTATGTGTGAAATAGGCTGATTCATATTGGCTTTGTCTTATCTGTACAGTAGTTATATTATTAATTGTTTGTTAGTGGTATATACATTATGCAAACATTCCTTGAGCTTAGAGGGTCAGTCGCTTTGTGTATCAAATCACATGGTGAACTTTGAAACATATAACTGGGAATGTGAATAGGGAGTGAAAACAGGTGTGATACTGTCAATTTGTTTCACATTTTCAAAAACAAAATAAGATTAGTATTTATTTACTGAAAATACAAACCTGCAGGCATTGTTTAGTGCAGTGCTTGTTTTCTATTAAAAAAAATCTTTGAATGTGACCTGGAAAGTTTTA
Source organism: Podarcis gaigeae (assembly GCF_964106915.1). Classification (NCBI taxonomy): domain Eukaryota; kingdom Metazoa; phylum Chordata; class Lepidosauria; order Squamata; family Lacertidae; genus Podarcis; species Podarcis gaigeae. The sequence goes on from NC_139683.1 coordinate 33,694,215, forward strand.
GTACATAAACATTTAGGCCTTACGGTAATATGAACTTTGCTGTAGAAATGAACTTACATACAGCATGGTTTTTGCTCTGCTCCTTTCTGGATAACTTCGGTCCCCTAAAATAATTCTGCAAAAGCTGCTCTTGAAGGCAACAATGTAATGTTACATATAATTAAATCTAGTGAGTATAAACAAAGTACTAACTGGACCCCTCAGATCATCTTCGGCAGTGTTTCTGTAGATGCTGTTGCCAAATAAGGCTGAGGCAGGTGGCTTCTAACGAGGGCCTTTTCCGTGGTGGTTCCTCATTGTGGAATGCCCCCACCAAAGAGGAGCTGCCCAAAGAGGTCCACTGCTACATTGTGGTCGTTTCAGCAACATTTGATTTTCAGTTGATTGCCTTTAATGGTTTAGACTGCTTTTTCATTGTGGCTTGTTTTATTCTGATTTTTTTTTCTGATTTTTGAACTCACTTTTATGTTCATATTGCATTTTTACACCTTATGAAGGTTTTTTAAAAAATGCACACAGCCTAGATACTTTTCTGTTAATGGGTGATATAAAGAGGCTATGAACAAAATAAAAACACAGAACAAAACCAATGGCAAAACTCCTATTAAGTTGAATGTTAGGGGTATGCTCTTTAAAATGTTTCTTCAACTGTGATCGCCATTGGTTCCTATTCATGGTCTCCTGACTCTTAAGTGGGACTTGTAGAAAAGAAGGTTGTTTTCTTTTTCAGAGGAAGACACAGAATGAACTGATGTGTAAAACTACTGGGGGACGGGGGGGGGGGGCGGACTGTTTTGTACCAAGCAGCATGAAGGAGGATGTGCACCTGTACAACAGCAATAACTGTTTCCTGTAGAGGACTCAATATACATCTTCCTCTGTGAAAACCACTGCTGATTACTTGGAGGAAGCTGTTGCTGTGTTGACCACATAATTTGTGAGAGGGCCACCAGATACTATTTTGATAAAGTATCCAGGCAAGAGAAAGATAGCAGTGTAATTCCATTGCTGACTGGAAGCAATAATGGGTTGAATGAGGGCATGAGGCCAGTAAGCTAAAGGTGAATCTTGATGTGACATGGGTCCTGTTGGCAGGTGATTCTTGTATCCAGAAGTTGAGTAGATAGTCTTTTCTTGATGGGATTTCATTTCCTCTAATGCAGTAATGGCCAAACTTGGTTTTGGGACTACAGTTCCCATCATCCTTGACCACTGGTCCTGTTAGCTAGGGATGATGGGAGTTGAGGTCCCAAAACAGCTGGAGGGCCAAGTTTGGCCATCACTGCTCTAATGGAACGATGGTTTATCTGCAGAGCAATAGTTCAGTAGCGAGGAACTCTGGGTGGGGCACAATTGGCCCTATAATCCTATCTGTCCCTTAAGACTGTCCCTGGGCCACACCCCCTTCCTGGCCATACCGCGTACTTGGTGTTCAAAATTCCCAATGTGCCAGGTGCATTTTGCAACTGTGGAGATCTCTGGATGCCAGGTTGATGACTGACCTCTCCATCTAGCTGGCTAGTGCTGTGGTGTTGCATGTGGCAGCACCACAACAAAAGATATGTAGCTTGTGCTTCTGCACTGCCGTGTGAATTAGCAGACTTGGCGTCTGTGTTGCCACATGAGCTGCAATCCTAGGTGCACTTACTTGAGGATAAGAAAGCCCCACTGGAAACAACGGGGCTTATTTCCAAGCAAATAAATTTCACCACAAAAAGATGCTTAGACATTCCATTGTGGTGCCCATAACCTAAGTTTAAGGTGCCATTTAGTGATTAGCTTATATATCTGCATTACTAACACAGCTCATATGACCTTGCTCCACACCACCCTTGAATGTTTTTGTGTGGCTGGAATGTGTCCTTGAATGATGTTTCTTGTTTGCCTGGATGGAGGAGAGAGAAGGGATGTTTGGAAAAAACTAAGCTACTGTACATATGTAAAATTTGCATTCACTTTAATTTTGCCTTTGGCTCTGTCCCCTAATGGCAATTGACTCCCAGAAGGTTGTTCAGAAGGGAATGTGGCCCTTAGGCTTGAAAAGCTTCCCCATCCTTGTAATTATGTATTTATTGCATGAGTCTTTCTGCATGCCAATAAGGGCAATGAGGAAGGCCCAATTCTTTGATTCCGTTGCATCTTCAAGTCGAACCTTTTTGTATTTTCTGAGGTCTGTTTTAGATCTTTCGAAAAAGTGTTGCTGTTTGTTTGCAAGGCACTTTGAGGGCAAAGTCACTCACTTCCATAGCAGTCTTGGTGCTCCTGGATCCATCTCTCTAGGCCTTAGGATCTAGTAGTGCTTTTTACCAGATTTAGTAAGACAGCTGAGGCCGTTTCGTGACCAGGATAGCCTGTTGTCCAGGTGCTGGTAACTTCCAGATTGGATTACTGCAATGTGCTCTATGTGGGACTGTCCTTGGGGTTGCCCTGGAAACTGCAGCTGGTGCAAAATGCAGAGGCTTGAGTGCTCACTGGGATGGAATAGTCACATCATATTACATTGGTGCTGAAGAATTGCACTGGCTGCCAATTAACTATCAGGCTAGATTCAAGGTGCTGGCTTTGGTGTACAAAGCCCTATCCAGGGTGGAGTGCAACATACAATCTACAACAAAAAGTCAACTAAAAACAGCAAACTTGATATTGAAATAAATTGATAAACTGTAAATCACAATAGCAGCTTAAAAACATATTAAACCAAATTTTACCCAGAGTAAACCTGTTGTGCTTAGAATTTCAGTGTGTTTGCACTGAGTAAAACTTAGCTGACTACCACTACAGAGCAGGCTCCTCACCCTGGGACAGTAAATATACCAATACATTTCAAATGCTCAGGCAAACAGGTGAGTCTGTATTTGGCACCAAAATGATAATAGTGTCAGTGCCAACCATACTACAGTCGTACCTCAGGTTACAGACGCTGCAGGTTGCGTTTTTTTCGGGTTGCGGACCACCGAAACCCAGAAGTACTGGAACGGGTTACTTTTGGGTTTTGGTGGTCGCGCATGCGCAGTAGCGCCAAATCGCAACCCGCGCATGCGCAGACGTGCCCCTGCGGGCTGTGGGTTGCGGACACGCATCCCACACGGATCGCATTTGCAATCTGAGCGTCCACTGTACTAGAACTAGATCAAGTGCATTCCAATACTAGGGCCACCACAAGGTAAATGTTGCTGCTTCATTTTTGCATCACAATGTAATATACGCCCACCACCACCAGTAGTATGCAGAGAAGAGCTGCTTCTGAAGATATTGGGGCAAGGGCAGGTTGGTTCTGGGAAAGGCATTCCTTCATAGACCATCACCTTGAATTTGGCCTAGAAGTGAACATGCAGTCAATGTAAGTCCTTAAAATTCGTGTTTTGTGATTCCATCCAGCTGAACTGGCAGCTTCATTCTGCACTAACTGAACCCCTTGGATTGTCTTCAAATGTAACTGCGCATACAGCACACACACCACATTACTGTAGTTCTAACAGGAGGTTACCAGAGCACAAATCACTGTGGTAAGGCTGCATCTTATTAACACATAATCATATTCGTTGTGAGGGACATGGATGCAGACGTTCTACTTTGAAGCTTTTGCCAAGAGTTTCCAGTCTGTGGTATTGATACCTTTTAGGTGTAAAATCCTTAAGGATGTTCATGTTGCCTCCATCTACCTCTGCATCTATTCGTTCTCCTGTGTTTTTTCATAGACAGTACTGTGCTAGAGAATTGTTTCCTGCTGTTCCATACTAGATATTTTTTTTGAGGTTTTATTACAATCAGGTAGCATATAAATGCTGTGAAATAAAATAAAATAATAATTTATTTCCCTGTTTATGCAGGATGGTGATTGTTAGAATTGAGGGCGTAATAGTATACAGTACATGACTGGTCCTCACAGTGCCTGGTTTAGGTATGAGTAAAAACATGAGTTTGTCATTTCAGTGGTTGGTGAAAATGACATGTAGAAATCAAGCTGTGCAGGAAGACCTTTTGCCAGGGGTAGGAAAATCCTAAGGTGTTTAATAAAAGTGCTTAAAATCTTCGTAATTTTCTTCCCCAACCCATCCATGCACATGCTAGTGCTTTAAAACTTGATATTGGGGTTGAAAAAGAAACATTTCATTCTTCACAGTCCTACCATGAAGAACCATCACTTGTGTGGATTTGGGAGTTTGTAGGAATATATATTTTACATATTCATGGTCCAACTTAGCAACTTGTCAAGGGTCTAAATCTTTTTCTAATGGTATACTTGCATCTTACTCCTTTCAGCTTTCAGTGTAGAATGAGTTGGTGGACTGACTTGGGTGTGTGGGTGTGTATGTGTAAAATATGTGTATACACTGTAGCATAAATATAGTATAAATTTGTAGAAAATGTGATGTTTACATAAACTGAAGAAATGTAGCACCCTTTCTTGGGAAGAAGGGTTGGAATTCTATGTTTAATTTGTGAAGTTATTCACAAAAAGTTAGTGTGAGAATTTGCAAGAACTTAAAAAGTGAATATGTTCAACTCTAACTCTGAAACTTCATATTGTACTTGTGAAGTTGTAAATTGGTCCTGTAATGGTGAAGATTGTGCCTAGGTTTTGGGGTGGGGGCTGGGATTTTGATCTATTTAGTGGCTGTAAAATGATACAGTGAGACTACTAGTTTTTTCTTTAAAGCAGAGATGGGGGAACATGTGACTGTCCAGATGTTGTAGGATTCTAAGCCATGTCAACTCCATCCAGCATGACCAAATGGTCAGGGATGGTTGAAATTGTAGACCAGCAACACTTGGAGGGCAGTAGCTTCCCCACCTCTGCTCTAAAGCTTACTTTAATTTACATCAGTGCAGATGTCCCAGCCCAGTGAGCTTATGGAGGTAGAGACTGCTCAACAGTCCTTGCATCCTACTGTATTCCTACTTGTGTGAGAACTCTCTGTGCATTTGAATCCTGCAGAATTCTGGAGGATGTCTCTATCTTTTTCAGAATAAATAACATTGTGTTTTGGTGAGTCACTCAGATGTTCTGAGCAGAGGCAGGCCTGCAATCCTGTGCATGCTCACTCACTCAGTAGGATGTGTTTCTGAGTACATACCGTATATCTAGGTTTTGGGTGGCATATTTGCTTACTGTATTCAGTATAGCCATGTGATAGAATGAGGGGGGGGGGAGATTGTTGAGTATCTTGAACCCTATTTTCAAGCAGCAGAATTCTGTGGTTAGATCATCTGATCTGAAAATAGAGTACATTAAACAAACATTGGGGTCTTGTTCGGATGTTGTACAGGCTTCCTTCCCCTTTTTGCACAGCCAGGATTAGTAGTTGTTAACATTTTGCTTTCACATTCTTTTAACTGCAGTTTGTGTTATCTGGTGTGATTAAAACTAACTATGGTTAATTTTCAAGGTTTTTTTTTTTTTAAAATAAACTGCCTTGTTGAAACTAAGAATATTTTATATTAACCACAATTCCCAGTTTGGACAACATGACAAGTCACGGTTAACTGCAAGTAGAAGTGAAAGCTTCTGAACTACACCTCTGAGTGATGCAGGAGGAGGACAGCAGAAGGGAAATGTACAACTTAAAGAGGGCTAGGCTGAGTCACATAACGCTGAAACACTTTTTAGTGTGATGCCTGGACACAGCCACATTGTTACAGTAGAATTATTTAGAAATGATTGAGGGAATTGTAATAACTGGGAATGCCAAATATTCTAGTGATTTTGTTTTAGCGTGAATGACATAACCAGTGGTAAATAGAGAATATTTACAGTTTGTTTGCTTTTGTTTTATAGCATGCTTGAGATGTATCTGAATATTGAACCTTTCAGACACATAACCTGTGCTATTGATTTGACTGCCTCATTGAGTCTTGGTAAGTTGTCTTTAAATAATGCATATTAAAATAGCTATTTTATGAATGAAAATGTAGTTTTATGTAATTGTATCCATAAACTATCCATTTTGTTCTGTGAGAAAGCTGCTTTTTTATATTATTATTATTATTATTATTATTATTATTATTATTATTATTGCTGAAATTTTGGCCTCATACATGAAAATGATTTGTTGGCTAAAATGCACTAAACATTTAATCAGAGGTCAGAGCACCATAAGAAAGTGAGGTAAAGATTGTATCCACTTTGATCATACCTATATCTGTCTGGGGTAATGGAGATCCTATTGTATGGTTACACATACTTAGTTGGTCCAGCTATAACTCCTAATCTTGATTGTACGCTATGTAAATGAGCTCTGCACTTGCATGCATTCTCCTCCCTCACGCCCAGTTTAGTTTCAGACCTTAGTTTGCTGTTAGCATCCTAACTGGCAAAGCAGAATTGTAAAACCAGTTTAAACAATAATCTAGAATTCTCATTTGTAGACAAACCATTACGTGTTAGTAAATTGGAAGGTGAGGCAGGAAAGCTGAGCATGCAAGAAGTGAGAGCAAATAATCACAGTGCCTTGTTCATTGCATCTGAACTGGCCTAGAAATTCAGGCTTCTTAAATCAGGCAATTATTCATATGTATAGATGTGTGTGTGATATATATAATTTTGACATCTGAGACGTTAAGGCCAGGATTGCCAACCATTTCTTGGTCCATGGACATATTTTCACACTAGAGGAATTGTCATGGCACCACACACAAAACAATCTATTATTCTTATTGGTACAATAGAATTATTATTTCAAGCCTAATTTCAGCTGGGCAGAGGGGACCCTGCAGTTACCAGAGAGGATCTCTATGGATCCCTGGGTACCTGTGGGTGTCACAATGGAAGCACCTGCATTAGAGTGTAGCTGTAGACTTGAGGACTATAGTTTACAAAATGTGGTGTGCTTCTCCACCATCTCCTTCTAAACAGAGTTTGAATATGAGGGGATTATCAAAAGCAGTTTATGATCTGGCACAGGAACCTTTCTATTGAAAGGTGCTGTGAAATATCCCACAGGAAAGTTTTAAGCCCTTGTACTAGTTACCCTTTTGGAGCCTCCTAATAGTTCTTTTGCAACTGTTGTGACCTTAAAATGTAAAGAAAAGCTGTAATTTAATTTTATCAATATTTTGTACTCACTTATATACTTCAATCAATCAGACCCTTGCAATTCAAGGGGGTCTTCAACTGCCTATATCCTTATCTTAAATTTGATGAAATCGTTACCTATTTTCTATTCCTGTGACATATTGTACCATTATAAGGTGGCTAAATTGACCTGAATCTCCCATTTCAAGTTTTTGTTCATTGGAATTTCTTTTAGCCCAGTAGTTGAGCCACAACTCTCTGTTTTTCGAAGGAGAACCTCCTGATTTTATTGGCTGGAGTTGTGACAGCTGGGAGAAGCTAGCCAGGACTATAATTTTAGCAAGGGAGCTTGGAGGGAGCTCACTTTACAAGCAAGAGTGAAGCCCCAGATAACAAAGTGACAATATAATGTGAGTGAGCCAGCAGGGTGAAGCTTACTCCTCCTAACAGATCCCAAATTCCATAGTAAAGAAGCTCAATAAATAATAATTGGTTTCAAATAGAAAGCCATCGGTGTGGGGGCTATTCCGTGTATTGCACAGAATATTCCACACAAAATGGTTTACCTGCTAGACAGAAGTTATGGGTTGTGCTTGGTGTAATGAGCATCTAGCCATCAGAGAGGAAGTTGAGGTTGTTGCATGTGAAAGACATAATTTAGTTGGAATGAACAAATATCCTCCTTGTGTGGTATTCAACTAAGTTTTACCCTGAGCAGACCCATTGAGATGAATGATCATGACTAAGTTAAACCTGTTTAGTAAGTAAGAGAGAGTGATCAACCATACCAGAGACAAAGGTCAAGAAGTATGAGGATTGAAAAGTGATATTTAGATTATTCAGTGATGAGTTATCAGTGATTTTTGTGATGACATCCTCGTAGTGCCTGCATGTGGACTATCATTTATTAGGCCCATCAGCTCCTGCCTCCCTTCTCCACCATAATGGCTGTGAGGATACAATTAGAAGCTTTTGCTTCATTTTTAACTAACCAAAAGTTAATGTAGTGTCCAAACCCAGACAAACTGTATGGTTTGTTGAAACAAGTTAAGTTCAAGCCATATTTTATGAAGATGTCTTAATTAAATCATAATAAAATAAACCACACTTTAGGGTTTGGACATAATGCTAGGCTTCCAATCTTATCACAACTGCTGGAGGATACAGGGGCAGGGGTTGTAGTACACAAACCAAGGACTTGTTCATGTAATAGATAAATAAAAGTTTGTTATGTCTAGATACAGTCTGTATCTTTTGTAGACAAATTTTAGAAGTATTGCTGGCACAGACATAATCTAGAAAGGTCGGGCTAGTTGCATAGTAGACTAGTGATCTATCTTGGATTGGTTATAAAAGAGACTTGTTGTCTAGATTAAATTTGATACTTTGAATGTACTGCAGGCTGAAAAACCTGGATAGTAGGTTTAATATTTCATTGTCAAGATGCCTCTGAATGATATCCTGAGAACTGTAGCCAGTAATGGTGCATGTTAGTCCCACAGGGATGTACAAATACTGGAGAGGAAACTTCTTAAGCACCCAGAGATAAAAACAGCCTTAGTGTGATTTGACCTGTAGATTTAAAAAAGCGGGTATAGTAGTATCTTCTGTGCAAAATCTTATGTAAGTGATGGTTCAGGCTTAAGTAATAGAATACAATATTCCTGAAGATGTAAAGTGTTCTTAGATTCTGCTCCCTACCGAATACGCCCCAAATTGTCTGTAACATGAAAGAAAATACTTCTCCCTTAATGGACCTTTTATGTTTAATCCATTGACTTGGTAGGTGAGTATGGATTTTAATAAAGTAATGTGCGTGAAATTGTGTTATTCCATAGAGATAGCAATTTGGCTTAAATATGCTGCACATTTGAGATTTGGCATAAACTTCAGTTAGATATCATATCAGCATATGCTCACATAATATGTTGATGCTGAAGAAAAAGCTTATATAAAAGTATTACCAAAATGTCAGAGAAGGGTAGCTGTTTTACTTATATTTTTCCTACTACAACAGATTGTTTAAGGTACCACTGAACAAAATCTCTGATCCAGAGACAGATAGTATAATGTATTCATGTTGAAATCAGTGAGACCTAGTAATGACTGATTAATTTGTCATCTTGAGTTCTGCACGATTTCATGTGACTAACTTTCTCTGGATTGTGGTTAATACATTTATTGTGACATACACTGACAAAGCAGGTTCTAGCCCACAACAGTGTATCACGTGACGTTTTATTGGTATCATTCTTTGGCATGTTTCAGCTGAGGAGCTCATTTTTGTAACATACATTTTTGATTGAACCGTAAATGGGATTGATCAGAGAGATTTATTCCTTAGCAGATGAATAAATCTTTTTTTTTTTTCATGGTCTCACAAGAGCTACCTGATGCCATTTACTGCAACTATTTTGTTGCCTAGTGTTAAGTGCTGGCCTTCACTGGCAAAGAGAGCACCACAGGTGGTGTATGGAGGTTGCCCAAGTGGCAAGAAAGGTGTTTTCAGTAACCAATGGCAAGTCTTGAAATCAGGTGTTTTGGGGTAGACCTGCGGTGGTGGAAGCTTTGCTTTTGTAGGATCCAAAGTCTGACAGATCCCCAAGGGGCCTGATTTAGGGGCCCTGAGCGACACCATTCTGGAACTGGCACAGTGAATTATGAGAACACTCCAGCCCTAGTTTTTTGTCCTGGCTGTCACAAGCACCAGGGCTTGAGTTACAATGGTCATCTTGGTCTGAGCTGGCCATGTAAACCATGGGTAGGCAAACTAAGGCCTGTGTTATTTGTGGGGCATAGGAATTAGTTCATTCCCCCCCCCAAAAAAAAAATATAGTCTGGCCCCCCACAAAGTCTGAGGGACAGCCCCCTGCTGAAAACGTTTGCTGACCCCTGATGTAAACAGAGATTAAGAATGGACAGTCATACCTTTGCTCCATATTCCACCCATCTCTTATATCCACTTCCTTTTTTAGTGTTAGAGGACTATATGTTCTTGGTTTTAGACGCAGATACCAGCTTGTATGTAGTGCTATGATTTAAAAATATTGTTAAAAAAATATTCCTGAATCTTGCCTAAAAGGTGTAGGTAGACTAGTTACAGCTCTTGCCCCTCTGCTTCAGATATTGAAACACCAGGAGGTATTTAACATAGGTGGAGAGAGAGAAGTGCACACCTGTGCACTGATCCAGCCCACTAACTTGGTTGCGTCAAGCCTGCATATAATAAAGCAGATTGTGCTTTAATTGTTGTAACCCACCCTGGGACCTTAGGGTGAAACCGGGGTTAGGAAGAAAAATCGCAGAATCATAGATGGTCATTTATGCAGAGAGTGCAAGTGAGAGGAGGGGGAAGCTCTCTTGTGAGTGTAGAATAGCAGCATTGGGTGCAACCCTATGCTTCAGCTGCATGGATGACACATGTTATAATTTAATATATCTTGTTGAATGAAATAAAACGGTTTCAAAATCAGACCTTCATGGCAGATAATTTGCATGTTAAGTATTCTTTATGGAAGTGTGTGGTTTGTCTAGAAATGGATTCAAAGAATAGGAATGTTAGAAAAAATAGTATTTTATGTTGTTTTATGTTGCTTATTCTAAACCTGGGTTTTCACATTAAAATAATAGTTGTGTAATGGAAAATGGTTTTTCCTAAATTAAATCTTAAGTTCTGATAGAGAGGATGTGTTACAGATTTGCCAATGAAAGAAATGTCACTTTAATTTGTGAAGAACACGTAAGATTTTAATTTTGTGGCCACAAACAGGACAACTGAATTCTTACCTCTTCAGAGATGACCTGGTGCATATTTGAAGCCAGATCCCCCCCCCCAAAAAAGTATTTGCTATAAGCCTTACTGAGGGTGGTAAAAGATCTACCCAAGTGAGTGCTTGACAGTAAATAGTGCTAATTAAATACAGGGCCTGACAATGACACTGATTCTTGGATGAGGGCCAGTAGATTTGTCTTGGTTTTCAGAAAATTTAATTTTCTAGCTCTGTTTATCTACCAGCTTGTTAAAAGATCTAAGGACACTTCAGTGTGATGATGCCGCTGACTTTGCTGTTTTAAGCTTCTGCTGGAAACAGCTTTTGCATTGTTATTTTCTCAATTTCTGATGCTCAGACTGTGAGTGCTTATGTAACTGAAATGGCACTACCCCCACACAAAAGGCACGTCCTTACAGACCTGGGCGTGTAAAGTTTGTGTAAGTACAGTAAATGGGGGGGGGGACTTCTAGGAGTGATGAGTATGTTCAGTAGCTATGCAGTGCTGACTGACAGTTGGGTTGGCATATAAAAAAGGGGAGGTGGAATGGAATCGAGTGTACTTCATCTGGCAACATTTTGTTATAGGTCCCACTTGTTTTTTATTCTAGTAGTAAAAATATACGCATATACTTACTCACTTGGTGTTGTGTTAAAATGATTGTTGTAGTTCAGATTTGTAAGTATTTGATGATTTGTAAGTATTGATGCTCTGGTTTGTGCCCAGTATTTCTCTCAATTGCAGCCAGAAGGTTACGACTAGCAAGCAAGTAAAATGGTATGTTCAAACAAGACTTCTTGCAGTTTCTTTGTATAGCTTAAAATATGCATTTTGACCTTTTTATTTCTATTACCGAGGCTTGGTATGTACTCCTGCTGTTTCTGCAAGGCTGGAATCCCAAGATTTGGTGGCAGGGTCCAGAACTGCAGTTTTGAGCTGCTGATAATGGTTATTTCCACACTAGCAATGTGTGAAAGGTAGCCGCCATACCACAGAGGCATACAAAGCAGTTATTGCCATGATTTTTCACATGTAGTTGCATCAAAACGTGGCTGTTCTTCTTGTACTGATAGTGGCATGACCTTCAGCTTCTTTACTTTCAGAAAATATTAGAAAGTTATTATTACAGCATATAATTAGTAGATCCCTTGAAATTGTTGTTGTTTAGTCGTTTAGTCGTGTCCGACTCTTCGTGACCCCATGGACCAGAGCACTCCTGTCTTCCACTGGCTTCCGCAGTTTGGTCAGACTCATGTTTGTAGCTTCGAGAACACTGTCCAACCATCTCATCCTCTGTCGTCCCCTTCTCCTTGTGCCTTCAATCTTTCCCAACATCAGGGTCTTTTCCAGGGACCCACTAAAGGATTGCTGCTAATGGGGGATTCATGGAGATCAGTTCCATAGCAAAGCTGAGAAGGGATGTCAAAGCCCTACATGCAGTTGTAGCATCTTCTTCCTCTGGCAGTGAAATTCAGTTATTTAGAGGTGTAATTTTTTACCAGCACACCACACTGTGTGTGTATGTTCATGGAGGGGGGCAGAAGGGTCCTGTTGCTGCTGCAGTTTTGTGAACACTACTTCTACCAGCAGTGTGACGTTGTTGCTCCTCAAGTACGCTTGCTTAGAAGGAAGTGCACACAAATGTCACCTTAATCCCCAAAGAGCTTCACTTGCTATGTCCCTGTGGAATGAATGAAATGCTTTCAGATTCAGTCAATGTGCTACTCTTCCTTTTCAAGTAAATTTATGTAACAGGCACAGCAGTACACTATTTGAATCCCAAAGAGTCATGCCACATTGTAGCAGAGAAGGACCAGCAAAGCAAAAACTTCTGTATTTCTTCTCCTTTCTTTGAAGTAAATTGCACCCTTTTATGAAGGGTGACAGATTTGGGGCTAGGAATAACTTCGACTATGCCTGTCCCAAATAATTCCCCACCCAAATTTCCAGTTGGGCTACATAAGGCAAATAAGCACTTTGCTACCATTTGTGGTTAGTGGTTGGTGGGTGTTTGCATCTGTGAGACACAAGCTACCAGTATCATTGTAGCTTCAGCACTAATTCACATGTTGAAAAGATAGCACCCCCTCCCAAAAAAACCCAAGTTTTGTTGTGTTGTTGGCATTGCATACGAGAAGACAGTGTAAGCGATATGAGAGAGCTGAATCAAGTATTGCTGCAAAAAGTTGCTACTTACACTTTTACTAAGGCATTGGATAACATATAACAGTTCTTGAGATTTTTTTATTCCTGATCTGGAAATAAAACTGAGCGGACTGGTGTGTAGCTTAATAAATGCTAGCTTGTGGCCTGGTTTGCATGCAGTGCCATGCTGAACTATGACACAGCACAAATGAGCCAATGTGCAGGCTCCTAGAGAGCAGATGGTGGCCACACTAAAATCCATGCTCCAAGTTGCTACAGAGTGGACTTATAAGATCTTTGGAACTTGTGGAAGAAACTCTCACAGTCACAAACCACAGTGATCTACAACGTGTATAAAGAATAAGGTGGTCTCTCAAGTAACCTGGTTCTTAGTGTGCATGCACACGAAAGCTCATACCAAGAACTAACTTAGTTGGTCTTTAAGGTGCTACTGGAAGGAATTTTTTTTGTTTTGACTATGGCAGACCAACACGGCTACCTATCTGTAACTGGTTCTTAGCTGCATAGGAACTTATATGTTAGTACCAACATCTTGAACTTGGCCCAGTAGCAGATTGGCAGCTAGTGCAAATCCTTCTAGCAGGGTGCTTTATGCATGTGGCAGTTTGCTAGAGCATAAGTCATAGGGTACTGCTGCAGTCTGTTTAGTTGTAAATTTTGCGGTTATTCGCTCAGTGTATACCCTCGGTTAAAATTTGTGTTCTGGGTTATTTCCATTGCATCAATATAGCTGTAATAGCGAGGAGAATGTGACCTATTGTTGAAGATAAACATTTCCTGCCCCTGCCCCAAGACAGGGGGGAAATGGAGAGTGTACTTAAAACCTTTCATTGGGCCCCTTCCCCCCTATTTTTTTTTTTAAGTATTAAACTTCCTGTTTGCACTACAGAACAGATGGACGTCTAAAATGCAGCGTCAGGAAACTTTTTTAGTGTTTGCAGCATTCCTAACAGAATAGCTCATTTTGCATGTGCTGAATTTATAGAGAAGCAATAGAGGACATTTATTAGCTTTTGCTTATTGTTGGGAAGGAGACGAGTAAGCAGCTCCACATGGCTGGCATTTTAGAGAATGGAAGAGTGGCCCTTCTTGAAGTTAGATTTGTGGTAATGCAAATGTGTGGCGCTGTCTGCTTCCAAGAGCTATGAGGATGATCAGTGCAGCCATTTTGCATAATCTACTGACTTGTCCTGCGTAACAGACAAAAATTGCTCATATTTGGCATGATTTGGGTTTTACTAAACTTTCTGCCTCAAGAACCATAGGTGTAGATAGAAGGACCAGTTAAGAGTGGATAGGTTTTGGATTGCATACTGGCACAGGGATGGTGCTTCAGGGGATAATAGAAACAAACAAGGGATCATGAGGAAATAGTGACACAGCTGCAAAATCTGACAGATATTTATGGATCTGTATCCCAGAGACCCTTGGGACACAGGTCATTGTAGCTGTTTTTCATTGTTTCTGAGGTTTGCAACTTTAGGGTTACCCTGGTTCCTTAATTATATCTGGACCATTTGGCTGCAGTGGTGTCTGTGGAGTTAGTGGAGCACTGTGGAGGCAGTGCTGTCTTTCTTTTAGGGATTTTTATCCTATCTTTTGAATTCTGTCCGCACACCCCCTGGAGTGTCACAGATGCACAAAAACAAAATGCAGTTAATACAGTGGAACAACAACATATTTTTTAAAGAGTTGAATAAAACCAGCATAAAATTTATTCTGCCATGGATTAAAAATTAATTACAATTTTATGGGAGATAAAAAAGGGAGATTAAAAAGGGTTTTGTCTGGCACTGAAGAGGTAACAAAGTCGGCACCAGGTGAACATTGTTGGAGAGAGCATCACAGCATGCGTGTTTGATTGCTTAGTATTTTAGCCTTAGTTCTTGCATTTCTGTTTTCATTTTTCTACATAGCGATATAACTCTGTACATTGTGATTTAGAAAACCACATTCTGATTTCAGTATTGTGAATATATAGTACTTGTTCAAACACAAGTTTATCTCAGTTTATTGCCTTGTAACCACAGATTGAAGTCGTAAGTTAAAATAAATGTAAGGAGGCATCATGCCTTAAATAAAACAGTAAAACCAGTTTGTTTTGTGTTTTCACTTGGTAAAATTCACCCTTGCCTCATTAGATATTTGGCTAACACATAAAGGAACTACTGTTGTAAATTCTTATGATTTCTGCTTCATTGTAGTTTTATCATAGATTGTATTTTACAAGATAAGTCCATTGCTTAGAGTGGCTCTGTTCTGTGTATAAACTACCTTTCAATATCACCCGGAGTGTTTAGTCCTCAGATAATGATGGGGCATGATGATTTCTTAACTCTGAATTAGTGTAGCTATAAAAAAGAAAATGAAATCTGTTTTGTCACAAGTCTTGTAAAAGAGAACTTATTTAGCAACTGTTAAAGATGGAAGTGCTTTTCGCATACTAGTTTAGGCTCTGTCCCCCCCCCCACCTCCTGCAAAAGCCAGCAAGAGCCGCCGCACGCTCTTTAAAGACCCTAGTGCAGTCAGTCCCTTCTCCCTCCACGGGGAAGAGCCCCCAAGAGCCGCAAACATGCTCCATGCGCTCTTTAAAGGGAGCGCGGCTCTTGGTTGGCTTTTGTGGGAGGTGGGGGAAGGGACAGAGGGCAGCTTAGCCGCGCCCAGCCTCTTCTGGGCAGGGGGAGCCCTCATTCCTCTGCCCAGAAGAGGCTTCATGCGGCTATCCCAGAAGCCAGATCCCTCTTGCTGTTCTGGCTTCTGGGATTCAGAATCCCCCCCCCCTTGTTTTCCTCCTCCAAAAACTAGGTGCGCCTTATGGCCTGGTGCGTCTTATAGAGCGGAAAATATGGTATTCTTAATACTATGGATGCATTGATTTATAGGACTGCAACAATGTTTCTGTGTGAACACTTAGTGTACAGTATTTTAAATTATTTCAAGTTTCATAGTTAAACACAAAACAACTTATTTCTCCTTTCACTATGCTTTCTTTCATCAAAATATGTTGAACGCTTTCCAAAAGCAAATTTTTGGAGTTGTGGCATAGTTATACTAGACTTTTTTAAGGACAGTAATATTCATTTTAAATATAAAAGTCTTAACATGTCTAGTTCTGTACAAGAATATATATTTTTTGTCTTATTCTGTATTATCAACTTTTAAAGTATATAGTTTGATTACAGGGCAGGATTCATAGCTTCAGCACAATCATTGTTATGTTGTTTTCTACCACACATTGCTATGGCTTGACAGCTAACTGCTGTTGTGAAAACTGGATTCTGTGCCAGACACCTTTTAATCATACTTAATGAGAGTGACATCTTGGTATTTGTAGCATATAGGCCTTTTTTATAACTTCTGCAGAAAAACCGTTTGGTCCTTGTTTTTTATTTTATTTTTCTGAGGCCAGTAAAATGTTCTGTTCAAACTTGAAAAGGTATGTAGACTTGTTTTGTTGCAAATCGTGTCTGCATTTTTAAAATATCAGGCTCCTCCCTCAACTATCAACCACAGTTATTCCATCAATCTATAGGAGGGGGAGAGAGATGGGAGTGCAGGGGCTTTTCATCAGCTCTGCTGAAAGAGCAGCAGCTTTTGGCTTCTCGTCTCCCTGAAATCTTTCCATTCCAGCTGATTGCTACATAAACTCTGTAGCTAATAAAAAGTACCCAAGTTCTCCACCCCCCCATCCTTTTTTCTTTTTGTGGCATGTATTTTATATTGTAAGAATCGTTTGATTGACATTTGTGTTCTGGGAGCCTTTTTTGGCTAGAGAGAGCATTCCACAAATGGGGAGCCACTGCAGGAAAGGCCCTTGTGTAGCAACACAACCCTCCAGACTTCTCAATGAGGCGTATGGAGAAGGGGCTCCAGCCCTCTCAATGAGGCATATGGAGAAGGGGCCCCAGATGCTGATAGCAGGGTCCAGATTGGTTCAGATACATCATTTTTAAGTGTTCTAGGCAGTTACCTGCTGTAATGTGGTTCCATTGTTTCTTTGTGGTAAGTTGAGATAAAATGTAGTGAGCATAGCCATTTAGCTAGTAATGAGTATGGGTGAAGACTCTACTTTTTAATGGACAGATATACTTGGTTTTTTATGACCCCCCCCAGCCTAACCATTTCCTAATGATTCTAATCTAATAATTGATGGTTTCCCCAGAGCTCATTGTTAGACAGTTAAGACTGAAAATGTGGATTCATAGTTACTCTATCCTGCTTTGTTATTGGTCTGCAAAGTGGTATGTTAATTATTGGAACTCCAGCTCTGTTCTAGCCCTGGAGTGTATTGGGGACAGGCTTCAGTGGAAGCAAATCTGGTTTTGAATACTGCTGCCTTCTTCTAAAAAGAATAAGAATCTCTCAGTCTAACAAAATGTGTTCTTTCATAACAGAACGAAAGCTCAAAGTTTTATCTAGAAGCTGTGTTTTTGAAACATATGTTGAAACCAGCCTGTCGCTTGGGTTAAAGTACATATGAAAACTATACTATATACACATTTGATCATAGCAACAGAAAGTCGGCTTAAATTAAAAATCTAAGATGTCCAGGCTCAGACTTTGGCCAGCTCTCAGAGCTGGATAGCAGCTGGTTTGCCTTTCCATTCTTGCAGGAATGTAGCAAATGTTGTGGGCTGAAAGGAGGAAGGATAACAAATTTAGTGCCATAGGTCAAAATAGCTTCTTTAAATAGTACCTGCCCTGATGAGCAGTGGTGGGAAGGGGATCTATGTGGATGATGAAGGTGCACTGTGTTTGACAATCCATAAGTAGGATTTCTGTGGATGAATATTTTATCTGCTTCTGTATTTAAGATTAATATGAACCACAACGAGAGTTCTGTAAAAAGATGCAACTGGCAATGAAAAGGAAAAAGAGGCATCTTTGCCTACACAACTACTATATTTAACCAGTGCTAGTATATTCATTTTTGCCAGTTCCTTTGCACAATATATTTCATTGATGTACTGTACAATATATTACATTTACACTTGATTTTAAAACTGCTTTTTTAAAGATAGTACTGTTTTAACAGCCAGTCATACTTCATCAATCTTCCTAGTTGTGCCTCAGACTTGAAGCCCTGTTAGAATTTCTGAAACCAGTTTTGCTATTCCTGGTCTTGTACACTACATTGGAGGTGTCAAGCATTGACTGTAGGCCTGTCAATGCTGTCAGGTGCAGTAATTTAATTACCAGCTGCAACAACAGTGGTAGGTCTGACTGTTCAAGAAACTAGCTTCCATAAGATGTTACATCGTTAGCTAAAGCGGTTGCCCTGGTTTAGCTTAACACAACTTAACACCTGTTAAGTTTAAATGTATGAGTGCTCTGTGTGTTAAACACTGTTTCCTTAAGCAGTAGAAAATTAATCATGGAGTTTGAGCTAAATTGGTTTCTCCCCATAAAGAAATAAAGCATTTTTCCTGATTGTTAGTCGGTGTGTGGTGTGTGTTTGTGGTTTTTTTTTAATCGCCCCATTTCCAGGTATTACATATAAAGAACTTCAGGAGATGCACGCCTTGATGTGTATTCTAAACAACAAGGGAGTTATGTAAGCATCCTGAACATAGTTTCTCTTATTTTATCTCAAGTCTCTATCAGGGTAGGATTGTGAGAATACAATGTGTTCTAGGACAGGTACAATGCTCTACCTTGGAGGGATCGCCATAATCCTAAACAGAGCCCTGATTCTGCCCTGCCACTCTGCTTCCAGCGTGCATGTGAGTAACACAACATGCAGTTAATATGGAACAGGTATCCCCATCTCAAAACCCCACAATACATAGACCTCTAATTCCCTAAGCTACTCTGCTATGTTGCCTGCACACAGGCACATATTGGAGAAAGGGAGAAATGGGGTTGCTGAGCCCTATGGCAAGGATAGCCAACATGGTGCCCTCCATAATTTGTTGGACTCTACTTTGATCCCTAACCATTTGCCATGCTGGTTGGGGCTGATGTGGGTTGAACTCCAACATTACATGGATATTGGCTATCCCTGAAGTCTGGAGATTCCTTTGCCTATGGTCACTCTGCCCATGTTTAAAAGATCATGTCCAGATAAGAAAAAAAAAACCAAGGAAACCTCAAATATTACTAATCCCATATTTATTAGTTCTGATCCCACTCCCACTCACTGGTCTTTCTGAAGTAAAGGGAATATATTCATCCATGCAGAAATTTTGGTGTTAAATTTGATGTTTGTAGATGGAGCTCCTAAAAATCGCATGAATGAACTTGTTGGGCTATCAGTTTAACACTGTAAACACTGAATTAACAAGTTCTGTTCCTTCATTGTATACCTGAATTTAGCCAGTTGAAACCATTATATAAGCAGCTGCTCTTTACTTCATTTCCTTGCAGTTCATGAATTTTGATGCAGCCTCATCGTGCATTATTACTGTGTGTTCATCCTCAGTGGGGGCATGTGTGGGTATTCTGATGTTAGTCATATTTGGAATGAGTGGAGGTAGTGCAGACGCAGTAGAGCTTGTGATGTCCCTGTGATCTTTATTTGAGTATGAAGTTGAAAGACAAGTTTCCAGTGCACAGTAGAGCGACAGGCCAAAGCCTGCTCTAAGGCGGCTCCAAAGCACTCACAGGCAGCCTGTCACTATACTGTGAATTGAGATAAGCTAAAAATGGAGGTGCACACTCATCTTGATTCCTATGCAGGCAACATTTAGCAAGTTCTTTTGCAAAAATGGCTTGCTTTGCTGCTGTCTGCTTAATCTTGTTTCGGTATGTGTTGCAGATTTTCACTTGCAGGTTTTGCCGGTGAGAATATCAATCAGCTGTAAGCATTCAGAATGGGAAGTTTATCTTTGTGGAATATATATATATATATATATATATGCAGGTTTTGGTGTCCTCGGGTGTCTTCCCGTGTAAAAGTTGGGGTGTCTAGGCGACGTTTCGACGAGGTCTCACTCGTCATCTTCAAATGAAGATGACGAGTGAGACCTCGTCGAAACGTCGCCTAGACACCCCAACTTTTACACGGGAAGACACCCGAGGACACCAAAACCTGCATTCCTGTACCCGTGAAAATCTACGAAAGCATATATATATATATATATATATATGCAGGTTTTGGTGTCCTCGGGTGTCTTCCCGTGTAAAAGTTGGGGTGTCTAGGCGACGTTTCGACGAGGTCTCACTCGTCATCTTCAGACCTCGTCGAAACGTCGCCTAGACACCCCAACTTTTACACGGGAAGACACCCGAGGACACCAAAACCTGCATTCCTGTACCCGTGAAAATCTACGAAAGCATATATATATATATATATATATATATGGATTGATTTAAATCTAGCTGATTTTAAAATTATTTTGATTGCCAAGAAAAGTAATGGTTAGTTTCAACCTCCTTCGCAATTACCTGACAGTAAGCCTCACTGAATACAGTTGGACTTGTTTCTGACTAACCATGCACAGTATGCTCTGAAGTGGTACACACTTTGAAAGTTCTGCATTCAGAAACACAATTTTCCCTACCTGTTGTTTTCAAGATAATTTTCCAGATACGCATCCAATTTAGTTGCAAGATTTAATTCTGTCCCCAAATAGAAGAAAAAGGTAATGTAGGTAATGTCAATCATTAGTAATATTCAGAGTGAATTTATTGAAATCGGTGGACTTAAGATACTTGAGTCCACTGATGTTCATTTTGTCTTTTCTGAATATGCCTTAATGGTGGATATCACCCAATATTTTTTGCTAACTGCATATACATGTAATTCCTGTGAGGTTTTATTGTGGCCCTTGTACAGTGGTAATTGTTTAATAAACTTTCCCACTTTCCCAATGTAGGTTCAATTAATGACCTTTGAACTACATTGCTTGTAGCTCTCAAAACTGGAATTATTTCGTTTGCTCTTATTAATCATTAATGAAACCCTTTACAGCTCTTGAAAAGCTCTGAGAGTTTACATTAGTTTTTAAGAGCTAAAGCTTCTCTTACTAATTAGCTTCCTAAGCCAATTAGAAGATTCATTTTACACTCTAGTCAAAGCAGTTTCATAGTTTGTTTAGCTTTTAGCAAAGGTCGTGTATAGTTTGCAAGAAAGTCAGATGTTTCTGTTTCTCCTTCCTCTATATAACTCTCATTCAGCTGTTAAGAAACTGAAAAATGCACACTCATCAGAAGCAAAGTGCATGTGAAAATATAATCATTTTTAGTGTCCACATGTTTCCATCCTCCAGTTTGTTGCAATTCTCCCCCCTCCTGCAACACCATTAGGACAAGCAGTCAGTAGTTGTTGGGTACTCAGTAGTCAATTTTGTTTGTCAGATTGAACTCTAGTTTTGAAGAAACAGTGGTTTGTGAACAAGCAGTGTGCTGGTTCATGCTGCTTAAATGTTTCCACTTTGGTTCATGCTGCTTAAAGGCATCCATTTTCTGCTCCTGCTGTAGTTGTACTTTGCATGAAACATGCCAGAGCGTGGCTTACCATGCTTCTGAACCCTGCCTTGTGGTTCCCTTCTTCCCAACAAACTATGAGTGGTAAGCCAAGGTAAAACATTAGCTTTGTGATAAGCTAAAAGCTTTCCAGAATAAGTTACAAAGTCTTCACTAACTGGTGGAAAACATCCAAAGAGTATCCCAACTATGCTTCATGGGGTGCAGTGTTCCATAATACTGAGGAATCCACTCAAAAGGCCTTCTCTTGTTCCAAGCTACTATGCTTCCACCATCAATGGGACACAGAAAGGGCCTCTTCACTTAATCTTCATGAGTGAGCAAGTTGTTACAGGATGTGGTGATCTTGGATGCCAGCTATTTATGATTTTAAAGGTAATCATAAGCACTAAATTGTGCCTGGAGACAGATTGGCAACCCGTGCCAAGATAGAATAGGTGTCATATTGCCCATGAGTGAGAACCTACTAATATCCTTGCTGTTGCATTCTGGATCAACTGAAGACTTGTGCTCTTTAACTACATCTTACCTCCTTAGGAGATTAACTGCTGCACTATCCTAAACTGGGCAAAAGCACTCCTGGCCACCAATTGAATAACCATACTGCAAGGTATACAATCCAACGCACCACATGACGCACCTGACCATTAGATGCACCTAGTTTTTAGAAGGGGAATGCAAATGAAAAAAATTTTTTTTTGCTCAGAGCTCCCTTTCACTAGCCATGTGGAGCATGTGTGCGGTTCTTGCAGGCTTTTCCCCAGGAGGGAGAAGGGCAGCCCATCACTGACGGGCTGCCCTTCTTCCTCCTCGGGGGGAAAAGCCCCCAAGAACCGCACACATGCTGCACATGGCTAGTGAAAGGGAGTGCGGCTCTTGGGGACTTTTCCGGGAGGTGGGGGAAGGGACTGAGGGGCTGCCCTCTGTCCCTTCCCCCACCTCCCACAAAAGCCAGCAAGAGGCGCACTCTCTTTAAAGGGTGTGCGGCTTTTGCGTGCTTTTCTATGAGGAGGGAGAAGGGACTGACGTGGCCAGTCAGTCCCTTCTCCCTCTTGGGGAAAAGCCCGCAAGAGCCGCGCCTCCTTCCTGAGCAGGAGCACCTTTGCTTTCTTTTGATTAAGCTTCAGTTTATTAGCTTTCATCATCAAGCCCATTCCTGCCTCCAGGAACTGATTGAAAACATCAATAGCTTCCTTGGTATTGGATAAAAAGAAGAAATGAGCTGCTTGTATAATGACAAGATACTCCAAATCCCTAGATGATCTCTCCCAGAAGTACCATGTAGATATTAAACACTATGGGGGACATCATTGACCCCCACTATGGAGGACCACACATTGATGACCAAGGAATAACATCATGTTTTGAAAGAGGCTCCTGAGGAAGGCCTGCAACCAGCATAAGAGAGTCCCACTTTCCACTGATATAAGTATTTTTAAAATAACAGATGCTTGCTCCAGTCTTCCATAGGTGTAGCATCTGTGTATGGAGGATTAATTATAGGGCATAGTTGTCCTGTTCTCTCCACTCCCCTTGCATTAACAGTGAGTCTGCAAGCAATATACCAGGCTTCCATCATATTGGAATTTGACAGAATGTGGGGACTGTGCTGTTGTGTTCTGATCCACAATTCTGTTCCTCGACTAAGCAGAAATACAAGCCGGGGGGGGCGGCGGCGGGGAGATATTGGAGACATGCACAGACATGCCCTATCTACTACCATCATACACCCAGTGCAGGGTGCATTGCGCAAACCAACCAATACTTTGGGTCGTGGAGGAGCAGAATGGGAATTGCAAAGTGAAAATTCTAATCAAGAAGTCTGAACAGGTGTGTGTGAAGTCAAGAGTACTACTTGAAAGGAGGCAGAAGTAGGAATGAGGGTGGACTAGTTTAGATCAAGAAAGAAAAGGCAAGTTCTCCGCCCCTTGCAGTTCTGTAGTTGGCTAGCCATGCAACTGGTGGCCAGGATGTGTAAGTTGGCTGTCTTAAGATGGGTTGACAGTGCATTTGCCCAAAGCTTGCACAAGTAGTTCAGACCTCTAATTTGTAATCTACATATGCTGGATAAAACAGCATGCAAATGTTCCAAGTATAGCCCCTGGAGTCTTTAGGCAAGAGGCTCACTGATAATAGTGCTGGGTATGACTATGACTTGAGACCTTGGGAAACCCCTGTCAGGATTAGATTGATTGGTTAATTTTATTATTAATTACAAGCGTTTGTGAATCACGCTTCCACTCAAATGCAAGAGATGTGCAACAAAATTCTAAAACAAAATATTTGGCGGTTCTGTATGTCTCCACACACATCTGCTTACTGTTTAATTCTTGATTGAGGCTTACACCTGTGTGTTGCTCCTGTAGTGCCAACATTCCCTGGAATAATAAAATTGTAGAATTGGAAGTGACCCTGAGTATTGTCCAACCCCCTGCAATATGGGAATGTGCAACTACCCCAAATCGGGGTCGAGCCTGCAACCTTGGTGTTATCAGCACTACCAACGGAGCTTGCAGCCCTTGGCTTCTGCAAATAGATTGCCTCTGCCATCAATAGAGAGGTGCTCCTCCTACACCAGCAGGGGACCCATTTCCTTGATACATGGAATGTAGTATCAAATTATAGCCAAGAAATAAAGCTGTACTGTACTTTGGGTTTATAAAGAGTCATACATACTGCCAAAGTCTTCTGTACGTGCCTTCTTTTGTTTTCTTTATAAGGATATTCATGAAACAGAATGAGTGGGAACTTGTGGCAGTCTTCATTGTCACGTTTACCCTTTCGGACCTTCCCACTAATTCAAATGACACTCATTGGAAACAGTATCTTCTAAAGTTACTGATAAGCAACTAGCACTGCATTTTTGTTGTATGTTTTGGGGATACACTCCAAAATGAATTACATTCCCAGGACTTTGAAGACTTGCTCAGCAGAAAAAACAAGTGAATGCTCTTTTTAAAAAAATTAAAGTTGGATTGTTTGAAAGAGAACATGGGGCTTCTTAGAATTCAGCCCAAGTTTAATTTTAACTTTTTAAAAGAATGATTAGGCACAAAAATTTTAGGATTGCCCATACTTTTCCTTGTCTGGATTTACGTATGTAATGATACTCATGAGATGACTCAGTTGCTTGAAGATGCCCTTTCACCATATATAGAAGCAAGCAGCTGGCAAAGTCCTTTTTCTCTACTCATTTTATCTTTTAAGTTAGCTGCTAATTTTAAATACAAAGAAATATAAACTGCTCTGAAAATGAGATGTCCTGCTAACCTTACTTGGAGTGATACAGTAAACTGTATGTCATGCACAGGTTCTTTAGTGTTAGAAGTCAGTAGTTGCTTACATAGACCCAGTGTTGTTGTTTTGTTGTTGTCATTTCTTGTCTTGTATTTCTGTTTGTACAAACTAGGATGGATTCCGATGACCATCAGTTTTTCACATGATGAACCTGGTTGGCTGAAATTTGAATCATGAGTTTAGTAACTGAGTCCGCAACTGAGTAGTTGCTCTCGCTGAGGGAAACTTCGTATGTTTTAAACATTCATTTGTGAAAATTGTATCGTGTTGAAGTATTCAAGCAGTTGCTGCAACCCTAACCACGTCTGCTGAAAAGTAAATCCCATTGAATTCAATGTGACTTACTCCCCAGTAAGTGAAGTCAAGATTGCAGCCTTAGTTTCTCTATTAGTTTTGCATTTTGTCTTATTTGGGCAGAGCTTAAGGCAGCATACAATGGCGTTCCACTTCATTTTCAGAACAGTAGGTTAGGCACAGAGTTCTCATCCCAAGTTCCTCCTGTTAGGTTTATGGCTGATGGGCTTTTGACACCACTGCTTTTCTAGGATAAGAAATTATTATTGGTGTGTTCTTATTACATTCATCAATTTTAGCTGCAATCAGCATGTGTTTAGTGTGTTTTGTGGCTGAATTTATGTACCTAAACTGAGCATAAAATAACTCCCTATTATACCTAGTATGCTCAGCAATTCTTGCCTGTATTGTGGTGAGACATGATTGTGCTGGCTATATGGCTGTGGCTTACTGCCAAATATGAGGGAGGTCATCCAGGATTATGGCGCTGCACAAAATGCCTTTTGCCTACTCATAAGGCTGCTTTGGCAGATAACTGCACACTCAAAAAAATAATCAGCCCAAGAATACCCCTCTGTGTTTGGGTTTCCTCCATTTCTCTGAGCTAAAACAATACTATCTAAGCAGAAATGGAGTGCTCCTGTTTTGGTTACAACTTGGGCAAAATACTCTTTTGACAGCTGCCTCATATACCTCTGAGGAATCTGATAGTCAAGCTTTAGCCTGAGGGTGGCATTTCTTCCAAAGCAAGGCTCAGTGACAATTGAAATTGGTTAAAATCCAATTTATACATACTTAGTGATGTGAAAAGATTCATTAATTGTCTCTGTCTGAGTCAGAAAGGATAAGTGTGTTCATAGCTTTCTGGCTCACTATGATGAATTTGTTTTTTGTTTTTGTTTTTTTGAGCTGTTTAATGCACTTTATTTATTTGCAGCATTTATACCTCCTGCCCTTTGAGTAAAAAGGCTGTCAGAGTAGCTTACAGAAAATCAGTCCTAAGACTGTCCCTGCTCTCCGACTCACAATCTAAAAAGATAGGACATACTAGAAAAAAGTGATAGGAGAGAGGAGAGAAAAGCAAGCTCAAGCACAATTTCTTAAAGTTTCATTTATCACAGTTCCATACAATGTCTTTGGCGGTTCTGGGTGTCTTGCCCTTGACAAAGAGCAGTCTGTCCCCTGAAGTAGCCCCTACCCCACTCAACACATCAGATCCACAACCAAAGCAGATGACAAAGTCCAGACTGGGAGGACAACACAACTCCTGTCATATAGTCCTTTCTTCAGACAGCTGACTTGAGGGAAATTAGAATAATCACATGAGGTAGCTTGATGGTGGCTTACTCTAAAACTTGTGCATTAAGGTATAATTTATCCCTCCAGGGTATACTTACCTGTCCCCCAGGAAAAACCTTGTGGTTTGGGGCCAGTGTTTCAGAATGTGTTGTGTTCTCATTTTGTATTTTTATGTTGTGAACCACCCTATGATCTTTGGGTGAAGGGTGGTATACAAATTTTAACAACAGCATATAGTGGTTTTCAATCAGTGTCTACCTCATAATTTATACAGTGGTACCTCGGGTTACATACGCTTCAGGTTACATACGCTTCAGGTTACAGACTCTGCTAGCCCAGAAATAGTACCTCGGGTTAAGAACTTTGCTTCAGGATGAGAACAGAAATCGTGCTCCGGCGGCGCGGCAGCAGCACCAGCAGGCCCCATTAGCTAAAAATGGTGCTTCAGGTTAAGAACAATTTCAGGTTAAGAACGGACCTCTGGAACGAATTAAGTACTTAACCCGAGGTACCACTGTATTTGTGTTGTGGTGCCTATTGAATTTGGTAGTATATTTCAGTAATGGGGAACCCCTGGCCTTCTGGATGCTGTTTTAAGGTAAAGGGACCCCTGACCATTAGGTCCAGTCGTGACCGACTCTGGGGTTGCAGCGCTCATCTCGCTTTATTGGCCGAGGGAGCTGGGGTACAGCTTCCGGGTCATGTGGCCAGCATGACTAAGCCGCTTCTGGCGAACCAAAGCAGTGCACGGAAACACCGTTTACCTTCCTGCCGGAGCGGTACCTATTTATCTACTTACACTTTGACGTGCTTTTGAACTGCTAGGTTGGCAGGAGCAGGGACCGAGCAACAGGAGCTCACTCCGTTGCAGGGATTCGAACTGCCAACCTTCCAATCGGCAAGTCCTAGGCTCTGTGGTTTAACCCACAGCGCCACCTGCGTCCCTGCTCCAGCTAAACTCATCCCTCACCATTAGCCATGCTTGGAGGAGCTTCTGCAGCAGGGAATCCATCAACACCTCAAGAGCTACATGTTCCTCATTTACTAAATCAACGAAGATAGTAACTTTTCAATTAGGGAAACAACATCAAAGTTAGTTAGAAGTGAGTGTTCCAGTTTGCGAGTGTTCTTTGGAACCCGAAAGTCCGACAGGGCTTCCATGGCTTCCGATTGGCTGCAGGAGCTTCCAATCTCGACAGGAATAGCCAAACCTCTGTGGCCCATGCTCTGGTAACCTCTAAGTTGGATTACTGAAAAGTGTTATGCATGAAGCTGCCTCTGAAGACTGTTTGGTAACTTCAGCTGGTGCAAAATTTGATGGCCAAGTTGCTCACCAGAGCATGATTATTTGAGCATATAACACCGATCCTGGCCCGACTACACAGGCTGCCAGTTAATTTATGGACCCAGTTCAAAGTCCTGGTGCTGATCTATAAAGGCTTACACTAATCAGGACATTAATACCTTAAGAACTGCCCCCGCCATACGAACTGCCCTGGAACCTGTGATTGTCATCCAAGGCCCTTCTCCATGTTAATGATAATAATTATTAATCATAATTAATAATATAAATTTGTATGCCACACATCTGACTGGGTTTCCCCAGCCACTCTGGGCAGCTCCCAACAGAATATTAAAAACACAACAAAGCACCAGACATTAAAAACTTCCCTAAACAGGGCTGCCTTCAGATGTTTCCTCTCCCTGAGGAGGTTCCTGGGGTGACAATACAAGAACAGGCGCTTTCTGTGGTGGCTCCCTGTCTGTGGAATGCTCTCATCAGAGAAGCTTGCCTAGTAATTTAATATAAATATCATATATAAAAAGAGAGAAGCTTGCCTGGCACCATCATTACATATAGGTGCCAGGTGAAAGCATTCCTCTTTACCCAGGCCTTCTGCCATTACATAACATATAGCCTGTTAAGGCAGGGGCAGAGAGAGACTGTTATAATCATTATTTTATTATGCTGTGTATTTTGTTTTATTATTATGCTGCGTAAATTATGTTCTTAATGTTGTACACTTCCCTGGGATCTTTGGATAAAGGGCAGTTTCTAAATAAGAAGTACATTAATAATAGCATTTACTTATTTAACAGTTAACTGAATGTAGCTTGTAGAGCAGCAGTAGATCTCTGCGTGTAGATGTACACACACATACACAGCTACCTGTGTCCACATTTCATAACCCAGCTTCTCTTTATTCCTTTACCTGGGACATTTTTAGCATAAGAATAGTTTCCAACAGGAATCTATATGTTAATTCATGCCCAGTGTACCAAGAAAGAAAGAATGGAGTATTTTCTGTATGTATGTCTATTCTGGAAATGTAATAATCAGACAAGAGGGAAATAGAATCCACTGTATCTTGAACTTTTTCCTTCCATTTTATTTTCATTTATATTCACGCTCAGGTGATACGGATTGTGAATATGGTTCAAATTTTATTAGGATTTATTTATGTTGCATCCCTGTCTAATTGCAAAATGGCCTTGCGTCCTAGTTTCAGGGTAGTGGCTCTAGCCTATAATTGTTGCTGTTTGCTGCTTTGGGTGGGGTGAGAGAAATGTTGTTATACTCAGTCTTGTTGGACAGCATTCTCTGGTTCCAGAGAAGGACTCCCTTAGACTTTTTCTTCAACTTGCATTTCTCCTTAGAGTTGTATCCCCTCCCACAGTGTCCCAGTTCTTAGTAATAATTTGGCCTGAATTCTGTTACAACTTGGACTCTGAGGGGAGCTGGCTATTCAAATATCAGTGCAGCGTTATCAACTGAGCAAATTCCACCTATTTGAATTATTCATTAGCTTGATCGAAGCATCTTTTTACATTGTGGCTCCCACCCCTCCCCAGTTGACTGCTTAACACTGTTTTCTTTAATTCTTAAATCATTTGTCTTGTTTTCCTCCTTGATAGTGTAAATAAAAGGTTTTAAGATTTTGATTGTGCCTAGTTTTGATTCTGCACAACCATGTTCTGGAACTGAAAGTGATGAGCAATTTTCCAGGCCAATGTCCCTTGCACTACAGCTTCATTTCTCTTCTTTCTTCATAGATTTCCTAACCCCAGGAAAAGAGAGAGAGGTCATGCAGATCTGTGTTTGCTTTTGACTTGAACATTTTTCTTTCGTAAGTGTAGTGGTTTAATATTCATGCTTTTTCCTCCAAAAACTAAAACAAGTGGCACACAATTTATTCCCAGAGGTGAGTTTAAACCTGTTTGTTACCTTTTTGTTCTATAGTAAATATCTTCAGAGTTGGATCTAAGTTTGAACTAGGTCAGGAAAATGACGACTGCTTTTTTGCTTATACAAAGTCTGGTCTCCTGAAATGTTTTTCTGTTCTTAGGCAAACAAAACTGGTGCACAAGTTCTCTTGCTTCAAAATTTATGTGAAAGTATAGAGAGCAAAGTTAGGAGTACTGGGTTGTTTCAGGAATATAATGGAATCATGAAGTTATTGTGAAAAGTGTCATTGTGGAATTGTTTTTAGATTCATTTGTGGTTTGAAGTAAGCAAAAATAGCTTCACTATTTTGGATTTCATTTTCAATGAAATATTTATAGTAAATGTTTATCTGGGTCAAGCATCAGCTTTTTGATGTGAAACGTGACATCACCAGATATGCAGTTTGCTCTCTTATTAATACTTTCAGTGCTTCCTGACCAGTGAGTTTTCCTGTCAAGCTGCAAGGCAATTCTTGTTAGCTGTTCAGTTTTTTTTTAGTACTGTTGGGTATGTGGATATGCAGATCACATTTCCTGTCAACTGTTTTTCCTTTGAGAAGTGTTTTGTTTAACCTTTCCCTAGTGGCAAAAATACCATTTGTGCTCTATCATGTTGCTGGTTGCAAGTTCCATACACTCTACATCTTGAATGGGGCAATAAAACATGAACTTGTTCAATGCTATACTTTGTGGTTTAAAACAAAACTGAAAATGCTTCTAGCATGATTACCCACACGTTGTCCTTTAATCTAGTAACCTCTAAAGATGCAAAAGTTAATTTGAGATAATATAAATCAATGGCTTCTTCAACTTCAACTTGGTGTTGACGAAGGCATTGTTGTTTTTTTCTAGTGGTTGATTGTACAATTCCCTCTGAAAAAATAGGCTTCATGCTAAGGTGCTGCTGCTAACAGATTGCAAGCTATTGCTACATAGTCCGCCTACACAAGGCTGTTAGTATCGGAATTATTACAGGACAGGTTTTGACGCCCAGCCTGCCTCTGGTCCCAGTAGACCTAACAAGTGAAAATGATATTCTGATTTTACTTTCCTTAACATAAATACAACGCAGTCTGCATAATTGAGTACATAATCCTGGGGTGTATTGGTGGCCCCCTCTCTATTCTTGTGATAATAAGCAATATAAATGCATATACTAGAGAATTCCATATGCGTTCATTTCTTTGTCCCTTTAAAGATGGAGCAGAGAATAAGTGTTGCTAAGACAGAGGGGAAGAATTTGGGCTGGCTGTGACACTGGCTAGTGTTGATGGTTAAACTATGCTGCCAAATTCTGAGGTTGCCAACTGCCATGATTGCCCCCCCCCCTTGAAATACTGGTGTGGAGTACTTGCCCTACTTTAGAAAGTAGTGAACAATATCATGTGACTTAATCACTGGCTATTATATATGACATTATTAATATCTGAACAAACCATGCTAATTACTATTTGACCTGAATTAGGAACTCTCTAGCCGTTTCTTTAGCTCTTTTCTATCACACGGAGATTGCACTGAGCCCGTCAAATTGCATAGAGAGTGTTGACAGTATTTTTACTTTGTGGTATTTTGCTCTCTTACATTTGAGGATTGTGATGATGAACAAATAGGTACCATGAACTCTACAAAAGCAAAGAGTCAAAAAACCGAGGAAGATCTGAAAGCTGACATTTCAGCCTCCTCTTGCAGCATGGGTCTTGTGTACTTCAGAATATTTACATAGTATGAGCATTCCTAAATGTTTGAACCCATATGCATTCCTTTCCTGTGCGACGTGTTCTATTTTTATATTATTATTTTTTGCAGTAATACAGTTTCTTTTAATTTGTAAATTTTACTTGGATCAGCATGGAATATGGTAATGCTGAGATATACAATGTGTGCATTAGTACTCTTCTCCAGGTTGTGTACTTCAACAGTTCAGTTTTTTCCTTTAGAATATATTCTGGAGAGGTCTTTAAGGAGCTGTTTGAAAACAATACTAATATTATTTTATCAATCCATTGTGGTACAATGACTCTTAGAATTCTTTCAGATATAATGTGAACAGCACTCTCTCCAACTGGGATTTCTAACAACTGATATTCAGAGGCATGCTGACCCTGACATCAATAGTTTTGTGGCAGTGCTCTACATGACCCATTTAATTGTGAATGTTTGCCTGGATGAGCACATAGATGAACTTGGGGGCACTGCAAGTATTCCATGACCATTTAGGAACTTTATGCATAGTCAGTAGATTGTCTGGTAGAGAATGGCACACCAATTACTTGGGATTCCTGTACTGTGTGCCACAGATACATAGAGGATCATGGGAGTTAACTTGGATTGAGTAATTATCTGCAAGGAGAATGCATGTAGTTGCTCACATTCTCATGATCATTAATACATCCACACAACTTACTAGTGAGAGTGATGTTCATACCACCTATGATATTCTGTGGAAATAGATGATTTGTTTTAAAACAGTTGTGGTCCCTTTGTTATCTGGATTATTATGACATTTATTTGTGCCATTGGCTGTTGCAGACAGGAGTGGAAAAAGGTGCAGTGTAATAATGTCAGGATGTATGTAGGTTTTCGGCACAGTCCTGTGTTTTATACACAACACTTAGTTTTACCCGCTGGTTCATAAACAGACCATCATTGATTTAGAAAATAAAAGATTCATCATACTCAAATGAAGTTGGCTTGCTGGTGGCTGCTTGCATTGAAGACGCGTCTGCAGTGAGCAGGGATTTCCTCCCACCTACCCCCCACCCCATAGGATTATTTACCTGGAAACAATACAGTATTGCCATTCCATAGACCTTTCAGTTTGTGAGAATGTAACTGAGTTAACAATTGTTTTTAAAGAAAGCATAGCAAGTAATTTTTACAAAGATCTGTTCTAAACTGTACCTGACATAGACATATATTTGTTAATCCATTTTAAAATATTTTAAAATTTTGAATTGTGTTTAGACAGCATTTCCTTCATGAAGCGTCAGGCCCAGCATCAGCACAAAACTCCCTTGGGCAGGTCCTGGGATCCCAAAGTCCGAGCTGGACCCATTCTGTAGTGTAATTTGGGCCCCATGCACTGGGTGGCTGGATCTGATCCACCCTTTAAATTTGCTATAATCCTCTCAATGTAGCATAACACTGGAGTATTGTAGAAAATGGATCAGATGCCAATTTCTGATTGCCATTAGTCTCCTATTAGCAGTTAAGGCTTCAGGGACCCACCTGAAGGG
This sequence comes from Podarcis gaigeae, assembly GCF_964106915.1. Taxonomy (NCBI): domain Eukaryota; kingdom Metazoa; phylum Chordata; class Lepidosauria; order Squamata; family Lacertidae; genus Podarcis; species Podarcis gaigeae. The sequence goes on from NC_139683.1 coordinate 33,726,945, forward strand.
GAGATCATGAGAGGAACTTTGAGAGACAGGGTTTATTTTTCTTCTTTGAATTGCTCTGCTCAACTATAAAGGTAAAGGTAAAGGTACCCCTGCCCGTACGGGCCAGTCTTGACAGACTCTGGGGTTGTGCGCCCATCTCACTTAAGAGGCCAGGGGCCAGCGCTGTCCGGAGACACTTCCGGGTCACGTGGCCAGCGTGACATCGCTGCTCTGGCGAGCCAGAGCCGCACACGGAAACGCCGTTTACCTTCCCGCTGGTAAGCGGTCCCTATTTATCTACTTGCACCCGGAGGTGCTTTCGAACTGCTAGGTTGGCAGGCGCTGGGACCGAGCAGCGGGAGCGCACCCCGCCGCAGGGATTCGAACCGCCGACCTTTCGATCGCCAAGTCCTAGGTGCTGAGGCTTTAACCCACAGCGCCACCTGCGTCCCTCTGCTCAACTATACACATCACTAAACAGCAAACATATGGAGCTACTTAAGCTCCTAGTATGTTAAGGGGAGAGGATGACAAGTAGTTACTCCATTGTACCACCCAGTTCACTCTCTTGGAATGTAAAGTCAGTCTGGTGATTGGACATGGAATTACAACATAAAAACACAACTACTACTAACTCACAAGGTATGTATTCTTAAACTGTGTGGGATTTTTCTGCATAACAATCCGACTCTTAACAAAAAAAAATGCTTTGAGAGTTGGTAAAATATTAAACATAGTAACACACACACCCTGGCTTGGTTATGATAGGAGCAGTACTGTAAACTTATGGCTTGATATTAGCAAATGGAACTATATAAAGCACCTACAGATGGCATGATTTAACATACCACCAGCCTCTCACCCTTTCAAAACTATTATGATTATATTACACCATGTGCTCAGGAGACATCAGTAATACAGCATTCATTTTCAAGTAGGTTGTTCTAATTTTTGTCTGACCATTAAGAGGTTTAGCAAACAAACAAACAAGCAAAAAACCTACACTTCTGTAGAATGAATTATTTCCTGGCCACTTTGCCAAGCTAACCTTTGAACAGAAGATCATTCTGAACTGAATGACAGCTAACATTTACTGTATACTGTATTCCAACTCTGATTCTATGATTTGAAAACATCGAAACATCGGTAGTCTTCTCTAATCCTAGTGATTTGCAAGTCCAGGAGTTGTTTTGATTCTCTTTTATCAAGAGATCTGAGAAATTACTGTGCCTTACTTACAGCTGGTTAATAACCTTGCTTTCACCTGCTCATGTAACTGTTGTAGGAGAACACTTGTGAAAGATCCAGGGTGGTTTCTTTGAGCAATAGGTGAAACCAGAAATCAGTACTCGTAGAAGCTGAGCTGTGACTTTCTTCCACTGTTACACTGTTCGCATGAATAGACCATTGTAGGAGCGTGTATACGTGCAAGACGGCTGCTAAAAATATCACACAACTAATTCCACAGCCAAAATTTTAAGCAAATTGTGGATTTCAAGTGCATTTTCTTCCAGAAGACTTCTTTTATAAATGTGTATGGCATCTAGATGTTACTATCATTAGTGGGTGCTTCTTGGTGTAATGTTGGGACCATCTGAAAAGACAAACCATGCTAAAGTGTTTGAGTAAGTTAATTATATATTTGGCAAATGTGACTAGTAATGTATATGCTCTGCATTTTATCTTCATGTATTTATTAGGCTGTTAGTGCATAGAAGAGAAAATATTGCAATAATTGTCCTTCTCCCATGCAAGCTTTTTTATTTTTTAAGGGATGCCCACACATTTTTAATTATCTTGACTAGTCTGGTTATATGTTCTGTTCTGTTTATGAGTCAGCTGGTTTCACCTTCACTCTCCCAACTGCGTTGTAATCAGAAGTGGGGGGAATGTATTGACTGTTGGCTAATTACATCTGTAGTTGTAATTTCTACTGGAAGTTCTGTTTTAGCCTCAGAATGGGCCTCATTTCACACACCAAAGGATTCTTTTTTATTTTTTTGAAAAAAAATCATGCTGAAGCCTGTACTAAGATTAATTTAATTCCTGTAAACACGTCTCCTGAGACAAATCACTGCTTTTTGGCCATGTTTGTACCTGTCCCAGAAAGTTGCTGCTGAAAGCTTTCGGGCAGTTGCCTTAAAGGCTTATCATAGGAACATGAGTACAGTCTCAAAAGTATTCTGCATTCTTCTGTACACTAAAAATCTACAAAAGTGGAGGGAAACAGATGAGATGGAGGCTTAAACAGAAATTACTGATAATGATTTTGCTGACAAACTTCTACATAATAATTTTAAAGATCTTTATTGTTATTTTTCCACAAGAAACATGTTACAGACCTATGCAAATGCGGAATATAGTATGAGTGATACATAACCCCCCCATATATATGAAAAAAATGAGGGGAACTAGGATTTAAATGTGTAATGCAGCTTGGTACAATGAAAGCAGGGGAAGGTTAACAAAAAAATTTTTTTTTAAAAGACATTTCATGAAAATTGGAAATTCTCTGAGGGATTAAGTAATTAGTCACAAGATGGAAAATGAATCTTTGAAATCCTTGAAAGTGAAATTTAGTAGTAAAGCATTGTTACTGTCCTTCCTATGCACATGTAGCCTTTCTGTAGCAGTTGCTCTGAATATGTGCGTTGAACCGGTTTGTGTGTATTGATTTGGGAAGTTGCAGGTACAGTGTTTGGAGAAATTGAAAATGTTGTAGTTCTGTAGTCAAAATGGTTCATGCTGAGAAACCTTTAAGGATGCCATCCTGTATGCCACTGGTTCTCAAACTTTTTTTATCTGGGCCACAGTATCAGAATAAAAAAATGCTCATTCAACACTAAATTTTTTTGTTGATAAGAAATAACAGCACAAAACAAAAATAACTCCCAGCAGTGCTTGATTTATAACATAGAACACAGCTACTTTATAATACGATCATGGGATCCCCAAAAAGTATAAAATAATGAAGGTACATAAGAACACGAATCAATCCCAAAATATAATATTGATTGTCCTTGAGTCTTGCCACCACACTTGCCAACATCTCTTGCCACATCCATGTGGCATGCCTCACCTTTGAGAACCATTGCTGTGCATGTACTTACTTGGGAACAAGTCCTATTGAACTCAACAAGTCTTGCTTCTGAGTAGAGATGTATAGGACTGTTCTGCTGCTAGAGTACAACCATTGGTTAAAGCTCATGACCTGTTTTGCAGAGAGGTAAACCACAAGCCTGGGTTCAGACATTATTCTTAATTGTGGTTTAAAGTAGTGTGTGAGTGTTGGCTCTGTTCTTTTCTAATTGTATAAAACTCATGCTGTAGGATTATGAGCTCAAAATCATGGCTAGTATCATATAGGATGCAAGACTTTCTTCCACCTGCCTTGCTCCAACCTCTAGTATCTTCTTCTCAATTTCTGTCGTATTATTTTATGTACTGTGGCTTGCCATTGTTTTATTGATTATAGTTTAGAAATTATTTATCATAACTGTTAAGGGTGAATTTCTGTTTAACTTTTATATGCTGATAATATTATTTCATACTATTCTAATGATTGTTGAATGTTACTTTTTTGATGTAGGTTACTTTTTTGATGTAGGTTGCTTATTTTAAAGTTATGTTTTATTATCACATTTTTGTATTACATTAGATTGTTATAAGATGTACATTTTTTGTTTCTTCAGCTTCTAAACCACCTTGAGTATTGTAAGAAAGAAAGATGGTATACAAATTAAAAATGATAATGCTGATGATGATGATGACCAAAGGCTCATCTAGTCCAGCACCCTTTTCTCACACTGGCCAAGCAAGTTGATAGAGGAGCCCACAAGCAGCACATGAGCACAATAGCACTCTTCTTCAGGTTCTCCAAAAACTCACAGGCATATATTTTATAATACTGGTTCTGTTCTTTCCTTACTTTCTAAGATCAATCTGAAGCCTTGTGAAAGACTCAGTGGAGTTTTTAAATGTGGCATGATAATGAGAATTCTGGTTTTCAGTGAAGATCATATATGGGAACAGCAGCTTTGGTTCTTAAGCAGTGCCTGGAAGATCTTGTTGGGGACAGTGTCAGTTTCAGGCAAAACAGAAGTGATATGGTTGGGAAATCCAACTTCAGAAGTAGATAGTCAGCTGATGATTGCTGATGTGGTTTTCTAAGGTTTTTGCATCTCAAGACTACTTCTGAATGCGCTATTAATAAGCTGCATATAATTGTGCCTTCATCTGGAGAGAATGGGTTTAGTGTCAGTAACCTGCACCTCACAACTCTTCAGTTGACTACTATAGTATTCCTATTTGAGAAGTTTTTAGAATAGCTATTGGTGCAGAGTGCAGCAACCTATCTAATTCCCTATAGATTTTGTGGATTTTCCTGAGACCGTACCTGTATTCTTTAAGCATGTGTGTGTGTATGTACATGTGTGTGTGTGTATCTGTAACAATAAATCCCTGTTCTCCCCATTTCCAGAGCAAGCCAAGGCATATGTTTCTAGGTTACATGCATGCAATACTGTGCATGTTTATTCAGAAGTAAACCCTATTCAACTGAGCTACCATCTAGTAAGTGTGTAAAAGATTAGCCTCCGACTGTAGTCCAAAGGAATACACTTATTCCAAATAGACACAGTAGTAATTACTGCTTAATAAACATACATAACATTACACTTCTTTAACCTAGCATTCTATTCCATGGCTTTCTCAGTGTTAAAATACGGCAAATGCCAAATTTTTAGTGTGAGGTAGAAAATTAAAAGTATTTGATTTTCAGACTTTTGTAGTAATCCAGGCATGTAGGACCACATATCTTTTGCTTTCTATCAGTCTTGAAAGTTCACAAGAATCAACCTGAAGCCGTCAGTTATCATCTGAGGCCCTACTTCATGTGCCCCCTCCATTGGAGGGTGGCAACATAATAGTGGCTCTTTTCATTGGTGGCGCCTCACATGTGGAATGCTCTTCCCTGGGAGGCATGTTTGTTGCCTTCTTTAATAATAATGTAATAATTTACTAGTATTTCCTTAAAACATATAGTAAAATTAATGGAAAATTGTGTGGCCGTACTTTAGCTTACAGCAGTTTTGCATTAAAGGTTGGGCAAATGTTCCTCATGTCTAATGACAGAAAGTCTTGAAAAGCATGCTGAAGTTCCTTGATGCTTATGCTTCTGTTTGTGCTGGTGTTTCATGCTGATATTGCATGTTTACACACTCCATCCATATGATTATCAAAGTCTGAGCTCTTCTGAGAAGTGTTACTTGCTCTGTTCATTACACTTGAATATTTTAGTAGTTCAGTATATATTTCAATAGCTTGACAGCTCCTGATGCAGTCCGTAAGGAATTTTGATGAGACAAACGCTCATTTTTTTTTGACTGGAAGACCTGACTTACACAAAGGAACACTATCTGAAGAAGTGTGCATGCACACTGAAGCTTATACCCAGAACAAACTTAGTTGGTCTCTAAGGTGCTATTGGACAATTTTTTAATTTTTGAAATTTGTTTCGATTGCGTCAGACCAACACAGCTACCCACCTAAACAAAGGAATACTAATTAGTGTTTAGAATTAATTTACACTTGGAAAGCAGCTCAAGTATGTATTTATATGATACCGCTAAAAAGGGAACAGAACTGTTCAGTACAGTGGTGCCTCGCAAGACGAAATTAATTCGTTCCGCAAGTTTTTTCTTCTTGCGAGTTTTTCGTCTTGCGAAGCATGGTTTCCCATAGGAATGCATTGAAAATCAATCAATGCGTTCCTATGGAAACCGCCTTCAGACCAGGTCCGGGGACAGTCTGTCCCCCAACCTCTTCTGAAGGCTGGGGGGGGGACACAAGGGCTTTTCTTCCCACCCCCAGCATTTTAAAAAAACCCGGGACAGCGGAGGACTTCTCCGCTGTCCCAGGGCAATTTAAAAGCCCCCGGGAAGGCAGGCAGCGGAGACAAAGACTTTTGCCCCCCGCCTGCCTTCAGAAGAGGTCCTGGACCTCTTCTGAAGGCGGGCGGGGGGCAAAAGTCTTTGCTCCCCCCCCGCCTGCCTTCAAAAGCTGTCTGGGACGCGCTGCGTTTCTCCGCTCTCCCGGGAAGGCAGGCAGGGGGGAGCAAAGACTTTTGCCCCCCGCCCGCCTTCAGAAGAGGTCCAAATGCCATATTTTTAGTGTGAGGTAGAAAATTAAAATTAAAATTAGTGTGAGGTAGAAAATTAAAAGTATTTGATTTTCAGACTTTTGTAGTAATCCAGGCATGTAGGACCACATATCTTTTGCTTTATATCAGTCTTGAAAGTTCACAAGAATCAACCTGAAGCCGTCAGTTATAAAGTCTTTGCTCCCCCCGCCTGCCTTAAAAAGCCATCCGGGATAGCGGTAAGCGCTTCCCTGCTATCCCGGACTGCTTTTAAAATGCTGGCGGTGGGGAGCAAAGCCTTTCGGCCCCCGCCGGCCTTCCTGGACCTCTTCTGAAGGCTGGAGGGGGGGAAAGGCTTTGCTCCCCACTGCCAGCATTTAAAAGAGGTCCCCGGAGATTTCCCTATGGGCTTTCTTCTTGCGAAGCAAGCCCATAGGGAAATTCGTCTTGCGAAGCAACTCGCAAATGGAAAACCGTTTCGTCTTGCGGGTTTTCCGTCTTGCGAGGCATTCGTCTTGCGGGGCACCACTGTACCAGGTTAGACTTTCTCTAGATTATATTAATTTCAGTAGTTTCTTAGGTGTAAGGCCAAATCATTTCAATGGGATTTGTGCTGCTTAAGCACAAGTGGTGATTATGCCATTAGATTGTGGGGCATAATGAGGGAAAGAAAGCATGTGACTATCTGTCTACATATACAGATTCTAGTATCCTACTAGTTTTCCTGTAAATGCATCCCTCTGTCCCTCATGTTCTTCATCCGAAATACAAGTAGCAGTTTCATCTTGTCCTTCATTGTACAGTGGTACCTCTGGTTACATACGCTTCAGGTTACATATGCTTCAGGTTACAGACTCCGCTAACCCAGAAATAGTACCTCGGGTTAAGAACTTTGCTTCAGGATGAGAACAGAAATCACGTGGCAGCAGCAGGAGGCCCCATTAGCTAAAGTGGTGCTTCAGGTTAAGAACAGACCTCCGGAACGAATTAAGTACATAACCAGAGGTACCACTATACTGCTGAAGATTTTAAAATATGTTTTTTCTGCTCGTCCCCAAACCATTTTTGTTTGTTTGTTTTGGGTTTGCCTTTTTATACTTTCTTTACCCTGGCACATATAGAATGTGATTTTTGTTCCTCACATTTACTATTACTGGAATCTTTTGCTAGCTTTCAGTAATACTCCCATCTTTTAAAGTAGTACTCTTTAATGAAGTAATCTTGCTACCACACCTATTTCAAAGCCTTCTTAGCAATGCTTTGTTTAGATAGTAAGTATTTTTTTTTCAGTTTCTCATAGTGTGTGTTTTGAAATGAAATTGAGTCATACTTAGATACTAGAAGTTTGTACAGATACATTCTCAGAAACATAGAGGCATTTTTGTTCTGCATACAATAACAGCAGGTTTTCTTTACCCACGGAAAAGTAAACTAATGCCAAAATGTGACCCCATCCCTGAGAAGAGTTCCAGAATTATTATTATTATTAATTGAATTTGTATACCACTCTTCATCTCGTTCGCAACATAAAATACAAGATAAAAACACAAAATACACAATAAAATCAAGAACAAGCCCCCTCCAAGCCAATAACTCTCCCACACAAAATAATAATTATTAATCATATTTATCGATGAAAATGCCACCTGCAACAAACAAATGTTGTATTTCTTTTGTTCAAGTAAACTTTCCCAGGACAGTTTTATAGTAGAAACAGAAATACAGTAATAGAAAAATAAAATAAAATAAAACATATACTATAAAATAACAGCAGTAGAATCTAAAGCAGCACATTATGGTTATGATTATATTTATAAACCATGGAAAACACAAAAGCAGTTTACATAAAACACAGTAAAAAATATTAAGAAGAAAAAACTTTAAACAGTTACAAAGAAATACATTAGTAAAAACAGAAAACCTATCAATTAATTTTTTAAAATTAAAAACCAAATATTAAAACAGATCAATGGGATAAATCTTAAAAGTAGCTGTGGGGTGTGTGCGCGCTATTATGATTATTTTATCGTTATGCTATCTGTTGTTATTATTATGCTATCTAATCTGTTTCTTGCTAGCAAAGGAAACAATCCATGGAGTTTCCAAGCTAGTAGTTCCATCTCCTTTTGTAGTCTGAAAATTATTGTCAACTATGTGCAGTATCCTTTGCCAAGCTCTAAAGAGTCAAAGGATTCCTGCGAAAGGATTTCAAATCGAATACAGATCTGAGTTTGAATCGGATCGTTCCTAACAACTAACGCTGCATCTTTTTTGCAGAAGTAGTCTTATCATAACTAGAGAGAATTACAACACCAGAAGCGCTCCCACCCACTCAAAACATAGTAAACAGACCTTCTGAACTTAGGGAAAACAAAGCACAAAGTCCACTATGGACGTGTCTCTGCAAATTTTTGTTAACTATTTAGTTGCTTTTAAATATAGAGTGAGTAATGTTCAAGCAATTGTCTGATGTTAGCAGATACTTGAAATGACTTTTTGTTTTAATATATCAAGTGGCTGAATGCAGTTGTTCCTTGACAGAAGCATCTTCTTGCAACTGTTGATTAGTATTGGGGACTATTTGATGGAGCCATGTGAGGCCTCTACAGCTCCTCAATGTCATCTCATTATTGGGCTTGTTTAAAATACTCATGTCAGCACCATAATTTTTTAGGTATCTTTTGACTACTGAGGGCAGACACTCCATTTCAACTTATGATAGGCACATTTCTGCACTTCCACTGCTGTGTTACTCAGGTTGCAAATGTCGGGCATTCTAAGATTTGTGTGACTAGCAGGCTCAAACGATATATATTATAAGGTTGAACTTGACTTGGCTCTGTAGTGTAAATTTAATGGTAAAGAACTCCCATGTTATGGAATAAAGGTTAAAAAAAATGGTGGTTCCACGTTTTGATAGTGTATGAACTTCTTTTGTAGTGTATGTCTTTGCCAGATATTAAAAGTGACTGTAAGACAAGTTTCTAGCATTTTTGCCTTCATTTTTAGATTCTAGGTGCAACTCAAACTTACAGATAAATATTTATTAAATATCCCTTCTGATTGTTAATAAAATCAAATTCTCAGAAGGGAGAAGAACCTGACTTATCCAAGACTGTAGACTTTTCCAGAAGCTAAATATTTAGAGTCAGGTGCAAAGTTTATATTAATTGTAGTCACTTTAAATTGTTAGTTTAAAAATAATTTGCGGATGAATTTAAAAGCCCTTTTCAGTATTCTGTGTCAATATAAAAGTTTCCATTTTCAAGTGGAACTATGTATACATTATTTCTCTCTCTCTCTCTCTCTCTCTCTCTCTCTCTCTCTCTCTCTCTCTCTCTCACACACACACACACACACACACACACACACACACACCGTTATCTTATTTGTGTAAAAATAACAGTAAGATCCGAATATCATTGGCACTGTGTAGCAAAGTTTGCCTGTGCTGCATTTATCTCCCCCCCCCTTTTTTTTTACTATGCATGATATTTTTGCTTAGTGTTGGCCTACATAGTGAGCTAAAATGAAACTATTAACTATTCCATCTCTTTGGAGCAGTGAGATGTATGGTTGTATTACACGCTTCAAATATGCATTTTACAGATGCATATTGTGATGGACACATCCCAGCCACCCTGGGTCCCGTACTGCCTGGGAAAGGAGACCTGGTAACAACAGAGTATACCCTCTCCTGTACTCTCAATTGAGGTAATCTCCACTACCAAATACGAGTATAACTATTTGCCAGGCAGCCCCATAGCAAACAACACCCCAGAGTATCTCTTGAGCCTCCTTAGATAGTGTGAGGTTAAATCTAAAGGCATGGGAGTGTTTGAAATAAGCTGAGAGAACAACAGACATATAAATGTGAAAGAGAGTGAGAAAATGATACCCCAAAATTACTGAAACCCAACATACTGCCTTTGCAGGAAAACCAAACCAAAATTGGATAAATGTGATCCTGTAGCCTATTCTACAACATTTTGGCGGCTTATTAGGCTAGTGTTAGCAACAGATTGTAGTTTTACTAGTATTCCTTACTCACAAGTAGACTTTTTCCTTCATGCCCTTCTCTCAGACACCCCAAAACATGATATATTCTTGCTCTACCCACCTCTAGTCAGTTATATGCTGTTCCCATTGAGGTACCTACTCAAAGCTTTTAAATTTCCCACCCTAGAAGAGAGATGTGCTGTTAGACACATCAGCAATGACAAATGCCTAAATGAACCTCAGGGCATCTGGTAAGACTCCAAGTTAACCTTATAACAATCCACATACAAGTTGTAACAAGGCATGCAGGCAAGACACATTTCCATTACAAGCAATCCAGTAACTAGCTCAGTTCCTTCATACATGTCCTGCACATATCTAAGAGAAGAATCTGCTGTTTGGTTTCAGAAATGCTTTTTTAGCCAGGCATTGACATTGCAGTAATGCAGGATATTAAACCCTTATGGGAGGAAATGGGTAATCAAGACTTTGTCATAGTGCTTTGATGTATGGAACGGAACGGCAAATGAATGAATGGAATAGGATTTGTTTGTTTGCTTACAGAGTACCCTCTAATTATTACATGTCCATGAAGGATAGTTTAGTCGGTAGAGCATGAGACTCTTAATCTCAGATTTGTGGTCTTGGGCGAAAGATTCTTGCATTGTAGGGGATTGGACAAGATGAACCTTGTACCAACTCTACAATTCTATGATTCTATTCTGTATAGAACCATGCTTTGAGAGTATTTTGGTCAGTTCTGACCATGGTATTCGCTGGTCTGTGCCAATCATCCTTAAAAATGTAGATTTGGAAGAAACCTCAAAGGGTATCTAGTCCAACCAGTTGTTGCATCTCCTTACACTTTTATCCTTTACACATACATGCACAAGATGTCTCAGTGTAGAAATGACACTACCTGGCCCTGGGCTATTTTGGGAGGAAGGGCAGCTATAAATAAGAAAATATAATAATACCTGATCTGCGCTGTGCTGTGGTTTGATTTAGGTTGTCTTGTAAACTGTGTTAGTGTTGTCTTCTACCTCTATCTGCACCTGAACTTGGATTATCTTGGGCCTAGATTATGATTCCTCAATTACTATATTCCCATAAATGCCTTACTCTATCACTAATAGCAGGCCCCTTCAGAGGCAGTGGCAGACTATAGTTTGATATGAACTGAAGAAACACTTGGGGGGCCTTAGACTTGCATGGTTCCATTTCCTCTCTCCGAAATCCACACCCCACATTTCCAAACTTCTTATCCTTGTTTGTAGCAAACCATACTTTGCTTGTTCGAACAAACTAGGAAGTAAGAATCAGAAGCTGAGCAGACACCAAAGAGGTTTTATGCAAACCTGAGTCTGCCCAGGACTCAGTCACATAACACCAAACCATGGTTTGACATTGTGACTGAATGGTCCCAGTGTTCTACTTAACTGCAGTTTTTGCTTTTGAGCCAAAAATTGCTGCTTCTTAGGCTACATCAAATAGAGCAATGGACCCCAGTATCCTATAGTCATTGTCACTGAGCTGATGAAAACCATATTCACTGCTACTGGTTGTTCACTGGGACACTAAATACGACATCGCTGGAACTCTGATGGGTGCTATAGTCATGTGGCAACTTCACCAAATGTTGATATGGGTTAGTAATTTCTTCTGCATCTGCATTCCCCCAGTCCTATTTGCTGTTATTCTATCAGCTGTGCATTGTTGAAGGCTCTTTATTTTATGTTCTATTGGCATTTAGGGCTTTCTTTTTATTTACGGTATTTCTGCTCCCTTTATTTTTCATTGCGATACTGCCAGTATGCCTTTTACCACTGTATTGTAGTGTCTGCCTTAGATCTACAGCCGCTGTTAACTCAACATCTGTCTGCAGTTCAGTACCACTGTCTAGCCAACAGGCTTTCATTTTGTACATGCTCCTTTAATTTTAACTTCCCAAGCGGGTTACTTTGCATTTATCCTTGTGGAAGCTCATTTTATTTTTCACTGCCTTTCTGTTCTTGAATATTAGATCTGCCTCAGCAGTGCTCACTATTCCTCCCATGTTCATATCATCTGCAAATTTAATCAGAGTGCTTGCCACCCTTTTCTCTGGAAAAGAAATTAAAGGGGGGTGGGGGGCTCTACAGCAAGTGATCTGCATGGATAAAAGAAATGTGACAGCTAATATTGCTATGCATCCCATCCATTAGACTTTTATTCTTCAGGACTGTAGGGGTATCATGCATGGCACTCTCACCTTTAAATATAAAATATGTACTGTAAATTTTAGTACAACATAAGGGAAAACAATTTTATTTTTAATTTATTGAAGGCATGGGGTGTTTAAGCAGTCTGATTATATGCTCTCCTGCAAGAAGGGATCTTAAACCAGAACTTCAGAAAGCCAAAACATGTCAATACCTAGCAATTTTAAATATTTTCCAGCTCTGAACAAGGTTGGTACCTGAGAATTAAAGCAATTTTTCAAACCTGGCCCTAGAGCTGGTGAAGTATAGTGGATGAGAGTCTAAACTACAATTGGTAATGTTCTCTGTTAGGAATCTTGTCTGTGCTGTGGCTGAATATTAAGAGTAATATCATTACTATGACCACTTCATATTTATATTTAGTAAAATTATATAAACTGTCTTTTTCCCTGATAACACTGTTTTGCAGAAATGTAGCTTTACTGCAAAGTTTTCACACTTCTAGTTTGTGCACATAAATAGAATTTCATGTTTTAAAAGGTTTACAAAATATTACATTTAGATATTGGCTATATTATTCTGTATTCTGGCCCATCTTATTCTCAAGCCAAGATTCCTTCACACTGTTTCTTTGTAGCAGTGTGACAACAAAAAACACTCCTAAGAGATGAAATTTGCACAACTTTTTCAATACACATGACTTTCTGATACTACAAGACTTCAAAAATCATCTGTATTTTGGGGAAGTTGTTTATTGAGTAGTTAGAGAGTCTGACTAGGACCTAGGAGACCAGGGTTCAAATCCTATAAGTTCATGGGTGACCTCGGCCCACTCACGGCATCAGCCTAACCTACCTCAGGGAGTTGTGGGGATTAAACAAGGAGGCAGAGAACCATGTAACTTGAGAAAAAGCTAGAAAAGGTGGGATATAAATGCACTAATTAAAAATTGAGTAGATTAACCTTTCAAATCCTCACTTTTGTAGGAAAATGCACACAGTGGTACCTCAGGTTGCAGACGCTTCAGGTTACAGACTCCGCTAATCCAGAAATAGTGCTTCAGGTTAAGAACTTTGCTTCAGGATGAGAACAGAAATTGTACTCTGGTGGCGCGGCAGCAGCAGGAGGCCCCATTAGCTAAAGTGGTACATCAGGTTAAGAACAGTTTCAGGTTAAGAACGGACCTCCAGAACGAATTAAGTTCTTAACCCGAGGTACCACTGTACTCTTGAATTTGAAGCAAACTGCCTCAGTGATCTGGATTTCAACTGGAAAGTTAGTTAGGTTTGCAAAACTTTCACCGCTGTAAGGGGAGGGGAACTGAAGAAATATCACGGCTAGTGCAGAACTGAAAACATATTTATTGTTTTTACAGTGTGCGTATAGGAGCAAATTTACAAAGGGTTTATGTGTTAAGTGTTACAGAGGAAAAAATAAATATGGTTAAACTTAAATCAAGGCTGGAAATCTAGAGTTCATAAACTAAATAATTACTTATGCCTAATAAATATCATGCGTAATATTTGTTTTCAGTCTGTATTAAGTGTTTATAGTCATGGTGTATGCATTATTGAGAAGACATAGCATCAGAATGCTTTCATTGTGTGTGTTTTTTCCCAAGGAGATATACAATGTTGGCACTTCACTCTGCAAAATGTTTTAAGTGGGTTTTTAGAAGAGATGCCCTCCTTAATAGCAGTAGAAAGTGGGGGGGGGGTGAGGTCTATTATCATAACGCTGTACTAATGTAGGTTCTGAGTCATGTGACTGCAGAAAAGGCTATTATCTCAATGAAAAGGAAACTGCTTTTTAGAGCAGCAGTAGAACAGAAGCCGGAGGAATTTTCGAGTGCTCCACCATACTGGATTGTCTATTTGATCACCAGCTAGAAAAGGATTAGTTGTGGCTAGTTTATCAGCTGTCATTAGAAGCAGATGAGAGAGGAGATAAGCTGCTATGTGCGCACATCCTCACTCAGCATGTGTTTTGGTTTACATGAAGGCAATGTTGGTTTAAGTTAACGCAGAGCAGATATTCTAATATGTTATCTCTGCTCATTGCTGCTTGCTTTAGTAAAAATGAAGCCAGTATGCAGGGTGTGGGTTTTACTTATATTACAGGCTGAAGATAAAAGAAGAACTGATGAGATTTTACATTGAACTGCAGAGTCTGTGGAAGATTGCAAGGTGTGTTTCAGAAGTGCAATGACTTCATATTTGGTATGTTCATGTTTTCTGTGTAATGTGAAAGATGCAGAGCATGACAATTGAGCAACAGCATTCCTTAGCAGATAGAGTGAGGATTTCAAGCATATTCTTATTCCCCTCCTTTTTGAAAGTGACTACTGATAACCTTGCAGTTGCATTGTAACAGTTATATTGAAAGCTATATATATATATGCGCATACATAGTGTGTAGTAGAAAATGTTGAACACTAAGGATTTTGTGAAGCAGAGCAAAATAATCTAAGCAATATATATATGCTCTATTTTCAGGAGGAGGAAGAGCTCGGGGGGGGGTATGCATTGTTCTCGCAATGCTGTAATTACAATGCAGTATCTAGTGAGGCTCTTAAAAAAAGAAAATTAAAAAGCCTACTAATTACAAATCTAAAGGAAAAGGAAGGTGCACTCTCTTGGTTTTTGTGCTTGCTAGCCTAGTGCTTAAAATAGGTCAAATACTATAGTGGTAAACACAATTACACCTGATAACTTCATTTTCTAATACTTAGAGCTTAAGTCTGTCTAGTTCTCTTTGTACAAGGACATGCACTTAAACTTCATCTTGTGTATTTGTCTGATGTTGCACATTTTGATGTATTTAACTATGTTGGCTATTGTTACCTTTCTCTTAACCTTGAAGGGAGAAACACTTAGAATTCTCAGCTTGATACATATCGATAGGCTTCCTCTGTTATTTAAGCCAATATATCTGTAACTGTGAAAATGGTATTCTTCGCCCTTTTTCTTCCTTGTAAGTGTTTGAAGGTGGGCGTTGTCAAGTTGGCATTTTCTGCCGCTGAACACTGTTACTATTGTTTAAGGGGAAAATGTATACAACAACAATCTTTCCTATAGCATTGTACTCATGAATGTGATCAATACTTTCAAATACAACTAAACCTAACTTATGCAATCTCCGCCCCCGCGCTTTTAAGTTAAGGGTGGAGACATAGCTGTTACTGTAGTGCAAATAGGCACATTGTAGGTTATCCTGGATATAGATTAAGATGAAGATAGTAGCTCTAATGCTTAGCATCTCCTTAATAATTTATTTCTATGGAGGCAGGAAATGCTTTTATTATGTTAAGACTTTGGTATGGGGTGTGGGTTTGAGTGAGTGAGTGTGTATTCTCTTGTAAATCTGAGAAAGTTGAGAAATAATGATTGAAACATTAATATAGTGCACATTGGAAGTTAATATATTTTGAATTGGCAGAAAATAATTATTGGATGTTGGTTGGTGTGTCTTGAACATGAATGTTTTATTTGCATAGGCCCATAGATCTGGGCCACACAACAAATACAATGCCTCAGAACAATGAAAATTATATTATGCTTGTTGAGTGGGCTGTTTTCTTGTTTTTGTGACAGGACATGTAGTTTATATTCAGCATACCTTGTTAATGGACTCAGCTACATCGGCAAAGAAAAAACACTTTTGTATGCATTGTTTATGCATTCTAACACTGTGGCACCAGTTGGTGCTGTGGAGTTCCATTTTTGCTGACTTGATTTCTCATACAAAGTTTGCAATGCTACTTTGATGTGTCTAGATCCAGCCAATGTTTTTGGAAAATGTTGGTTGGTTTCCACATGGTAATTAACTCATCTAATATTAAAGGTTTTTCCCTTTGGGACTAAAAGCAAGATATTTTATTAGCTTTACATATTACTGTATTCCCAGGGTTTAGGGCAGAGCTGAAGTATATACACTATTTCTTACTTTAAAAAAGCATGTCTCTGAAGAGTTCACAATTAAGAAACATAATAATTTATGAACCTTGAAGTTATTCATTTTCCCCTTAAAATGTCACTATGGCCTTAGATCAATTTCCTTAGATGTTTTGCTTGAAAACTTAAGTTAATCTAGTTATATTTACTTAAGTTGTATTGTGTCCTGACATTTCTCATTTCATATTGCAGAATATTTTTGCAAAGAAACAATGAACAAAATAGTGTTAGGACTAGTCACAGGTTTTTCTGTGTGCATCCCTATCCATGGTAAATGGTAGATCTGGGACTCTGCCATCTTTCCTCCACCACTCACCCAATGTCTACACATAGTGACCATTACACAAAATGGGAGGCCCATGCATGCCTCCCACAGTTCATAGTGGATTTGAGTATTGGCTGCTTGACCACTCCAGAAGGCAGCACAAAGCTGGATGAATATATGGGAGGTCTTGTGTAATAGCAGGTGTGTACTGCTTAGTGCAATGTCTTTAACAGTACATAGGCAAGGCAAGGTTTCCATGAAGAGATCAGATTGAAAAGTCCCATTAGAGCAGAGATCAGAAGTTGCTTCCATGACAGTCATGCTTAGATGGAGCTGCAGTTCCTTTTTAAGATTCAGTATTGGTTGCTACTTCTACTTTCATTGAGAGGAGACTCTTGCTTTAAAAGGGGCAACTTCTCTAGGAATCTGATGTAGTAGGGGAGACTATGGTTCCACTAAGGCTTCTGAGCTGGAATCGTCATGAGTCAGAGGCAGATTACAGGACATCCTCCAGCCAGAAAGGTACTGGAACAACAGGCTCCTCTTGCACAAGTGTTTCAGGTTAGTTATGTACATCTGGATCTGTCCCTGAGGGCAATTTCCTCTCCATTCCAAGCCCTTGGACTCATTCCCTGAAGAAGGGGAGTCAGAGGCCATAGGCATGACATGCACTGAGGGTCATTCAAGGTTGCATCTAGGTGATCAGGCAGAGAAGGTTGATCAAACATGGTTCTTCCCTCCATCATCACCTTCCAGTCTGACTACTTAAAATGTTGTGAGGTAATAACTGCCCTGGACTTACTTGAAAGGTTGTACTCTATTCAGCACCTTTGCTAAAATGTCTGGTGTAATTCTCTACCTACTGGTTTCACTGCATTGTGAAGTGCTCCTTGAGATTTAGTCATGGGATTCTGAAGCATAATGTGATTTACTATGCATTCCTAGCTTTATATATGTTAACATTGTTTGCATTTCTCCTGTGCAAGAATCTTGAGCTTTCTTCCTTGCATGCCTATTAGAATATATATTATAACATGTTACATTTATGTAATAAATGTAAGGTACAATTAAGTATTATTAGAGTAGATAAATGGTACATGCAAGTGTAGGATAAATTTCACTCTATCAAATAATCATTTAGAGTTCACTTTTAAGAAATCAAGCCATCATATGATTGCTTCTCCGTATGTCAAACTTGAAAGCCAGACAATGATCATGATACTTCACAACATACTTTCAATAGCTGTGGGGTCTGTATGTTGGGTTGTGGACTGCAAAGTAGCATCAATTTTAAAACTGATTCTTGGCACTGGTCTAGTTGTTCATGGGCCTTATCCTTAGAGATCTTAAGAAAACCACAGACTTAGAGGGATACAAGTTACAGTCATACCTCAGGTTACAGGCGCTTCAGGTTGCACGTTTTCGGGTTATGGATGCGCCAAAACCTGGAAGTACCGGAACAAGTTACTTCCGGTTTTCAGCGCTCGTGCATGTGCAAAAACACTAAATCGCTCTTTGCACATGCGCAGAAGTGCCAAATCGTGACCTGCGCCGACTGCGGGTTGTGAACGTGCCTCCCGCACGGATCACGTTCGCAACCTGAGCGTCCACTGTAATGTCTTCAGTTGCAGTCCCAGATAATAAATATATTACTTATGGTTAAGAATGAACGAAACCTCTGGCCTTTAGAAATACACCCCCACACACTCCAAGTTCTGTGACTGCCCTCCTCCTTTGCCCATATATTTTGAGGCCTGGTATTATTCTGTTCTTAGATGTTATGTGAGTCAAAGTCTCTAGTTCTGAGTACACTTATTGAAAGGTTCCATTACTTGGGGGTCCCACTGAGTCAAACAGGCTTGGGATCAGGTTGTTTATTCTTATAAGTGCTGTTTTGTATCAGATTACTATTGTATCCCAAGATTTCAGCTATGTTCTACCAAAAAAAGAGGCATTTCTAAAAGTATTTTATACAGTGGTTTATGCATTCTTCCACTTTTATTTGAGATTAGACTCAGATAGCTTTAAAGGCTATCAAGAGTGGGAAACAATAAATAGGCAGCAGGCTAGAACTGCAACCCTAGTCATTCAGTGGTCTAAAGATAAAAATCCTTATCATGGTTGAGGAAGAGTATATGCCAATATTGTTGCTGTGTGGGTCAGTGCTTGGGCATTTATCTTAAAGATAAAGGGGTAAGATGTGTCATTAAGAGCTGGGAAACAGCTACAATTGCAACAAAGGCAATAGCATTGTGCTGGGATCTTAAGTGAGCCAAGCCAGGTTCACCTGGTTAGCCAGATTTGGAGCAATGTTCCCCATGGAGTTGCAGAGGCTTCTGATATATGTAGCATTATCAGTAGCCTCTGCAGCTTCATAATAAATGTGCATATTCTTTTAGAGCTCTTCTGACAATGTTAGGTTAAGGTTTTTTCTCCAGAAATGAAGGGGAAAGTGGTGTAGATGGGGTGGGGTGGGGAGGGGAGAAACATGGCTTTGTGTTTGTTTGTTTTAATTGCTTATCATGAGAGATCTTGAATCTGCAATGGTGGAACCTAGTGCTTGCTACTTGCTACAGAATCTATTCTGTCACTACACTTTTTGGGATATAGGGCCAATAGTGCCCTTGGAGAGGGCAGTAT